>NC_136061.1:1782294905-1782777405 GCF_964261635.1 Lissotriton helveticus
GTTCATTCAGCATGTTGTTCAATAGTTTCACCTGAACATGATGCTCAAAATGAAAACCCCTCATACATGGGCAGCCCAACTCAGAAATACAAGAAGTTCTAGGATTACCACAAGGGTGTATATTAAAATCCCGGGAAATCAAAAGATTATGAAGACTCTGGCCCAAAAAGTGTCCTATAATCGCTCCGAAGGTAGTGATGCTAGAGACCTCATGTGGATAAGCCATCGAGTTATAAAAGGTAACAATTCCCCATCTGGTATCCCCTCTTTTGGCTGACAACGCCAAAATTCCCGGGTATGTAGTTGGCATCATTTGGAGCTTACAATCAACAGCCACAGAGATGTATACAACTAGACCACCCTTTGGTCTTACACTCCCCGATGGAGCTGCCGGGACAAAAAAATGCCTTGTAACCTTCCAAAAATAGATCACACTCCACTGACCAAGTTTCTTGGAGGCTAATTACCGAGAATTGCTTCACATATTTCACCAATAGTGGATCTTGGAGCTTGTTGGCCAGCCCTGCAATATTCCAGGATAGGAAATTATTTGGCCCCACGTCTGGAGGCCTTTCGACTTCCTCCACTGGGGACTGGAGAAGAGCAGCAGGCTCCGGCTCAAGGGGTGTGAGATCCCTTAGTCAATCACAATCCTCTAGGCCTGATGGAGCAGCAAATCTATTGTTTAACGCCAGTGAGGCGTCGGTGTCAAACTGCCTGTCTGATACTGAAGTTCATAGCGGTCGCTGATGCCTAGATGCTAGACTATTTGTCCGCCCACCTCTAGGAGCTATCCTGGGGACATTTTCTGACACATCCCTTTAAAGGGCTGGCTTGTAAAAGTAGCCCAGAGGTAAAGCACGGATAACAGATCCCAATAAAGGGGTGAGGCTAATATCCCTGGGTAAAATACGGCCCGCAGTGTAGGGATTGTCAACATTTACAATAACGCAGTCACCAGAACCCTTTTTGCATGAGCTCCCAATCCATCTAACCCTGCATGCCATAAATGTTACTAGACACGTGGGCACCCAGGGTAGTAGTGTGTATAAACCAGTGAGTTAATTTATTTAACAGCTGCCCATAGTCTTCCTTAGCCCCTTTGGGGAGGGAAGGAATACTCCCCAAAACTACTACATATGGGGTGGATTCGGGTGGAAGGTCAATAGTTGGGAGACTCGTTGGTTGTGAGACCCTCCCTTCTGTCTTACAAGCCCTGTGAGGCACAGAAGGCCCCACTCGTAGAGGAGACTGGCATACGGTTACTGGAGCATCTGCATTACTGGGCCTGATGCTATTGGAGCTGCTCTTATCTAGCACCACACTATTTACTGCAGGCCTCACAGAGGAGCCTACCCCTGCTCCATTACCCCCAGTAGTTGGAAGGCCTTTACTAGTGGTTGTGCTAGCTATTGGTGTAACCAGCGAATTGGAGCTAGCCAGCCCCTCTAGTTTTGATAACCTAACTTCTACTGAGCTTATTTTTTGAAGGATTGGATCCAGTAGGGTGGACATCATAGTGTTGAGCATGCCCCAGAAGTTCCCCTGCTGTATACTGTCAGAGAAGTGCCCAAGCATTGTCTGATTCGTGGGAATAGGGGGACCCTCTTTACAAACATTTGTAGTAGGGACAGCTAATGATTTCATTCCAGATGTGCCCTGAACAGATTTATTTGATTTCAGTAGGCCTCGGGTCTTCCTTTTTATGGAGGGCGATTTATTGGTACAAGTTGACTTCATCTTTGCTTTCTGCCCGCTAGTTGTGGCTTTAGATTTAACAAGGCTGGGTTCATGCTCCATAGATGAGCAGGAAACAGAATTTGTCACTCTGACTGGGACAACAAATGGGGACTGACTCAGCCGGAATGGAGATACATCCTGGTTGGAAACCGCCATAGAATCAGAGATCATGGCATTACCTAGCTTGTAACATCTGTTCTACTCTGGAAGTGATGACTATCACAATCTTAAGAGAAACATGTATAATATGCAATTAAGGAAGTAAATGTGCTTCTCAGAAATATCGATGACTAAACATGTTTACTCACAGAAGAAAGTGTGATATTAGCGATAAAATCAGGTTAAAAACATCTGTTCTAATCCATAAACCTTGAATATTGATATGTGCAAATAGCAATTATGGTGTAAACGTACTAGTCCAAAATATCGATAACTAAACAAGCAATATTAAAGGTGCAAGGTGCAATATTTATCTGCTTGGCCTAGTTTATAGCATTAGTTCTACACCAGAAACAAACAATAATGCATTTATTAGAGCAACATGTGCAACTGACAGTTAAAGATGCAAGTGTACCACTCACAAATATCAACTGCTACACATATCTTTACACAAAATGCAAAGGGCAGTATTGATGAAAACACCAGGTTTTAAAATCTTTGTTCTGTTTCATACACATCTACTATTACATTTGTATAAAGACACGTGCAAATCAGACTTAAAGTGCCATTGTGCTACTACAAAATACTGATTACTGAACATGTATATCTTGCATTGAATTTCCTTTTTTTCTGCCGTTTTTCTCCTACCTTCCTTTACCCGTCTTTGCCCTTCTCTTCACTCCTTATCCCTTCTCGTAATACTACTCAATTTATTTCGAATTAGCAGTATTTTTACTTTATAAAATGTATTATTTCTAGATGATGAGTGCCTTATGAATGAAGTGCATTAGCATGCAAAAACTATGCAATGAAGTGCAGAGCAAAGATATGACTAGCTAAAAGCCTAATATACCACATAAATGAGGGGAACCATATAGTAATTTCATCCCGATCCTAATCACTCTGAAATATTGCCAGAGAGTATTACATCTTTTAAGCACCTCCACACACTTTGCATACACTTCCTCAAATTTCATGATGCACAACGGTCTGATAATACCTTTGCATATTGGGCAGCGCCAGCCCTCCTAGCAGCTTTGGGGGTTGTAGAACCCCAAGCTGCAGCCTTGATTACTTTTTATTCCAGATACAACTTCTGAAGATTGCTTCTAGTTCCCGAAGGAAACTGCTAGGGATTTTTATTGGAATGTTAGAAAAGAGAATTATTAACAATGGTAGCATTGACATTTTGATAATTGAGATACACCATATTATTGTCAAGGAAAGCAGTGACCACCTCTCGAGCATTCACTTTATTTTTTGCAACATTTTATCATAATTTATGTGGAATTAACAATCGTTAGTCACTAATATGCCAAAGTATCTTATTGGAGACAACTTTCTCGCTGAAGATTGTAGTGGAATAAAGAGGTTGGAGGCTGATACATTAAAAAGCAATAATTCGGTCTTAGTTGGATTTATCTTAATATTAATCGTAATATTCGCCTGTTCAGACTAAAGAAAACATCATCTGCAAATCATTTTAATCTAGTCATCCCTTCCACAGGCGCTTTTATGGTGTCTTTGCAAAGTTGTTCCACCAGGGGTTCAATAAAAAAGTTAATAAAATGGGGGAAAGAGGGCATTCGTGCTGCGTACCCCTTTTGATTAATATTGTGCCTGCCATCTTAGAGTTGACCTTGGCCTGAGCCCCAGTGTATCAATTTGAAAGCATTGCAATAAACCGTGATAGAAAACCAAATTATAGTCTATTGCCTGAATTAAAAATTGAGTGTTGGCCAACATTAAGCAGCCTGCCATGAAGCTACTTTGAACTCTGTGAATTAGGTGTTTTGCTGCGGGGGTTATACAGATTTCCCAGATTTTTATCAGTAATTTATAGTTTATATTAAGTAAACTAAGTGGTCTATATGAGTGGACCAATTGTGGATTTTTATCTTTTTTTGAAAAATACACAATTATAGATTCTTGAAAGATTGAGGGGACCTCTCCTCCTTCTGTGATATGATTAAATAGGTGTACTAAAAAAAACACAAGTTCATCAGAGAAAGTCTTAAAAAACTCTCTGGGCAGCCCATTATCTCCACATGCTTTGGCATTTTGGCATTGTATTTAACGCCTCTTGAATTTCAGCAGGTGTTATAGGCTTTAGAAGGGACTGGGATAGTGAATTAGCTAGGGAGCTGAATGGTGGGATAATAATACTGTGTAATATCAGTCATTGGGACACTATGGGGCACATTAGGATGGCGGGCGGACTTTGTCCACCCATCATCCTCGTGGAAAACGGGACCGCCCGCGATCTGAGGGGCGGTCCCGCCATGCACATTATTATGCGCCCGCCACATGCATCATGCATTTGTAACATTGCGGCGGGCGGTGTTTACACCGGCACCCGCCGCAATGTTAAAAATGCATGTTATGCATGTTATGCATTTGCATACACAAAGCGGCAGGCACCGCGGGGTGCCTGCCGCATTGTGTATGCAAATGCAGGGGGGTACCTCAGGTACCCCCATGTGCACCCCCCACCTCGCCTTCACCATTGGGGGCCTGCAACGGCCCCCCAAAGTAAAGACCGCATGCTTCTCCACAACGGCAACGCCACCATGGAAAAGCATCGGACTGCCCTCATTGTAATATGGTTGGCGGTGTCTCGCAGACACCGCCACCATAGAAAAGCACTTTTTCCGCCTGTCGCGAAGTCAACCGGCGGAAATGCGGTGGATGGACTTTTCGTCCGCCGCGGACCCCCTAGCCATCCTAATGTGGCGGGGGGGCATTTTGTTGAGGATGGCAGGCGGATTGCCCCCTCCCGGGCCAGCGGTAGCTACCTCCAGCCCGGCGGTGGCAATCCGCCTGCCATCCTAATGGGCTCCTATATTGTGTTTGATGGGTGTCTCTATAATGCTGGAGAAACGTGTTAGCAATCTCTTTCCTATCTGTTGCTAACTGCCCTATATCAGGATTCTTGATGGATTTTGGTCCTGGTGGACCATGCCAAAAACATGCCGATATGTTGATTTTCTTCATATATTTTTTGTTGATAGGTATTAGATTTATTAATCTCCTCTAAAGTATAGTCATCCCTCAGGTTATGTTTTGTTGATGCTATTAATCCCTCCACTGGCTCTATACCAGAGTTCTGCACCCTAGCAGCTTCAGTTGCATTATCTAGTGCTGCCTGCAAATTCGCTTTCTGTTGTAGGCATTCTATATTAAGGTGCGCCTTAAAGACAATGATTCTTCCCGTCAATGTTGCCTTAAAAGCCAACCAGATTGAAAAGAGAGACAATTTGATTAATAATAGTAAAAACCACTAGAATTAACTGTTTTGTTTCCTTAACCCATTGAGGATTGGAATGCTAGGTTCTGTCAAGCTTCCACATTGGTCTATCCCTTTTCCTCAAATCAAGCTCTACTGCTACCAAAACAAATGAATGGTCAGATAAGGCATTTGCTTGGATATCCGATTGACCTCTCTTCAAGGTTTTCGAAAACAAAATTGATGCGTGAGGCCATTTTATATCTCTGTAATAGGCATGTATATTGTTTGGAATTTGGATGGTCTTCTCTTCAAGGGTCCAGAGCTGATAATTAGATTTAAAAGCCTCTCTAATTATTGTCTTTGGATTTTGTTATTTTTTATTCTTATTTGATGTACCTTTGGCCAGACCCGAATCTGATTAAAAACCCCTCCAAAAATCAGCGGCCCTACTGCACCCAATGTCATTTTGTAAAGCTGAGTGAGAATCAATATCATCACTAATTGCAGAGGCCGCCGCACCCCCCCCGAAGGGGGGGGGGAGGCTCAAGGGCCGGCGCCTTAATCCACGCCGAGCCCCAGTGGAAGAACCGGTTCTGGGCGCCCAGAAGCGGCAGGAGGACTTAACACCTCGCAGGGGAACATCCTGTGGACACCAAGGAACCCCCAGCCAATCGGGGGGACAGCATGGTACAAACCCACCAATGGGGGGCCAGCTACAAGGAACGGACGAGCAGAAGTGGGGGGATATAAGCCACCGCTCCCCCAGTTAGCTCCTAATTTTGCGGAGCGGGGGAAGCGGCGCACCTGAATTTTTGGACTTCTGCAGACGAGGCGAAGCTATGTCGGAGGGACCAGCTGACTACAGACCATCGACGGACGACGGACCATCACTGGACTTAAAGGATCATCGGTGCGCCGGCAAGGCTCTCGGTAGCAGAGCAAGTATTCACCCAGACGCTCCCACGAATCCGGGACCGGCACGTGGCTATGCCGCCACAAGCCCGGTAGAGCCTACGGTTTCTCGTTTCACCTTTTCAGCGCGCACTGTGCCGCTGGGGGGTAGCTGCGGGGCCTGGCGGCTTACAGGACTAATGCCCCCCTTGCGGGGTACCGTGTCCGACCTCGTGGCCATAGGTACAAATCCCCGAAGATCACTCAGCATTTCAGCTAGTCGGTCGAAACAGTGAGTACCAGGGGGTTGGGTAACAATTAACATCTGATACCTAGCTCCAAGATGTCCACGGGTGAACGTCGCTTTAAAAATAGACGGTATGTTATGATGTGTGCACAAACAGTCACCTGCGTTAACAAGAACCGTGTGAGCAGGAGGCGCTGCATCAGGAGGTCAGAGGGCGCGATCGGCTCCTGCGAACGTACTGAGCGGCGGTGGCCCCTCGGTTCAGTTTGAAAAGAGCTTTTACTCCTCACCGGCTCGGTGGGTTACCAGCTCGGCTGCGAGCGACTGAGAAGAAAAGGGACATCCCACCGGTAGCAGAGCGCGAGCGTGCCAAGGAGCAGCGGCGGGGGCCACGGGCCGATGGGGAGAACAAGGACCAGAGCCGACACCCTACAAGATGGAGCACGAGTCCCCGGTAAGGATCCCCCCCCCTTCAGGGGCACCGTTACATAGGCTGAAGAATCTGGGGAGAAATTAAAATTAAATGTTTATAATCCAGGGCGCTATAGCTCAGTGAGTTGTGTGCCTCCTGCGGCCACGCGGGCCAAACAGAGACAGCTGAGGGTAAACTGCAGGCTCAAACCCCGTCCATGCGACTCCTACACAATTTTTGGGGGTGAGAATGGGAACGTCAGAGTTAGTTAAGAAGTAAGAGTTTTCATTTTAAAGATAATACACAGAGCAGCGCCTGCCAGTTAAAGGGCCAATAATTACTGCTTCCGCAATTTATATACAATAGAGTGAAAGGTTTCCTGCAGCAGCTAAGAGGAAAGCATAAAACACACCTCTCCCTGTCTGTCTGATTCGACACGAGGAAGCTAGGCCCAGGAAAGAAAGTAAACTCGAACGATGATGATCAAACCAAGAGGGTTTCACTGTCAGAATGTTCTGGCGCAGCGCCTCGCGGCAAGCGAAATAGCCTCTAGGCGCTTTATTTTAAGGCGGGAACTTCGGGGAATGGAGCTGCGCTCCTTGTTATGTGGTGGCGCAGCGCCTCTCTGCAAGCGAAATAACCTCAAGGCACTTTATTTTAAGGCGGGAACTTCGGGTGAATAGAGCTGCGCTCCTTGTTATGGATTTTAATAAAAAAAAAAAAAAAAAAAGAAACACAGGAAACCGCGCCGGTCAAGCGGTACTTAGGAGTTGCCCTTGATGACTCACGGGCAAAGGGGAATTACCTCCTCAGCTGTACACCAGAGTGTTAAGGCGAGACCAATTGCAGCGCGTTGCAGAGCGTTTTTTCTAAAGAATACATAAATCACATGGCATGAGAGTGAATAACCTGGAGCAGCTGTCTGCTTATGTAGGCTATAGACGGGCTTTTCCCTCGGTACCACAGGAGTTCCGGGTACAGCGGACTTAATTTCACGAGGACTTCTCTTAGAAAGAGGAGGTGTCTCTTAGAAAGAGGAGGTGGTATATAGCACCGACGCGTCTGGGTAACGATATGGCAATATGAGGGCCTTTTACAACGGAGCACCCGGCGCGGAAAACTGTGTAAATAGGTTTCTGTGCAAATGGATTAAAGCAAGTAGAGCCCCCAAGGGAGTGAGTAGCATGCTTGGCAGAGGGAGTGCTTGAAGGAGGTAAGTAGGTGTCACAGATTGGAACCCAAGCAGGCAGGACCGGGGGGAGTGGCATGCCCGCAATTAAAAAAAAAAAAAAAAAAATAATCGCCACCCGACTTTCATGAAAAGGCCAGCAGGGTGGGGACGGGTATAATGTGGAAGCTGAAAGTCAGTCAGGGATACTCATGTGGAACTCGTGCTAGCTCCGTGATGGCAAAAAGTTTTATTCATAACAATATACACCACCTTTTACATAGCGCCGAGATATCCGTGGGGAACATGTTCTCTACAGACACGCAACCCAGGGTAGCCACCTCGCGAGGCCAGCTTACCAAGCACGACATAAGCCCCTGACGAGTAAGGGCCATGGGGATATAAGAGCCCCCTTCACCACGCACTGGACATAGACATCGCTGCACTGGGGTACAGTTAAAAAAAAAAAAAAAAAAAAAAAAGTGTTTTTGAAGATGTTGCTCAATCTTAAATATTGACTTGCTGGAAGTACTGTGCTTTCACTCCCGAAGCCTGTTTTATGAAGGGCCTGAACAGAGGGGGGACAGCCAGCAATTAACATAGATACCCAGAGCCGCGCTAGGGGTTTTGGCTCAAATCTTAGAGCCCAAGCCAATGCTTATGTAGCCATACAAAAGGCATCAAGAAAAAGTATAAGTAAAAGCCTCTGCAAGGTCCCAAAGAGGGTATTTTGTCAACACACGGAGGCTCTGGTACCGCTTTGTCACGGTATAGCGCTGCACTGAAAGGTACCCATTAAACGTGATAGTTTAAAACATTAAGCATTAGTGAGCTAAGAGGCGAGATAGACATCTTGCAAAACCTGTCCAGATTAGTACAGACCACCACCACAGTCTATTAACCAAGCACAATATGTTTTATACAACTGGTATTGTGAAGTCACATAGTAAAAAGTGCTTTATTACTTGATAATAAAGACAAAGGAGTGTTAAAAAAAAAAAAAAAAAGCAACACAGAACGATATCCGGGCCCTCGCTAATGCACGTTGCATAGCAGTAGGTAGGAATACAGTCAGGAATTCTTTCCAAATTAAAAAAATAAATAAATAAATAAATAAATAAATAAAGAACTAAATTAGAGCGATGGCACTGGGCCTGAGAGATAGATGGAATAAGCACCAGGCCCCAGTTTTCTCTAGGCAGAGGCCACATCGAGGTCCCAGCCAGTGCAGCTGGAGCAACTGGGTACACACAATGCCACCAAGAAATGCAGTCATACAGCCTTCCCTGCTCGAGTCTCTTAGCAAGGCCAGGGAGCTAACAAGTCAGGTACAGCCCGGCCGGCAAGCCGTGGCCACATATGTGAACCAGAGCGAGTGGCCTAGGCCACCATGAGGAATGGTTGAGCCTCAAGAAAACAGAGTAGCAACACGTCCTTATTTATTTCCCTACAACTAACAAGTTAACCCTCCTGTGCCTTAATGTGTAATGAAAACAAGGTGCGCATGCAAAGCGCTCCCACGCCTCAGAGAAATGTTATCAGTGACATGCATATTGCATTCGGATGTGTGATATCGTTTGATCAACAATGCTTTTAATTAACATGCCCGGTAAAGAGTGGCTGGCCTGGCCCGCTCCGGCAGTCCGGGTCCGCTACAAGTCTGAGGTAGGCAATTGTTAAAAAGGGGAGCGCTGCACGAGCGTGAGGGAAGGAATCCAGACAGTGGGCAGGTTGAGCATACCATAAACCACAGTCCAGCCTCGACAAGGAGGCTCAAACATCCTGTGATTTTGGGCAAATCACTTAGTCTCCCGGGCCAAAGGAAATGACTAACCGCCAGGCAAGGGCTGTGTACAGGCGTACAACTAATGCACCAGAGTGGTTAATCGATTTGTAGAGGAATGTGATGATAAACATGCACACAGGCCGCTCTCACGCGGCGGACAGAGCCAAGCAGCGATTTCCCCCCCAAAAAAAAAAAAAAAAACGGGGAGCGGAAGGCAGAGGGCTGCCGGGCACGTGTTGCCATTGATTACCGCAAGGAAACAAGAGGTGATTGTCACGTCGGGTGCGAGTGGCCCCGAGCGCGGATCCTGCGCCCACCTCGGCGTGGACAAGGGGGGCCGGCCTCACAAATAAAGGGAAAAGCACAGCTGCGCACAAGTACACAAGGCCGGCTCAGAATATGTGTGGCGGCTTGCACATTGGGGCTTGCCAAGGTCGCCCAGACCCTCGCGGCCACGACCGAGTGTAGCTGGCGGAAAGGGGGGAGGAGAGTCAGCGAGGTGCCGTCCGGTGACGCAATTGCGCACGTAAGCCACAAGAATCACGGGAGCTGGGGGGAGCCGCAGGAAGACGTGCGCCTCCCTGCGGCGTGGCGGGAATGGTTACAACGGATGGCTAAGGAGACACACCAACAGGGCGGTGTGTAGAAGTAGGCCACTCATTTTGGGATGCCGCACGGCAGGGTGAGGTGGCCTGGCCAAGGAGGGGAGTAGCGAACGGAGACGGCGCTCGCGGCCCAGACCCGGCCGGACGGCAGGGCACATAAAGGTAGCGAGTTGGGGGCCTAACTCCTTGGAGAAGCTACCCCTCCATACACGCAAAGGGCGTGGGTGACCGGCCAAAATGGCGGTCCCTGAGGTAACACGACAATGAGGAATACCAACGGACCAACAAAAGAACTGGTTTGGTAGGCGTGCCATCTACGAACTGAATGTACCACGATATGATCTGCACAATATGATGATTGACATGTTTATGACCCAGATATGATTTATGACAATGAAGACGACATGTATTATTTATGACCCAGAGATGATTTATGATGATGATGACATGTATGATTTATGAGCCAGAGATGATTTATGATGATGATGACATGTATGATTTATGACCCAGATATGATTTATGACCACGGCGATGGCATGTATGATTTATGACCCAGACATGTTGTATGACACGTTTATGACCCAGATATAATTTATGGGATATTGTGTTGACATGTATATGACCCAGATATGATTTATGATCCCAATAAAACTGCGGCCAACAACCACCACAACAATTACGACCTTGTTGGCTAAATGTATTGGGATAACATTGGTTGGGGTCTTTGGGTAGATACTTCCCACGGTATGGGAGAGTGCGGGGGTTATTGCAGAGGCCGCCGCACCCCCCCCGAAGGGGGGGGGGAGGCTCAAGGGCCGGCGCCTTAATCCACGCCGAGCCCCAGTGGAAGAACCGGTTCTGGGCGCCCAGAAGCGGCAGGAGGACTTAACACCTCGCAGGGGAACATCCTGTGGACACCAAGGAACCCCCAGCCAATCGGGGGGACAGCATGGTACAAACCCACCAATGGGGGGCCAGCTACAAGGAACGGACGAGCAGAAGTGGGGGGATATAAGCCACCGCTCCCCCAGTTAGCTCCTAATTTTGCGGAGCGGGGGAAGCGGCGCACCTGAATTTTTGGACCCACCCACCCACACCTAGGAACCAGCAGTTGTCGCAGTGCTGGACAGCAACACAAGCATTGACGGGAATGGTTACAACGGATGGCTAAGGAGACACACCAACAGGGCGGTGTGTAGAAGTAGGCCACTCATTTTGGGATGCCGCACGGCAGGGTGAGGTGGCCTGGCCAAGGAGGGGAGTAGCGAACGGAGACGGCGCTCGCGGCCCAGACCCGGCCGGACGGCAGGGCACATAAAGGTAGCGAGTTGGGGGCCTAACTCCTTGGAGAAGCTACCCCTCCATACACGCAAAGGGCGTGGGTGACCGGCCAAAATGGCGGTCCCTGAGGTAACACGACAATGAGGAATACCAACGGACCAACAAAAGAACTGGTTTGGTAGGCGTGCCATCTACGAACTGAATGTACCACGATATGATCTGCACAATATGATGATTGACATGTTTATGACCCAGATATGATTTATGACAATGAAGACGACATGTATTATTTATGACCCAGAGATGATTTATGATGATGATGACATGTATGATTTATGAGCCAGAGATGATTTATGATGATGATGACATGTATGATTTATGACCCAGATATGATTTATGACCACGGCGATGGCATGTATGATTTATGACCCAGACATGTTGTATGACACGTTTATGACCCAGATATAATTTATGGGATATTGTGTTGACATGTATATGACCCAGATATGATTTATGATCCCAATAAAACTGCGGCCAACAACCACCACAACAATTACGACCTTGTTGGCTAAATGTATTGGGATAACATTGGTTGGGGTCTTTGGGTAGATACTTCCCACGGTATGGGAGAGTGCGGGGGTTATTGGTCCATAATAATTAATACAATTTAAGCTTAACCCTTTAATTGCGGCTGTGACCCATATCCAGCTACCTTGTGGATCCCTGATCACCTCTATTTTCCCAATCAATATTGTTGCCTAATAAAATTTAGTAATACCACTGGGAGTAACCCCAATAGTGTCCCAGATGAGATAGATACTGAAGGTGCACCTAGAGGTATACCATATAACGAGCCAGCTTCCTACATATGCCATTTCTTATCATTAAGTATTGCATATTATACTGTTGCGTACATGGTTTATGCCATGATAGTTTTCATGTGCATTTAACCAGTATGCAAAGGAGTGCAGTATATTAAAATCACATTGAACAGGCATCAGAACAATTAGGAAAAATGTTTTTCTGTATAAAGTAATTATTACATGCAGTTTGCAAGGCAGTAAAATAGTTTTTCCCATGTCATTTCTGCTTACTTTGGTAATAAACATGTGTATTTTTTAATACAGTTGTTTCAAATAACATATATTATTGGGCCCCATTTATTTTCCCTACCATGGCATTTATAGTACATTTGAAGATGCACAGAGGGTAATATGCTTTTTATTTCCATTCTTTAGCGTGGGTTGGGTTGGACCATGACTCACAAGAGGGAAGGCCTCTCTGGCTCCCTTAGGGCTCCTGCATGAGTCTAGGGGCCAGTGCTGTGTCCCAAGGGATCTCAGCCACCCCCCTCCCCCTAAATTTTTTATTTTTTTATTTGATGCCATCCTTTTGAGGCGCCCTGCACCCTGCAAGGTCCAGGATACCCCAACCTGCCTCCATTTACCTTATTTTGTATTTTCAGGACATGGAATATTAACATTAAGGGGCAGATTATGATCTCGTTAGGAAAGCATTCCTACCAACTCGGGTTAAGAATGCTTTCTGTACGAATTGCACTTCGAGAGTCCCACCTACTGAGTACGATGTGTCCGTATGTGTACGGACTCGGTTCAGTCAGACTTGTATTAAATTCAATGGGAGCCTGTGTACCCAACATGAACACAGGCTCCCATTGAAAAAGGGGTGGGAGGGAAAAAGCGTGCACCCTATGGCGGACATCCCATGGAAAGTGGGGTCCCATGGGTACCCTGATGCGACTGATTTGGACGGCCTACGGTGAAGGTGGGCCTGCTACGGTCCCCCTAAGACCGATTCCGACAGCCGCTTGGTCTCGGCAAAACCGAGTCGGTAAGGCTGTCATCTCAATGAGAAAGTCTTCCTATTTGCAGATGCCCTTTATAAACAAATGAAGTGGAGCAGGAGGAGCACGTGCTTCTCACCCATCTTTGCAGATTTGTACATGGGGGTGGGAGGAGCTGATGCGGCTTTGCTACATTGACAATCGTTTTCTTAATTTGGTTTGGTGAGTAGGAGTTGATTACATTATTTGAGTTATCGAATAATAGTGGATTTAATCTCAGATTCACTATGAATCACAGCACTTCCGAAGTGCATTTTTTTTACATCAAATTGACGGTTGAGGGAGGTAACTGAAGTACTGCATTATTTAGGAAAAAGACAGCTAGAAATAGCATCTCGCATGCTAGAAGTAATCCTCTAAACGCCATATGGAATTTTCCCTCTGGAGAACTGATTAGGTTCAAGAGGATTTTTCGACGTTGTAGCACTTTACAAAAACCTGTATAACAACTAAAAAACCTCGCACAGGACCTGTTTTCACATAGGAGAAGTTTTCTTTACTGAGAAGGGAAATCTGACTCATTAGGGAGTGCAAGGGTTTTTTTATACTCCAGGCACAGATAATTTCTGCCATTTTCCCCGGCCAATTGAGCTTTTTTGGGCGTTTGACACTCTGTGAGGAGTGGCTCCCTTCATTGCCGCCTAGTATTATTTTGCTTTAAAGACATACAGTGTGTTTTGACCTGGAAGTTGGTTTTTCTTACAGGTTAAAGGCACTGCAATAATAAGAAATGTAAGGTTTATTTCTTTTCAGTATCTCCTTGGCTTCACATACAGGTGACCTGCTTACATTTAGAAATTATATATACCATCTTTAGTAATGCTCTGTATGCCACTTGCAATGTGACACCAGTAGGGGGCAATTCGTTGGTTGAGTTTTTTATGTGTCCCTTATAAAAGCTCTATTTTTGTTCCAAACGGATTTTCAGTAGGTTTTGAAAATATGATGACCCATGGCCCACTGACGTCTCATACTGTGAACATGACATTCTCATTCCCTAAATGTTTGTGTTTTTTTTTTAAAAACATATTTTTTATTGTATTTCTGGCAATGACCAGGTGCAACACAAAAGCAGCACTCCACAGTCAGGAGATAACTGCAAGCAAATCAATAGACATAAGTCAATCTACATCACTGATCACCACTGAACACCCCTCCCACCCCTCCCCCGCCCCCACACCCTACTCAACTCCCCCCAACGTTCCCCCCCACCCGGGTCACACCCCCGCCCACTGCACGTGTGTGTTTCCGATCCAAGGTATAGCATCCAATAACTCTGTGCGAACATCCCTTTAAGAACCTCCCCCAATATCTCCCTCATCCACATCCTCAGGTTCTGCTGGTGGATCCAGGTCAAGGCCCCTATAGTCCGCCCAACTCTTCCATATCTTATAATGTTTTCTAGGGCATCCTCGTGCTTCAAAGATAGGACGTTCCAACCCCATACTAAAGTCCAAGCCCTTCTTCCATACCGACAATGGGGGTGCATTCGTACTTTTCCAGTGCTGGGCTATATCCTGTTTGGCAGTGGTAAGGCCCAACAACAGGAGATGCCTCTTATACACATTGCCCCCCACATTCTTAAATGTTTGTGTTTTAATGCTGAGTGACATGCCTGCAAGGTCGGACCAGAGGCCTGAATTTTTTTCTTGAGACAGGTACAGGGCTTTGTTTGAAGGCTGCATTCAGAGTCACACTGGGACAGAAAATAGGCCAGGTACCAAAATAAAAGTGGGCCTCATTATTGAATTAGATAGCTAAAAAAGGTTTGCAAATTAGGGCAGTTCTGAACTTGTAAAGATATGCTGTATATGTTATTTTAAAGATATGCAAGACTGCATGGGTTTGAGCTTGCTGCAGACAATGTTTCTGTTAATATGAGGGAAATCAACAGTAACAACCGGAAATCAGGCCCACAAACATAAAAAAAACGGCCTAGACACTGACCTGTCAGAGCAGCCCATCGGCACTGCCTGCCTGATTGTATGGCTAAAGGGTTACATGGCTTCCCTAGAAGGGTATAGGGTTTTGTTAAAGAGCTGCAGGATTGCATAAGAGTCTTCCAGAGCACAGCCTCGGGACTATAGGTGGGACAGAGGGCTGCAGGATCGTGTCTGAAGACTTTCTGACTGAGTTAGAGGTACAGAGTTGGGTTAAAGTGGAGTTCAAGAGCTGGATCTGAGGGCTGCATGGTTTAGTAAGAGGGCTGAAGAGGTGGGACAGGAATATAGGCTTTCGTTAAGGACTATGGGTTATCATTAGATAGCTGCAGGGTTGAATCACAGGGGTTCAGGGTTTCGTTAGAAGCCAGAAGGGTGGAGGATGGAGTCAGTAGATGAAGCGCTTAAAAAGGTTGTAGAGCCACATTGGGGTTGTCATGCTGGGTCTCCGTGCAACGTGATTGGGAGAGAGAGAGTGGTTCAGAATCGGGACCCATGGGCCCGATTCACAGAACTAACTTAAGACAAAATCCTAAGCTTACTACCATTTTGGTATTTACAGAAGGCACTTACTCATTTTGGTATTCACAGAAGGCATTTACTCATTTCGGTATTCACAGAAGTTAGGAGTCCTAAATGCCTTCTGTGAATACCGAAAGTCTTAAAGTTAGGATTTTTCTCAGTTTAGGAGTAGTAAAGTTAGGACTACTAACTTAAGGACTCCTAAACTGAGAAAAATCCTAACTTTAGGACTTTCGGTATTCACAGAAGGCATTTAGGAGTCCTAAAGTTAGGACTCCCAACGTTACTACTCCTCAACTGAGAAAAATCCTAACTTTAAGACTTTATGTATTCACAGAAGGCATTTAAGAGTCCTAAAGTTAGGAGTCCTAACTTTACTACTCCTAAACTCAGAAAAACCCTAACTTTAAGACTTTCGGTATTCACAGAAGACATTTAGGAGTCCTAAAGTTAAGAGTCCTAACTTTACTACTCCTAAACTGAGAAAAATCCTAACTTTAAGACTTTTGGTATTCACAGAAGGCATTTAGGAGTCCTAAAGTTAGGACTCATAACTTCTGTGAATACCGAAATGAGTACGTGCCTTCTGTGAATACCAAAATGAGTAAGTGCCTTCTGTGAATACCAAAATGGTAGTAAGTTTAGGATTTTGTCTTAAGTTAGTTCTCTGAATCGGGTCACATGACTGTAGTGCGTATTCAGATAGAGTGGAAGGTGTGAGGGATATTTCAAGTTGATGTAGTATATTTAGAGAATGCGTGCAACATTTGGTTAGTGGGCCTATTTCACGGGCCACAGGGCTGAGATAAACATTGTGCGTTTAGTGATGCCTAAAGGTAGCATCACTGGCCTGCTGCTCCTTTTGAATGTAGGATTTGCATTCCAGATTGATATAAAAATGTAATATTGACTCTATTTTCTTTTCTTTATTTTGCAGATGCCCAAATGACTTGGGAGTCAGATTAGTCGTACAACAAAATGGCCGCTCTAAGTTGGCGAGCTTTGAGATGAGCATGTTTAAGCTTGTGAACTACGACTCCTTTGTCCTCTTTGCCGATCTTTTTCTATGTGAGAGTAGCTGCTCTCTGGTAAGAATCCCTCGTATAGCCTTGTGTTGTCTCTAATGATTAAGACCTTTAGTAATATTAAACAAATTCATATATCTTCAAATCAATAACAAAAACATGATAACGGCATAAATCATCTTGTTCCCTACCTTGGGCAAGTGGAACTAGTGGCACTGAGTAAACACATTCGATGAATTTGGAAGTACCAAATTTGGGGGTATTTGATTTCCTGTGTCTTTTTTGAAGCTCTGTTTTCTATTTCATTGACTAAAAGAGTTCCACCAAACAATGGGCCTCATTACTATGGCGGTGGGACCTCCACCATCAGGCCGTCAGTGGCGGCCCCACCATCATCAGACCCTGCAGGTCCGCCCACTGCATTATGATGGTGGGTGGATGTAGGGCTGTCGGAGAGACCGACTGCCACAATCCGATGGACTCAAGGAGCCTTCCAGATCGTAAGACGGTCTGCAATCCCTACAAGGGTGGCGGTGCCTGCTAATGCACCGCTGTAGGGATTACAATGACCCTTTCTGACGGCAGAAAGTGAATTTGGGGGGCCCTAGTGGGCCCCCATTCCCCCCTGGCCCTCTAATATGGGCCCTAGGAGACACCTATGGAGCCCCCTACATATCCCTGCACCATGTGGCAGGCACCACATGGTGCCTGCCACATGGTGCAGGGATTTGTTAGAGGTTTTTTTTTTTTGTATTGTGGAATGTGCTAGAGCCCGCAGCAAATGCCGCAATACAAAAGATACACAATGCAAACTCTGTTAAGGCAGTCGCATCGTAATGTGGCCAGTGGGACCTCCGACTCCTAGTCGGGCGGTCCTGCTTCGCACCAGTACATCCGCCGGCATCATAATCATACCCTATATCTGGATTTCCGTCTCTTTCTGTTTATGGCTCAATACTTTCCTCTACATAGCCTTTCCTATTACACCAGGTTGTACTTTATTTTATCAACATTGGTCCCTCACATGCGCTTCTGACAACAAGATCCGGTGGCGGTTAGTAATATGTGATCCCTAGATCCCAACTGGCAGATCCCGCTCACTTTAATTGCATTCTCTATGTCTTTTTTTAGCCATTTTTGCAAGTGGGCAACTAAAACTACAACTTCAGCAATTGTTCCTTACCACCTTTTCAGGCATTGTGTATCATGCATACAATTTGAGAGAAAATGTAATCTTGTTAATTTTGTGTTTTCCACAGGATTGCCCTAGTACTGCCTGATTGTACATGGAGAGACTGAACTGCTTCAGGTAGTGTGCATTCTTTTTTTTGTGTTGACATTTTTTATTAGCATTTCATAAATAAAATACAGAAAGAATATCATAAAGTAGCAGATTCTATAATACTTAGCAGAAGAGACCGACCTTAAGGATATTGCAAAGGTCCGACCTTAAGGATATTGCAAAGGTCAACCTGACGAAGGTTATGAAGGATATTTGTTTGTTGTTTTTGAAGTGGCAGAATATCCCTTTGACGATATACGGCGGGTTAATCTGGTTAAAATGGTTATTTTGCCCAAACTAACATATATATTCAATGCTATACCTGTAACCATTCAAAATAAAGTTCTGGGGAATATTCAGGGGAAGATAGGTAGCTTCATCTGGGCAAACAAGAACGCTCGGTTCTCATGGAAAAAACTTAAAAGGAGTCTGTTGAAGGGAGGAATGGCACTGCCGGATGTTCTCTGGTATTCTTTCTCCTTCCAATTAAAAAACATTCGTACCCTCTTAACCATTCCAGACAATTCTCATTGGGGTCGGATATTAAAGGCGATGCAAGACTTAGAAGGGGGAGGTCCGGGTTTTTTGTATAAATACGGGTCTCCAAGATTCTTCAAAAAAGTCAGTCTAAAGGTTTTAAGATCTGCTTTGACGTTGTGGTGCAGACTGAAGCGATGTTGGGGTGTAAAATACTATTCAGACCTGGCCCGCATCTGGGACTCCCCTGGCACGCCACAATGCCTAAAAGACAGTCTTTCCCAAGCTGTTAGAAGCGCAGGTGTAGTCACCTGGTCAGATCTTGTCACGTCGGAGGGTGTTCTTCCATGGGAAGTTCTGCGGGCTAAGATTGGGGACTCTTTTTCCCGTTTCAAATTCATCCAACTCTGCTCCTGGTACGATACAGAGAAAGATAATATAGGGGGTAATTGGGAAATCGAGGCAGCTCTCCAGTCTGTTGGCGTCAGGAAGAAAGAGGTAGCCCTCTGGTATAGTGAATTGTTGAATTCGGAAGTCACCACAGTCACGCCTCTAAACCAGGTTTGGAGCGCATCTGTCTTTGAGGTCCCTGCCGCTGAGCTCTATGAAAGATCTCTTAAATTTCTATATAGGTATGTTAAGTCGGCCTCACTGAAAAAGAATCACTATTATGTATTAAATAGGTTGTATTTTACGCCAAAAAAAATAGCTAAGTTTGTTTCCCCCCCCCCTTTGTGTCCAAGGTGTGATTCAGTAGAAGCCGATGATATACACATGTTCTATGATTGCCCGGCAATTGGCCCCTTTTGGACAAAAGTGGGAGAGACACTTGATAATGTTTTAAAAACAAATATTGGTTTGAACGGGGTGAGGGTAATGTTTGGTTTAGACTTGGAAAATACTAATGAGCTCAGTGAGGAACAGATAGCATTAGCCTTCACTCTAATTATCATCGCCCGTAGAGAAATCTGCATGTTATGGAAAGATCCAGCCCCCCCACTACATGATAAGTGGCTACAGTCTGTTCTTAAAACTGCATGGCTAGAGTTGGGGGCTATACGTAATAGAAATACCATAGTTTGGCTTCCATTGTGGGAATGGGCACTCGAGCTGAGGCTGGTATCCGATTCCGTGTTTGTCCAATGATTACACCGGGCCCCGGGATAAAGGGGTAGCCAGGACAGCTTCGGGTGCAGCAAGGACCCCGACCCTGGGCGCACAAGAGAGAAAGGGTTGCTGGTGTCTTCTTTTGCAAGTAGCAAAGGTGAGATGAGGACAAAAAAAAAATACTTAGCAGAAGAGAAATATTAATAAATGCAGTTATTTATAAAAAACAAATATCTCAGAATATATAGAATAATATAAATGAGGAACGATAAAGGGTAAAACTCAGTACACTAAGTACAATTAGAACAATCATCATTAAATAATAAATATGAAATTACTGAAGTGACAAACTAGTGTAATGCAAACAATTTTAACATCTGAAATTATTAAGGTATTAATTTGCTAGTACATTAAGTTACACATTTCATTAAATAAATACATTTAAATATCAAAAAGGTAATATATAGATAAAAATACAAGAACACCCAATTGAAAGTATAAGTGTAACAGTATTAACTAAGAAGGACATCTAAAGTGTACAAGACTCTAAATTATGTAAATGTCGTAACTAGGCCGTTTAGAGAGGATAGAATAAAAAATAAAAAATAAAAATTAATTATCCTTTTGCAAAAGAGGCTAAAACAGATTAAGTAGTGGAAATAGTTGTGGAAACATTCTCTATATTGAGGACAGGATCCCACACTTGTAAAAACAACTCTGTTTGTTCTTGAATGATATATATAACTCTCTCATGTGAGGCAGTTTGAATCATTGTTGTTAACCAATTCTCTTGGCATGGTATGTACAAGACGGCATGGTGGTTTGGAGAGAGTAGGGGAATCCCGAAAGTCATGCAGTAAAATAGTTGCTGGCGAAAGTGGTAGATGTAAAGCTAAAGTGTTATGTATAACCTGATCTATGTAGGACCAATATTGTTTAACCATAGAACAAGTACATATGATGTGGACTATGTCACAGCCAGAGGCGTTACACCTCCAGCAATTAGTATGCGGTAGCAGGCCTGCCTTATGTAATTTAACCGGTGACCAGTGCCAGTCATGAAGTATTTTAAATAAACAAAATTTTAGACGAGCTTCCCGGGCACCTTTAGCCAAGTTTCCCAGTAGTTCCACCCATTCTTCATCTTCATAAGAAATCCCTAAACATAATTGCCATTTAGAACGAAGATCACAAGATAAAAGGTATAAAAATAGTTGTGTTGTGAGTGTTTTATACGGACCGGAGATAACTCCTTTTTGTCTCCCCCAAATGTGAATATAAGACACTACTGGCGAAATTTGAAGTATCCAGGGTTTCGGACCTAAAGCCTTAATAATGGAATTATTGAGTTGTAGATAATTGATTGTGTAAAGGGGAGATTGAACTCATCCACCAATTGGGAAAAGGGTTTGAGATTCCCATCGTGAAGAATCTGATCCAAGGTAATGATACCTGCTGATTTCCATTGGGGCCAAGAGAAAGTCTTCCCTTTAATGCGAATACTGGAGTTATTCCATATTGGGGCTTTTGCATGTAAACGTTGATTAAAGCCCAATATACGGTGTGTTTTTAGCCATGTTTTGCTCATTGCTGATAGTATAGCATTACGGGGATCCAGGCGGCTTGTGCCTGACTCATATAGGGCTGAAAGACCTAGTTCCATGGATAACAGGGATCTCTCAACATGTACCCATTGTGGTGTATTGAAGTTATCTTGGAGCATGTATGTAAGTTGAGATAATTGTAATGCAAGTGAATAATGTTCTATCGAGGAAAGACTGAGACCTCCACTGGAGTGATGAGCATTTAGTTTATTCACAGCCAAATGAGGTTTTATGGAGCCCCATACAAAAGATTTTATCTTAGAGTCTATGAGGCGTAATGTGGATAACGGAATAGGAAAAGGGAGCATTCCGAGGGTATAGAGGAAACGCGGAAGTGTAACCATTTTTATAGCTTGGACTCTACCCCACAAAGATAAACCCAATGCTTTCCATTTATCGAAGTCACGTTGCATCTGAGTAACCAAGGGACCTATACTATCTGAGACCATTGCTATTGTCCCTTTGTTTACAAGAATACCTAAATACTTTAAACGAGAGGATTGCCAATGAAAGGGGTAGTCTGTATCACATCTTTTGAGGTGCCATGTGATATGGGAAGTGCTTCACTCTTGTCCCAATTAATTTTATTCCCAGAAAAAGAAGAGAAATCTTCTATGATTTGAAGCAGCGATGATAATGAATGGATAAATCAGTAATGGTCAGTAAGATGTCATCTGTGTAGAGATAAAGTTTAGGTTCTCCCACCGGAAGCGGGACACCAACAACAGCGGCTGACTGGCCAATTGGTGCTGCAAGAGGTCCAATGGTCAATAAAAACAAAAGAGGTGAAAGGGGGCAACCCTGGCGAGTTCCTCTACAGATTGGAAAAGTATCAGAAACAAATCCTCCCCAATTAACTAATGCAGTAGGTTGCTCATATAATAGCCGTACTTTATTTATAAACTGTTCACCCAATCCAAATTGTTCTAGGATTTTGAAGAGGTAATCCCATTCCAAGCATTTGCTTTCTTAAAGGTTCTTATTTGTTTTTTAAAATCCCTGGCATATTTTTCAAGCCTCCGAACCCAGTCATTTTATATTGAATTCTCACGCATTTCGACTGAAAATGATGAATTATACATGAGCACTAGGAGGCATGATGTTGGCATAAAACATGGTTCTGTAAATGAGAATACATGGAGTCAAGTGGGGCAATGTTGAACTAAGCAGTCAGCAGTACTAGTCCAGTGTGGTATCCTGGTGATCACAGGCTGCTGGTGTCAATGCTGCTGAATGTGGTCATCTGTATAGCTAATCAGGATGTGGCCTATCAGCTAGAGCGGCCAACTTCGAAGCTGGGGAACTGGGTTCGCGTGTCGGCAGGACTCTCAACATCCTGTGATTCGGGGCAAATCACTTATCTCCATGTGCCTAACAAAATGAATGTGTCCTACTGTAATGCATTGGATACCTTCGGGTCCAGTTCGCGCTATATAAAACTTCCCTCCCCCAAAAACAGGTTCTTAAAGCACAGATTAGTGGCTTCTGTAAAGCTGGGGGAGGATAGGGGTTCCCACTTCTCACAGTAAGAAGCATTTTAGTGTAGGGCAAGATATCCCAGACACTGCCATTGATAGACTTCGGTTTTGTGCTTATGAGGCAGCACTGGGCTTGGAACCTTCGGTGGTAATTTGTAGTTTAGGGCCTTGGCACTATTGCAAAATATGGATGAGAAAAGTGTACACATTAGTTAGTCCTGCTGTATACAGAGAATCTTGTGCCTGATAAACGAAGAGCAGGATGGTCTGGGGTGGTTGAATAAGGTCCTGGCGACAACTCAGAGGACTTCTTCAAGGTTCATGAGCTGTTTGGTAGGCCAGAAGGAGGCTGGTGCAGTAGCCCAGTTTGCTGAGGGTCAGGGTGTTAAGCTTATAATAGTGTTATGTTATGTTATGTTAAATTGCGTTTATATAGCGCTCGGCTACTCTAAAAGAGTGTCCCGGCGCTTTCCACAGGCAGCTCAAGTGTAGAACAACATAACAAGAAAAGGCAAACTCAAAAGAAAAAGACACCCACTAAATAGAAAGATTAAAAAGCCAGGTCTTCAGATTTTTCCTGAATTGGAGCAGATTGGGGGTGCTGCGTAGTGCCAATGGGAGCGAATTCCACAACTGGGGGGCCTTGAGGCCAAAAGAGCGCCCCCCGATGCGGGCCTTCCTCACACGTGGAACCACAGCAGTGAAGAGGGATTCAGAACGCAGTGAGCGGGCAGGGCGATAGAAAGCCAGCCTCTTCTGCAAATATCCTGCACCTGAGCCAAACAATGCTTTATGCATCAGCGTCAGGGATTTAAACATAATCCGCTTCCGGATCGGCAGACAGTGGAGCGTCTGCAGCAACCCAGAGGCTCGTGCTCGCCTATGCAGACCAAAAATCGCACGGGCTGCAGAGTTTTGTACCACCTGCAGGCGCTGGACCAAGTAATCCGGGAGGCCTAAGAAAAGGGCATTGGCATAGTCTAACCTGGATCCGATGAGCGCCTGCACCGTAATCCGCCTGTGCTCCGCAGATAATAAAGGAAGAAACTTGCGGAGCATCTTCATAATGCCGAAGCAGGTGCCGGACAGGCCGAGAACGTGCGCTCTCATTGAGAGCTTGTTATCCAGCTTAACGCCAAGGTTCTTGGCAACCAAAGAGGATTGTGCCGGGGAACACATAGTGGCCGGCCACCATTGCCGCCACTCGGGGTTGGTGGCACAGCCAAAGAATAAAACCTCCGACTTGCTGGAGTTGGCCTTCAGACTGTTCCGCTGGAACCATCCAAAAACCATACCCAGGCAGTCCCGAATTCTCTCCCCATCAAATGGCTGATCTTTACCACATGTGAAGAGGAGTTGCGTGTCGTCGGCGTAGGACACGATCTGGGCTCCGTAAGCCTCCACCGCAGCCGCCAGAGGGGACATAAAGATGTTAAACAACGACGGGCTCAACACAGAACCCTGTGGAACCCCGACTCCCAATGACGGCATCTCGGCGGAGCTCTGGGAAACCCAGATCGTCTGGCGGCGGCCATCCAAAAAAGATGTAAACCATTTGAGCACCGTCCCCCTTAGGCCGATGTCATAAAGCCTGGCCAAGAGCGCCTCATGGGGGACGGTGTCGAAGGCCGCCGACAGGTCCAGCATGACTAACATGGCCTTGCCACCCGCATCCAAGGTCTCCCTGATGATCTCTGAGACCTCCACCAACGCCGTTTCCGTGCTAAAATTGGGACGGAAACCGGATTGGGATGGATGGAGCAGATTGTTGGACTCAAGGAAGCTCGACAAGACGCCATGAACATGCTTCTCAGTGATCTTCGCCAAAGCCGGGAGAAGTGAAATTGGCCTGTAATTGGCCAAAACCTCGGCATCAAGACCAGGCTTTTTCAGAAGGGGGATAACCATCGCCCTTTTCCAGGTGCGTGGGACACTCCCCTCCCTCAAGGAGGCATTGAGGATCGGGTTGACCAGAGGGTTCACCACCGCCGCCATCCCAGCCAAAAATTTGGCAGGGCAAGGGTCAAGTGGCGAGCCAGATTTAAGACTGGCCAACAGCACCCGGGACGCATCACTGGAGACCGGGGGAAAGTCTACCAGCACTGCCGTCGACGTGGACGATGTTCCATGTCCTGCCCCGGGGCCGCAACAACCCTCCTCCGAGCTCTCCAAGAAGGAGGCCTGAATTGCCTTAATCTTGTCGGTGAAAAAAGTGGCAAGGTCACACGCCCACGCATCTGATGGTACTGGCGGGGGTGAGTAGGAGCTCGGGGTCGTGAACTCCTTCACTATCGTGAAGATCTCCTTACAGGAGTTCGCCGACGCCTCAATCCTCCTGGCAAGGTATTCCCTCTTGGCACCAAGAATGTCACGGTGATAGGCCTTCACAGCCGACCTGTAGGCAAGTTTAGCCTCCCCGTCATATTGAAGGCGCCAGGCCCGCTCAGCAACCTGTGTGTGACTTGAGATGAACTCAGGGTCTCTGAATGTTCACTACATGGCAGTAATAGAATAAAGAATTAGGGTGATGGAGATGGGTAGAACCTGTTGAATAGCAGTCATGCAGTTGGCCACTTAGTGTTTGAGACCTGTGGCAAGGAAGCGGAAGTTAAAGAAGATTTGAATTCGAACAAGCATCGAAAAAGCCAATAGGTCTGCCCTTCAATTGAGTCCTGCTGAGCTATTAGCTTTGATAATAAAGGTACAAGGATGGCATAGGCAGTAAGTGGGTCAACAGCAGAGAGGGATAAAGCAATTCAGGTGTGTGGGACCAAACTCAGTGTGTGAGGGCAAGGGTAGTGTGATGTGGGCACAAGCAGGGTCTTTTTGCAGTGTGTACTGCATATGGTGCTGGAGACAGTTCATGTTGGGGAAAGTGTGCCTGAGCATGTTCAAATATAATGTCCTGGTAAGTGTTACAGAGGGTGTTTTTCGAGGTGTTTTGGGAAAAGATATTCTGTTTGCCAGATGTGTGTGTGCTGTAGGGTTATGTTTTTATAGCATAGTGGACATTTTTTTCAAGAGATGAGATATAATATTCTTTCTATATAAAACTACAAATTCAGTTATTGCAGTTTCTAGGCACTGGAAATAACTGGTATTACTACAGACGAACACAAAGCGCAAAAACAGACATACAAACACAGCCAGGCCTGCAATCACATAGATATTTTAACATGCTAACACCAGCATTCCAACAAGCATAGCTAATTCCAAACAAATACACGGACAGCTAAGCATATATGTTACCATATGTTAACATAGACACACTCGCACCCAAATGAATACATGAAGACATAGACACAAGGCTGTCCATAACAACACATGGTGCCGGACGAAGCACTGAACTGGGCTGTCTGTGTTAGCAGCCTACATTTATGCAGCCCTCCCACGGATGCCAATAATGGAATGAGCTGTATATGAGCTAATATCACGATTCAAGCATGGCCATGGAAGCCCAAAGCTGATGAAGGAGCAAATACAAGAGCACCCAACACAGAAAGTGCCCCAGGTGCTGATCCTGTCTTTTCCATATGCCGGACTGTGTTGTTACTGTGTGTGCAGGGGATGTTACATCGAGTTCTTGGTCCCATGGACCACTTGCATACCACCACCCATGAGGCATCACAAGAGGCCTAAATAAAAGGAAAGACTGAACCGCCAATTCTGGCACTGAATGTGGCTTATTTTTATGTAGATGCAATGCAAGAGACTAATGGCTGAAGTGGTCGGACACAATGCCCCATGCTGTATGCTTTAGTGGATGGAAGCAACGTGTGATTGCCCACTGAGCAGACCAATGCATGAGCAAGGATGACTCAATGTCCCTCTATGTTTTTATTTATAATTATATGTATTTTAAAGCGAAAGTCTGACAAGGCAGCTAAAGTTGTCTAAAAGGCCAGACCTAAAAGGTGACTGGAAGAGCTAAAGGAAGAGATAACTTCACCAAGGGCTCTTGTATAGAGCGATGACAGAAAAGGGCGCTATGACATGCTTTTGAGCACCTCTTTGTCCTTCCACCTCCATTATTAGTCAGCTACGAATATGTAAGTGTAGACAATACTTCAGCTGCGGTCGCTGCAGGTAAAGCAGTGGGGATTCATTTTCCCTCATGGTCGTCTCTCGAAATCCCCCCCAGCCAGCCCCACCACTCCTACCTGCGGAGGCCGGGCTGCAATACTTGTGTTTTGTACAAAAGGTAGATCTGTATCACCCAAGACCACTTTGTCTCCCACTACTGCGTTACCAAGGATTCATTGGTATTTTCTCATAAGGACGAAATCTCAAGGAAGAACATCTCAAAAACGAGAAGAAAAATGTTTTACAACAAACCGTTTTTTTGTTTTCTAATTAATGAGTATTTTTCTTAATAAGTTTCATGAAAAGATATATTAAAGTAACAAGATTAATTTCAAGGTTAAAGTTGGGATTAAGATTAGCGTTACAGTACGGATCAGCGTTAATATTAGAGTTAAAGTAAGTGAAAGGTTGAAGGGGAGAGTTAGGCTAGGGTTAAGGTAAACAACTATCTAACTGTTGTAAATCAATGTATCTCTTCCATTTGACATGCATATCCATGGAACACAAGGGATTGTTTTATCCTCTGAATTGTTGGATAGTTTGAGGTTTGCTGTGGTAGCAAACTATAGAATGGTAAGGCAGTGTTAGCGCGTAAGGAAGTCCCATGTTAGATGGCTGGAGGAAGGAGAAGAAGTGTGATGTAAGGAAGTTCCACATGATATGATGAGAGGAAAGAGAAGAAGTTGGAGATGCTGAGTTGCCCTCTCTGGATAAGGTGAATTCTTGGCAATAAATAAAGTACCTTTATTACCAAGTTCTACAATAACTTCTCCATCAACAATCTAATAATCTCTTACCCTACCTACGTCCTGTGTGACACAAGCACCTTTCTAAACAACTTCAACACATTTTGGCAAAACTATGTGAACCTTCAAGCTCCAACTAAAATATACAAGTACAAGCCAAAACCTTCAGAACCCTGATGCTCTAAAGATCTTGCTTGGAATAGATGCTCCAACCGCAGACAGG
Organism: Lissotriton helveticus; assembly: GCF_964261635.1. Taxonomy (NCBI): domain Eukaryota; kingdom Metazoa; phylum Chordata; class Amphibia; order Caudata; family Salamandridae; genus Lissotriton; species Lissotriton helveticus. The sequence continues at coordinate 1,782,322,775 of NC_136061.1, forward strand.
AAGGAAAATGGAAGAAAAACAGAACTACTGATGACTCAATGAGACTGACATCTCTCTTTATAACACACTGATTCCTCTTTACATAAGCCAAAGCAAAGTACTCCACCAAAACCATAAATGCACACACCAATATAAGCAAAAAGCTCAATCCGATACTGCATCAAACAACTGCTTGACCCCCCCCCCAATCTCACACTCCACAGGCAAGTGCAATTCTAGCAACATGGAGGTGGCCCATTCTGATGAAAGTCATCCAGCCTAAGAGTGGAGCCTTTGGGTATACTGCTATACAACGCCCCTATTAATTAGCTCCAAATACTTTTCTTTTGAATTGTGAGTGGTTTCTACTCTATGTCCTGTGCCATTTATGTTTCTCTGGGTGGTGCTGCTTCCTCTATTACCATCTTGTCCTGATGATGAAATTTATTCTGAGGGGCGTCAAAGCTTCAACGGTATTGACGTTTTGGGCTGTGTTTGTTAATAATTGTGCAATGAGCATTGTAAGTGATTAAAAGCTTGCTAATGGGAACACTTTTTGGACTGCCAATATATACATATTTGAGAGTTGCTGTGCCTTTTTCTGTGTCTTATTTCCCTTTTTTGCAATCCACATGAACTGTGCCATTTTTTCACTTGGACCACCTTTTGTACATGTTGTACATATTGGTTAAGTAATCTCATATAAATAATTAACGATGCACACCAATTGTTCAATTATATTGCCTGTGCTTGATACTAGTCCTGACATAAATGTACTATATTGAGCATACATTCACTGATCTCCTAAGAGTTGCTAAATGAACTTATGAGTGACTCTGGAGGAGCCATTGTGGTTGTTACATATAATACCCAGGTTTCTAGGGATACCAGGTTGCCCTATTCTTAACTTGCTTATAATGTAAGTCACAGCCTGATTTAAGACTGGCCGATTCTCTCCCTTAACCATAAGTAAACCCCCTTACTATCCTATATCACCACAAATCCATTGTTTGAGCATTTCCAGATCTCTCCTAGGGGTTCCCATATCTCACACACAGTCCCTGTATCTCCACTTAGCCTCACCTCTCTCGCCCTGAGACTCCAATATAACTGTAAGCTCCCAGGTCTACTTGTTTCTCCTCCTCAGCTATATTCCACCCAGACTATCTCACCCTATCTTTCCCTCAATCCTTGTTTGTTTCATCAGTTCCCCACTGAATGGCATGGACCATGGAACAATATGGATTCCCCATGGAATTACATGGTCTTACTGTAGAAGCGCATGGCCTCTCCATGGAACCACATGATCTTCCGATAGAATACTATAACCTCTCTGTGGATTGCATGGAAACACATGTCCTTGCTATGGAGCCACATACCCATCCTGTAGAACCACATGGAACCACATGACGTCCCAGTGGAACCACATGACCTCACCCTGAAGCCATATGGCCTGCCTGTGGAACCACAGGGCATTCATGTGGATCCACATAGATTTCCTTTGGAACCACCTGACCTCTCCATAGAACCATTTGGCCTCCCTATGGAACATCATGGCCTACCAATGGAATCCCATGGCCTCCCCATCGAACGACATGGCCTTAAATGCAACCACGTGGCTTCCCTGTGTCTCCCCATCAGTCACAAGTCTTCCTCACAGAGCTGTGCCTCCCTATCATCTCTCCATAAAATCTAGAGTTCTCCAAGAGAACCTCATGTTTTGCCCTTGTCTTCCTAAGAATTTACCTCGACCCTAATATCACTGCCTTCACCGTTAGGTTCTCAATATAGTGAACTTAGCGGCTGCTCTCCATTAGTGGCTAATCAAGTGTGTCAAATTACCTTATGAAGCTCTCTTGTCCCCTGGTTGGATAGTAAAGGCATAAAGAATTGGAATGTGGTAGGCCCTTCACTCTAGAGCCCTGGTGCCACTGCACTTGCTACACTAATGAAAAAACCCTGATCTCTGTCTCTTGGTGTGCCCCCTTACAGAAGATTACCAATGTAGCTGCGATGGGTCAGCCAAATGCATACTGTTGACGGCTGCCCTGATGGGCAGAGATCAACAGGAATTAAAATATAGCCATTGTACTTAAAAATATTTTGAAGTGCTGCATTTTAATATCAGCACTTTCTTTGTAAAAACATATAAAAGTGAAGGAGTCCAGAGTTTTTCTTAGAAACCCACTGCCTGCGCCGACAAATACTGGGAGGGGGGGGGTGAGAATATGAAAGCTGTCTAGTTTTGATTTGCATGCATACCTCTTTCTTCCTCCCTCTTACACTTCCTATCCTGTATCCCACTCTTGTCGGTTCTTTTTAATGGTTGCTCTTTGTTCTTTGGTCTACATTTTCCTATCCTTTTCTTCCCCCTTCTTTATCTTAGTTCTGATTTTCTTTCTCTAGTTCATGATCCGATTTTGATGACGGAATATAAGTATCCATCTCTAAAACAAAGAGTGGCTGTTCCCACCACCTTCAACCTCTTGCATGGATTTTCACAAATTATGAAAGTAATTGAACCATAAAACAATGTATAGTGTGGTGATCTACATAGCAAAGAATCGGTGATCCCTATTTATTTAATCTTTTAATAGAAAATATAGAAATGGTATTACAGATTTGAAGAATATGTGCATTGATTTGTGTGACGAAGGACACTCCAATTTGTTTTGTTCTGCCTGGGTGTACTATTATCCATTGCTTGGCTTCAAGTGTTATTTTAGTTTTGAGCTACCTTTCCTAATTACCTAATTATATGGTTTTGATGCAGTTCTAACTGTCTGTGGAAGTAGTAGGTTTGATGTAACTTGTTAACACTAAATTTGTTGAATGATAGGATATCATTTGCCAGTATAACTTGAAGGAATGTACCACTGAAGGAGCAAACACATAGACAACTGTATTACTTTGAGAGGTATTGTGCATATGATGGTTTCAGGAATTGTGTTTAATGTGTGCTGTTTTTGTAGGGTGATGTGTTGGCGTTTCTGGGCATTAAATAAGGCTGCCTAGTGCCACACACACACTGTTGCACCATATTGCAGAGGTGTTTGTGTCTTGTCTGGCATACGTTTTGTACTGGAAGAGCCTTCTAGTAGAAGATACTATGCTTAGACTAATTTTAAAACGTTTCCCACTTTGGATGTGTCCCATACAGTGCAAAGTGGAAAAAGGTAGGCAAAATAAAGGCTTTCTCCTTTGTTACACCAGCTTCAAAGAGGTGCTATTTTTTGGCTCAAAGTCCCGTCTACTAATGTTAGTTGATAGGGCCTTGTGTCAGGAAACTGTGGATGATTGCATAGGAATGCTCATGTAAATTCCATGGAACTCATCCTTAATGTAAAATAATTGCAAGCAGCATGCATTACTTTCAGCCAACTTTTCAGTTTTGCACTGGAAAGTAAATCCAAAATAAATATTTTGTGCAGGTTTGCATTGCTTTTGTGATGCAAACCCAGTGCAAAATGATTGTAAATCTGCACAGAGACTTGTCACCAACTGCTACTCAAATAGCCTGCCTGGCGCTTCCATATCATCAGCATACACAGAAATGTTGAGTATTTTTCCCCTTAGAAATATGGCAACCATTCCTGCAGGTCTTCAAATTAGACGGGGAATCATGGTTAAAACACTCAGGTACATGTACTCCTATGGCATCAAGAGACCGGTATAGAACAGTGTGTGTGATTAACACTTCTGAAACAAGAGAGTACAAGCTTCCCTTCCTCGCCGAATAAGTACAGCACGCTATCTGCAGTGCAAGTGTCACTCACAGATCAGGCACATCCAGGTATTAGCAGTACAGGTTTCCCTCTCTCACAGAACAGAAACACCATCTGCATCAGTTGATAAGCTTTTCATCTTCACATAAAAAGTACACCACATCATCTCTCACACAAAAAGGTGCCACTGGGGTTTAACAGTGCATGTTTCTATTTCTCATGGAATAGTTACAGCAGGCGTAAAAGTACATTCTTCCCTCCTTCAGGAAATAGGTACACCCTGGTATCATCAGTGTAAGCTTTTCACCCTGATGCTACAGCAGCAGTACAAGCTTCCTGTTGTTGCAGAATAGGTAAAAATCAGGAAGTATTAGTGAAACCTCCACTCTCAAATAACAGGTACAGCACAGTCTGCAGAAAACACCTTTGCCTATTTGCTCCACATGCTTCTGTATGGATTGGTAAGTAACATGGTTAGGTATGAATGGTTTTGAATACCCATCTGTTATTTTAGTGCCAATACGTCCAAGAGGTGAACGTTTGCTTACAAATACATATGTTGGGCCCGATTCACAAATGTAAAATGAGATGAAAGCCTGACTTTACGGCTTTCTGTATTTCCAAAGGGCATTTACTACTCGTAAATGCTTTTTGTGAATACCGAAAGTCGTAACGTTCAACTTTTGATATTCACAAAGGGCATTTACAAGTAGTAAATGCACTTTGTGAATATCAAAAGTCGTAAAGTTAGACTTTCGTCTCAGTTTACTTTTTTAATCGGGCCTGTTGTGTGGTGTGTAGTGGGGTGAATGGTTGTATTGATACATGAGCCTGAGTAAATGGATGGAGAAGGTGCCAGTTGGTGGACAATTGGGTGAGTGGGAGGATGAACTCATGTTTTGATGAATGTTGAATTTGTGTGGACAGGTAGATATGTATATAAATGGAGAATGAGGATGGAGATTGCATGAAGAAAAAGTCTGTGGATTGATGGGTATTTTTGCAAGTATGTTTGATGGTTATTTTGTGTGTATGAGTGATTAAAGGTCACTTTGTGCATTGGTTATATGCATATCCACTGGAATTATGTGTTTCTGTGGCTGCTGCTTTTTTAGCATAATTGTGTATTTGCCACATTTGCCGCAAAATCCATTATCTGCTGCACGATCTGCCAATTTTAACAAACATAAATTGTTTCTATCGCAAATGGATTAAAAGTTACTCAAACATTGCAACATGTGTTTGCGTGCAGTGGAAGGCCCCTGACAAAGGTTAAATGGTCATCTTTCACTTGCTTATTTCTGTATTTGGGTATTAAACTGATACTAATGAGGTGACATCTTTTCCCAGACAGTATTACTATGTATGCAAATTCCGAAATAATGAAATAATACTATAACAAACAGGGGAGACATTATGCAGTACAATTAGTTTTTTCTTGCCGCATAATTTAGTCAAGACAACAACATAATTTGGTTCTTTTTTGCCGCATATTTCCAGTGCTCCAGGGAATACATGGAAGCCTCTGGTGTATGCATGAATGTGTGTACAACATGATGGTTCTTTCGTGTGTGTGTGTGCCCAGACAATGTATATGTGCATGTATGTGTATGATGACTGTGATGCTGCTGCATTTGAAGCTGGTTCCCTTGTGCGAATGATGAGCTTGAAAAAGGAGGTAGAGACTTAAAAGGGAATGAACATGTACCTGCTGGCTAACAATCTCTGTGATGGTGAAGCACTGTTACCAAATCTCATCAAGAATTCGGACACTGCACAGTTACTGGGAGATTCTACAATAGCAAACATGATGACTTTGATATGATACTGTGACTGGGCCACTATTGGCTGTAGGAGATGCCTATGACAGAAATAATGGCAGTGGATCATTTAAGAATAATGTACAACATGTTGGTGACATATAGCTTCCAGTTCTAAGGCCACGCATGTAAATGAGACTTCAGCAGTTGTCTTTATCATGTGCCCCGATTTATAAGAACATTTATTATTTACACCTCTCACATATGAGAGGGCTTTCAAATGCTTGAGCACAGGAAGTGTGCTATGAAAGAAACTTGTTTTTGATTCAACCGACTTTACATGTTCTCCATTTATAACAAGAATATACGCAATATACTGGTTACACATGACAACAGACTTGCCTCTCTTGCCTCTGATTTCATAAGTAAGCATTTGGGTGGTTCACATCATACACGTTCTTGAAGTTATGTCCCTGAAAACATGCACTGCATATTTTGGAACTACTTATGCTCTGTTTGTTACTGAAACAAACATGGCTTCACCCTGAGTCCAGCCCTGATATATGTTAAGCAGTACCTTCTGGGTTAGTTATTCACAGACATGATAGGGCAAAGAAGCTAGGGGGAGGTTTAGCTATTATTGTACGAAGGGACATCCAGTACTCAAATTTCCAGCCTAACAACTTAAGGGGGATGGGGGTAGACAGTCTTGGATTTTGTATTCTCCTATCTGGCAAGATACCATTTTCCGAGGTTCTGATCTATTGCTGGAAGGAAGCCATTTACCCAGGGTCTCCATGATAGTCCAATCTCACTGTGTTTAAAGGCTTTAATTTGTATGCAGATGCACCCTGTGAGAGACCAGGACTGGCTTTGGTGGAATCGTTCTACGCATTCAATAGGCAACAGCTGGTTTCACATGTTACACACAACGTATGACATATCTTGAACCTTAACTTTTCAAATATCCCCCTTTCTATTGTTAAACCTATCCCACTTGTTTGTTTTGACAATGATCTTGTCCCATTTAGTTGGGAAGGTGGTCATCTGTAGAGTGACCCAGGTATAGTGGAGCAGAGGGTGTAGCTAGAACCGGGCAACAACTTTTACCACTTAGCGCCTTTGCCACACAAGGTAAGTATATTTTCATAAATATATATATATGTATGTATTACCTACTGGCAGTTCCCAGTATGTAGTTATAGTTAGGACCTAGTTTCCATTGACGATCTAGAACAAATACAGTATACCTCTTTTACAACTCTAATCCTCCTTCGAACTTCGGTTCCAAAATAAAAAGATAAGAGTTCAGTAGCTTAAAAGGAAGTCTTTGCTTAAATGTGAGGTTCTTATTATTACATCCTGTCCGTCCACTTTAATTTTTATATAAACAGTATATTGATCAGATGTAACAGTAACTCCTTCATGAAATATGATAGCCATAGTAGTGTATGTTCTTCCAGAAATGTATATTTGTCCAGCTTTGAAATTTGGATTCTGATTCCATTTCACTTTCATCTTCTGTGTAATGTTGTAGTGCTAAAATATGATATTTCCCACTTCTTCGTAGGCATAATGTTGACCTGAGATGTGATCGACAATTTTGTCAGGTATTTTTTGTGTAGTTTGTTTGAACAATCTGTAAAAAAAACACAGTTGTCCAATCTGGTAGTGTTAAATAAAGAAATCAGGAATATATTTCTGTACTTGCTGCGAATGAGCAATCTTCACACTCATGGTTCCATGAGTAAGTAAATCAAAATAACTCATCAATACATATTTCTTCTTCTTCTAATACTCCAAAGATCACCATTATAAACTCCTGGCCATCCTGTTGAGTGTTTGGAGTAAACTGTACAGATCCACTACATATATCTAACAAGGTCTCAAATGTGTGAGGCAGAATGTGGTGTAGTCCTATTGATAGGTAAATGTTGCAACAAAGAACATAGTGCAGAACACATTCTGCTCTGTGGTTTCTGTTCCATTGCATGTACAAGAAAAGGTAATTGAAAGAATATGTATAAAAAAACATTGGCTTAGCAGTTGACACCGGAGGGGTTTGACAGCTGGTCACTAAGAATATCTCACTCACTTTCAGTTTTTTTCTTTCTTAACAACTTATTTCTTACATATCATTTCTTTCTTTCTGACAACATCGCTATACTACTTTGGAAGCTTTTGCTTTGGACAGATGATGTGTTTTTCATACTTGTGATTCTGTCCTAAATGAGGAGCATACATACTTTTTAATAAATTCTACTCTTTCACACAACTTGGAATAGCTCTTACTTTACTGTCATCATATTTAACAGGAAACATGTCATTGCAACTGTTTCTGCATTCCTCAGAGACCACAACATAGGCTCCATATACCACAAGATTTTTATTTGAAATGGATGGTGTATATATAGAGATGATGGGGTTAATTTCAAAGAGAAAGGCAACTTGGTGTTCCTCAATAACTTAAAGGACTGCATCCTGTTTTATGTGTAGTTATCATCTACACACCATAAACACACAGGCTCCTTTTCGAGCCACCCTTTTTTCCTAACACTGGCTCATTTTCTTTTCAATCCTTCTTTTTACATTTTTATTCAACTCCACAGATCCATTGCGGATACACAAACCAAAAGCACACATTGAATACAAAGCAGCATATTTAGGATTCACTTTACTGGTCTGTGAGTGGATGAAGGACCGTGTGTTTGGATCGCTGAGTGGGTATGTGAGTGCCAGTGTGGGTCTGTAAGTGGATGTGTGAATGTTTCTGTGGATCTGTGAGGGTCTGAGAGTGGGTCTGCGAGTGCCTGTGTGGGTTTGTAAGTAGGTGTGTGACTGCCTGTAAATGTCTAACAGTGGGTCTGTGACTGCATGCAAAGTAGTGTGAGAAGATCAAGTGCCTGCACAAAACTGTAAGTGGATGTATAAGTGGATGCATGGGTTTCTAAGTGGGTATATGAGTACCTCCATAGGTTTGTGATTGGGTGTATGAGTACTTCCATGGATCTATGAATGGGTCTCTCAGTAGATTAGTTAGGGCCTGCATGGGTATGTGAATGGATGTTTGTGTACAAGCATGGCTCTATCATTGGGTCTGTAACTGGCTGTGTGATTCTGTGAGTGGGTGTGAGAGAGTAAGAGTGGGTCTCTGAGTGGTTGTGTGAGTGTCTGGATGGGTCTGTGAGTGGGTGTGGGGGGTCTGAGTGAGTCTGTGAGTGGGTGTGTGCATCTGTGGGAGTATGTGAGTGCCTGTGTAGATTACCCAGTGGGTGTGTGAGTGTATGTGTGGGTCTGTGACTGGTTATGTAAGTGGGTGTGTGAGTTCCTGCATTGGTCTGTTACTGAGTGTATGAGTATCTGAGTGGGCCTGTGAGTGGGTCTATAAATGGGTGTCTGAGTGTCTGTGTGGGTCTGTGAGTGTCAGTGTGGTTCTGTGAGTGGGTGTGTGAGCTTCTAACTGGCTCTGTTAGTGGGTTTGTGAGTGTGTGAATGGGTGTGTAAATGTCTCAATATGTCTGTGAGTGGGTATGTGAATATCAGAGTTATGTTATGTTATGTTATGTTATGTTAAAACGGATCATTCATAGCACACGGCTACTCCTAGGAGTGTCCCGGCGCTTTGACAAAGTGGATCTGTGAGAGGCTGTATGAGTATCTGTGTGGGTCTGTGAGTAGGTCTGTGAGTGGGAGTGAATGTCTGAATGGGGTTTGTGGGTGTGTGAGTGGGTGTTTGAGTGGGTATGTGAGTCTGAGTTGGTCTGTGAGTGGGTGTGTGAGTGTCTGGGTCAGTGAATCAGTGTTTGAGTATCTGAGTGGGTCTGTGAGTTGGTGTCTGAGTGTCTGTGTGAGTCTGTGAGTGGGTGTGTGAATGCCGGTGTGGGTCTTTGAGTGGGTGTGTAAGTGGCTAAATGTGTATAGGAGTGGGTCTGTGAATGCCAGAACAGAACTGTGAGTGGGTGTGTCAATTACTGTGTAAGTCTGTGAGTGGGTGTGAGAGTGTTGGTGTGGGTCTGTAACTGGGTGTGAGTGCCTGTGTAGGTTTGCGAGTATGTGTGTGAGTCCCTACATGGCTGTGTGAGTGGGTCTTTGAGTGCCTGCATGTGTCTGTGAGTGGATGTGCCAATGCCTGCATACATCTGTGAATGGGTGTGTAGGGATCTACGTGGTTCTGTGAGCAGGTCTGAGAGTGCCTGTATGGCTGTATGGCTCTGTGATGGGGTGTGTGAATGCTTGCATAGGTTTGTAAGTGGGTGAGTGACTGCCTGTGCGGGTCTGTAAATGGGTGTGAGAGTACCTCTGTGGTTGTCTGAGTGGTTCTGAAAGTGTTTTTCATTCTTCCAAACAACGACAAGATTCTGGGATCCATCATAGATTTACTTGGGGGGCACACTGAGCCTCATGGGGGATCTGCGGATTCCCAAAGGTGGAAAACAAGCCAAAATAACTCACATTTGATTTACTTTTAGTTTTCATTTAATAACTCCGTAACTACTAAACTGATTTACATCAAATCACAAAAGGGCTGTTTTTGGACCAACAGCAACCTCTACCAAATTTGGTGTAATTTTGTCTGGTAGTTCAGGCTGTAGTCGTGTTCAAAATACATATGGGGAAATTGCATAGGAAACACTCATACCCCCTTTTCTTGACCCCAGCTTGATGGATCACCTTGAAACTTTACATGCAGAACTAGACATACCATGCCACTGTTTTTGGAAAATTATGTGAACATTTGTCAAATGGCGCCAAAGTTATAAGCAAGTCAAAAACAGTTTTCCTATGGTAACTAAGGAGCTGATTAGGATGTCTGGCATGCTATAGGGCCCCAAAATCCCTCTCGGCCGGCCTTTTCATGGCGAGTTACTACCATGAAAAGGCGGGCTGAAAGGGACATTGCAATCCCTATGGTAGTGCCTGGCAGGCACCACCATCATTGTAGGGAATACAACCCCCTCTGCCGCACCGGCGGGCTCAAGGAGCCTGTCGTATGCATGGCGGTTGGTATTTCTGACCAGTCTGGTACACAACGGTTCCCCTTACAACATTCTATGCCACTCCACTGCACACCCAGTGTATGCACTCCACTGTATGGCACTCTACTCTGTACCACCTCTCTCTGATCTCTGCGCCACTCCAGTTTATGCCACTACAGTATATGCCACTACTCTGAACACCATTTCAAACTACACTATTCCTCTCCACTACCCTCTATGCCCCAAAAATGTATGCTATTCTGCTCTACACCACTCTACTTTATGCTACTTTTCTTTATGCCACTCCAGCCTAAGCCACTCCACTGTACACTATTCCACTCTATGCAACTCCACTGGATGCTATTCCACTCCACTGGATGCTATTTCACTATATGTCACTCCATTGTATGCCACTCCACCCTATGCCACTCCAGTCTACAACACTCCACTCTCTGCAACTCCACTCTACTGTATTCAGCTCTATACCACTGGACTCTGCTCCACTCTGCTATATGCCACTCCACTCTACATCTCTCCACTCTTTCCACTGGACGCTACAGAATCTATGGCACTCAACTCTATACTATTCCACTCTATCCCCTCCACTTTATGGCACTCCACTTTATGCCATTTCACTCAATGCCACTCTATTCTGCACCTTTCCACGCCATACAGCATTCCAATGTAATCCACCTTACTATATGCCCAAATACTGTACTTGGTGCCAATCCACTCTGTGCCACACCAGCACTATTCCAGTGTATGCCACTTCACTCTACAGCGCTCCTCCCTACTCACTGCTATTCTAATTTACGCCACTCCATTGTATGCCACCCAAGTCAATGCCATTCCACCATACGCCAATATACTGTATGCTACTCTACTCTACTGTATGTCACATCACACTATTCCATTCTGCGCAACTCCACTCAATGCAATTCCACTCTGTTCCACCCCTACACTGTACACTATTCCACTTTATGCCATTCAACTCTGGACTGCTTTACTTTACAGTAGTCAGCTCTATGACACTCCACACCAGTCTACCGTATGCCACTCCACTCTATGCCACTCCACTCTACACCACTGGACTCTAGACACTCTATGCCACTCCACTGTATGGCACTCCATTCTATAGAAGTCCATTCTATGGCATTCCACTCTACACAATTGAACTCTTTGCCACTCCATCCCACCTCACTCCACACCACTCCATTCTACGCCAGTTCATAGTATGCTATTCCACTCTACTGTACGAGACACCTCTCTATGCCTAACACTATATGCCACTCCACTCTATGGCACTCCATTCTATACCACTCCACCCTAAGCCACTCTAATCTATGCTATTCCAGTGTATGCCATTCCACTGTATGTAACTCTACTGTCCACCACTCCACTGTACACTACTTATTCCACTCAACTTTGGGTCACTCCACACTATGCTATTGCTCTTTAATCCCCTCAAGGCCACGTCACTATACACCATAATACTGTACAATATTTCCCTCTATGCCACCCCAGTCTCTGCCATTCCATGGTATGGCACACCATGCTATACCACTTCATTTTATGCCACTCCATGCTACGCCATTCCACTCTACGCCACTCCACTCTATGCTATTTCATTTACCACCACTCCCCTCTATGCCACTGTGCGCTATTCTGCTCTATGCCACTCCACTCTATACACCCATGCCACTCTATTCTATGCCAATGTACACTTTGCTATACTACTCTACGGCACTCCACTGTATGCACACATTGTATGGTATTCCACCCTATGCCACTCCACGCTATTTTAGTGTATGCCACTCCAGTGTATGCCACTCCAATGTATGCCACACCACTGTATGCCACTCCACTGTATGCCACTCCACTGTATGCTATTCCACTCTACTGCCCTCCTCTGTACACCACTCCACTGTATGCTAATACACTCTACGCTAACCCTGGGTGTAGTTTGTGTAGTAGTGCTACGCTACACAAAGCGCACTTCGCACTACGCAAGCTATGCGTAGCTGCACGTGCTGCGTAGTGCGGTAGGTAAAATGCTGTTCATACTGATTGCCCGCTAAGCTTGAGGCGGATGCCGGGTGCGGGCGAGTGGGTGCTTAATCGGCTGACTGTTAGCTGACTACTAGCTGCATTTTACATTTGTGTGCTCTGCGCTGACCGCTAGCGCTTTTAAACATCGAACCTGCATTGTACTGTTTTTAACTGTGTATTCTTCATTCTATTTCGTTACCTGAGGCAGAAAGCCGGGTAACATCTTGCTCTTTGCTTTCTTTGCACGATCTTCTTTGGTACCCCTCTGCCTCTTGGCAGTTGAGCCGCGCAGGACTTTTTTTCACTGTCCCTTCCCCTCACGGCCGAATTGGGGCCGTAGGGTATTCTGGGACCTGTAAGCTCCTCACATTGGTAGCGGCCATCTTGAGGGGAGCCAGGCACGCTGGTCGGCTGACTAGTGGTGCGGTCTCTCGCCTATGACGCCATAAATTTAGAGACGCTCTGCTTCGCGCAGCAGACGCGCATTGCGGACACGCCTCTTTCGCGCCAAAGGAGCGCCTAAGGTAATCCCGTCTGCGCCCGTCAGCGTCCCGGAGGCGGTCCGGTGAGGGCGGGACTGGAGTGCCGCTCCTATCTAGCTGGCAATATGGTGAAATATACGGCAGACAAGCTTACCACTGTTAGGGGTAAGGCGGGTAATTGTTGTACTGTTCTTCCCTGTCGACCAAAAGGCAGAAGGCGATGTCCAGGATGCGGTTGGCTACTGGGCAAAGCCCCCGTTTTCACCCCCAATAGCCCGTCTATGGTGAGCTCTTGCTTACTCCTGAACACTAGATCTGTGAGTAAACATGGCTTAGACCTGTATAATCTTTTGTCCGAGTCCAAACCCATCTGTCTCTTCCTTACTGAGACATGGTTGGGTGACTACTCGGGCCCTGACATAGCCACTGCAATCCCTCCTAACTATGTTATTTTTAGGAAGGATAGGGCCAGCGGAAGGGGTGGTGGCATCGCGATGGTGGTGGACAAGCGCTTCACATGGTCCATCAGTCAAACCGACGACATTCAAGGGTGTGAGTCCTTGGGTTTCTCCTTATCCGTGTCCTCTCATCAATCCTGAGCAGGACTATTGATTTACAGACCCGCCGGTCCTATTGGCTCCTTTCATGAAGAACTCCAGGCGGTGGTCTCGGCACTTTGCCTAAAAACTGATCACTGTCTGCTTTTGGGGGATTTTAACATTCATATGGACATGCAGAACGATGTTGATACTATTAAAATTTCTGACACCACATCTCCGTTGGGTCTCATCCCCTATCTCTCCATCCCCACGCACAACAAAGGCCACACGCTCGATCAAGTTTTTCCCACTATCTCGATAGACATTTCTACCCCAGTCTCTGTCCTATGGTCGGACCATTACCTTGTGAATTTCCATATCCTCCATTCTGACAAACCTGCGTCCAGTATACATGGTCGCCTTTTTCAGACCTCTTGAGCCTATCACCGAGTTTCTTCTGACATGCTGGCACAAGCACTCATATCCCATCCTTGCCAGCTGTCAGGCAGGCTTGAGGCAGATCTGGATCTCCTGCAAGCTTGGTTTGCGGAGAGACTGGACGAGCTAGCCCCTGTGACGACTTCTCGCAAGCTCGCCTGCCGGGCCTCTGCCACTTGGTTTACTGCTGCCTTATCTGAGAAGCGGCGGCAGTGTAAGAAAGCTGAAAGGGCTTGGCATCACCATTATGATCTTTCAGCGAAGTTGGCTTATAGGGAATCTATTAAATCATACCATAGCGACATTACGTTGGAGAAGAAAGCCTATTTTGCTAGAAGAATCGAAGCTGCCACTAACACCAGTAAAGAAATATTTTCAATCGTCAAGGAATTCACTTCTCCCATTATGAGCACGTCTACATGCTCTCATTCTGAATCTTGGGTCACCCAACTAGCCGATTTCTTCGCCAATAAAATTAAGTCCATTCAGGACTCCTTTCCGCCCTTCGGTGCTGTGGTAGCTCCCTGTACTAGTGCCCTCCCTTCTCCGCTTTTGAATATCGGGGGTCCCACCCTTTCAATATTCCCTTTTTTGTCCTGTTCGTCCTCGCTGGACCTTCTCACCAAACTAAAGTCTGGCTCCCCTCTGAATCCTTGTCCGGCAAAATTTTTCGCAAAAATTGCACAAGTGATCAACCCCCTCATTAATCCCGTGCTTAATCTATCACTCAGCACGGGAGTGGTCACTCCGGCTTGGAAGCAGGCCCTTATTTTGCCGCTTCTGAAAAAGCCTAATCTGGACCCTACGGCACACGCCAATTACAGGCCCATCTCTCTTCTCCCAGCTTTCACCAAGGTCGTGGAGAAGCATGTTCATTCTTCCCTCTCCAACTTCCTTGAGACTAATAACATCTTGCATTGTACCCAGTCCGGCTTCCGTGCTAATATGAGCACAGAGACGGCGCTGTTGGAAGTTACAGAGGCAATAAAGGAGGTCCTGGATCAGGGGGGCAAGGCCATGTTGGTGATGCTGGATTTATCGGCGGCCTTTGACACCGTCCCCCACTGCGGTCTTCTTTCAAGACTCAGTGAGATTGGTCTGCGGGGGCGGTGTTCAGCTGGTTTGAGTCCTTTCTAGCAGGCCGCTGTCAAACGGTCTGGGCCTCTCCGTTCTCAGCAGCGGTGCCGCCATTGGAGGTAGGGGTCCCTCAGGGCTCAATTTTGAGCCCTACCCTATTTAACATCTATATGGCCCCCCGGCAGCACTGGCGGAGTCGTATGGTGCCCAGATCATTTCATATGCTGATGACACCCAGCTCCTCTTCACCTGCGAGAAGGGTTCCGACTTCAATGGTGAGAGTATCCGAAGTTGCCTTGGGGCTGTGTTTGAATGGTTCCAGCTTAACAGCCTCAAGTGCAACTCTGATAAATACATGGTGCTCTTTTTTGGCTGCCCGTCTGACCCTAGGTGGCACTCTTGGTGGCCTTCTGCCATGTTCCCTCCTTCAGCTGCTTCATCCATGGCCAAGAATCCTGGAGTGAAGATCGACAATGGCCTCACCCTGAAGCCCCAGATTCTTGGCCTGGCTGGAAAATGCTTCGGTTTTCTCAAAATGATCAGGAAATTTCTCCCTCTGCTCTCACAGGCTCACAGAAAAATTACGGTGCAGGCTCTCATAGGCTCTCGTTTGGATTATGCGAACGTGCTTTATCTCGGACTTCCGGAGTATCTTCTTTCACGCTTGCAAATAGTCCAAAATTCGGCCGCGTGAGCCATTTTTGGCCTTCATCGGAGAGCCAGGGCCTCAGATCTTTTGAAAGCCCTCCACTGGCTTCCGATTCGAAAACGAATCGCTTTCAAGGCACTCATGCTTGCTTTCAAAGCCCTTCATGACACCGGCACCAAATACATCAGGAATCGGCTGGCTTTTTACCAGCCATCCAGATCGCATAGGTCAGCCTCACTGGCCTTGGCGTCTGTTCCTGTTACTAGGCGAGCACGCATTGGTGGCCGTTCTTTCAGACGCCTGGTGCCACAATTGTGGAATGCCTTGCCAGTGTCTCTGAGAAGGGATGTCAACCTGTTAGCCTTCAGGAAAGATCTTAAGTCCTGGTTGTTTGTTCAGTAGTGCCTGTCATCTGCCGCCTGCCTCTGTTCCACTTTGGGTTTGAAGCGCCGGGACACTCCTCAGAGTAGCTGAGCGGTATATAAAACTTACCCTAACATAACATAACATAACATAACAGTGCCGGATGCTTGTCCGCACTGTGCAATCATTGCAAACGGCATCTTGCACAGTGCAAGCGGTCATTTTCTGCCGCTCGAGTAGATTTGTACTCGAGCGGCAGTTTTTGCTAGCGGACTGGTAGTTTCTCATCGCGGGCAACTTGAAGTTGCTGATCGCGAACGAGGAAAAAGTCTCGCCGTGATGTCATTTTACTCGCTCGCGGTCGCTAACTTGACGTTGAGGACCCAGAGAAAGCAAAAAATGCCCGCTACGTTACGCGTTTTTGCACTGTGCTACGTGCAATACGCGTAGCGCTAAGTTGCGCAAAGTACGCAAACTACGCAAACGTAGTGTAGTCCTACGCCCAGGGTTACTCTACGCCACACAACTGTACACTACTCCACACCCAGCTAGTACACTCTACTCTATGGCACAACACTGGATACTGTTCCATTGTACCCCACTCCACTCTGTGCCACTCCAGTCTATGCCATTTCATTCTACTCCACTCCACTTTATGACACTACACTGTAAGCTATTCCACTCCATGCCGCTCCACACCGATCCATTCTCCACCAGTCCACACTGTGCTATTCCACTGTATGCCATTCCTCTCTACACCACTCCAATCTACGCTATTACAATGTGTGAGGCTCCACTCTATGACACTCCACCCTATCTACTCCACTGTATGCCACTCCATTGTATGCCACTGCTTTATATGCCACTCCACTGTATGCCACTCCACTCTGCACCACCACCACTCCACTCTTCATCACTCAACTTGTTGCTATCCCACTGTATGCCACTTCACTGTATGCCACTCCAGTCTATGAACATCCACTGTCTCCCACTCCACTGTATGCTAATTCACTATACGCTACTCCACTGTGTCACTCCCCTGTGTGCCACTCCACTGTATGCCACTCGACTTTACTCTACTCTACACTATGCTATTCTACTCTATGCCACTCGACTGTACACTATTCTACCCTGCACCACTCCAATTTACATCACTCCACTCTACACCACTCCACTGTACTACACTCCCGTTGATGCCCCTCCACTGTATGCCACTCTATCATATGCTACTGCACTCTACGCCACACCACTCCACTGCATGCCACAACACTGTCCACTATTCAACTCTATGCCACTCCAGTCTTTGCCACTCCAGTCTTTGCCACTCCAGTCTTTTCCACTCCAGTCTATTCCACTCCAGTCTATGCCACTGCAGTCTATGCCACTCCACTTTTGCAACTCCACTCAATGCAACTCCACTCAATGCAACTCCACTCTATGCCACTCCACTTTACACTATTCCACTCTATACAACTCGACTTTATGCCACTACAAAGCGCACTATTCCACTTTACACCACTTCACTCTAAGCTACTCTAATCTACAATATTCAGCTATATACCGCTCTCTTCTACACCACTCTGCTCTATGCCACTCCACTCTACACTACTGGACTCTGCACACTCCACGCCACTCAACTCCATGGTATGCCCCTCTACACCACTCCACTCTATGGCATTCCACTATATGGCACTCCACTCTAATCTATTACACGCTATGCCACTCCACACCACTCCATTCTACACCTCTCCACGCTATGCATTTCCACTCTATGCACTCCACTGTACACCATGTCACTGTATGCCCAACACTGTCCACCACTCCACTCTATGGCACTCCCCTCCACCCTATGCCACTCTACTCTACAGTATTCCAGGATATGCCACTCCAGTGTACCCCCACTCCAGCCTACACCACTCTACTGTCTGCCACTGTGCGCCAATCCACTGTACTCTACTCCACTCTATTCCACTCAACTGTATGCCACTCCACACTATTCTATTACACTCTAAACCCCTCCACTCTATGCCTCTACACTTTCCACCACAGCCGTGTACATTCCACTCTATGCAACTTCAGTCTCTGCCACTCCACTCTATGCCATTCCACTCTATGCCACTCACTCTATGCTATTCTACTCACCGCCACTCCAGTCTATGCCACTACACTGTAAGGCACACCCTTTAGACAATTTTCAAGCAAATTTGAGAAAGCAGGAAGGTTATTAAAGCAATTGTGAATCTGTGACAGTGACTGGCAAAACTGGGTGAAAGCAAGGTAAGGGTTGTGCCTGAAACAAGAATGTAATCATGCACACATTGACACATGCCCCAGTGATTTACGGCACAAAAAGGGGGTGCACGCACTGCCAACCCTTTCAACCATGCACAAAGTCCGCCTGCTGCCTTGCTGAATCTGAGTAATACAAAAATCCGTTCAGGAAGGGACAGATAGGATCTCAGAACAAGAGCCCTGCAAGCTTAGCTACACAACCTTGCGGAGAGATCAACACACCATAGGTTTCAACCGCAACAGCACATAGCATCCCCTCCAGATTGGCTTCTAATACAAATTTGAATATTTGTGCAAGGAAGAACCTCAGTTTGGAAAGCTCTGCTCTAGCATATCACTCTGTCTTTTATGCTCACAATGCGCACACCAATGTTTCATACTAGAATCTCTTTCCTGAACATTGTTGCTCCCATAAATCTAGTTAAGGTTGGCAGCGTTTTTTTTAGCTTCCAATTTCAAATTCCTTCATATTTACAGAGTCTATTAAAATGTTACATTTTGTATTTGGCTTTTTTATGCATAATTTAGGAGGCAACACACAAAATGTCTATTATTTAACGAATCACTGACAGAATATCGACATTGAAAATATCGACGTAAAAAATATCGAAGGTGGAATATCGACATCAAAAATATCTAATTCCATTCTATATTAAGGTAAGTACAAAAAGTATTGAAAAATAATATCGTAAAGAATATCGCTGTAAAAAATATTTTTTTCTTAATATTTAAAAAGAATATAAAATTAAATAAATAATACATATAATGAAAATAAACATAGTTAAAATATATTTAAAATTATAAGTAATACATATAATATACAAAAATCTAAAATATACATATAAAATATATATATATACTAATTATTAATATTTACAATTAATTACTCTAATAACTTATAAATTGGTAAAAAATAATTTATAAATTATAAATACATACACACACATACATCAATAATATAAATAAAAAAATCAAAAGTATATATAACAAATTTTAAAAACAATTAATATTGGATAGCGTGGGGTAAAAATTACTATTCCACCTCCAGAGGGTGCAACAATAGGGAAAGTGTTGGATAGCGTAGGGGTAAAAATTACTATTCCAACTCCAGAGGGTGTAACAGTAGGGTAAGTGTTGGATAGTGTAGGGTTAAAATTACTATTCCAACTCCAGAGAGTGCAACAATAGGGTAAGTGTTGGATAGCGTAGGGGTAAAAATTACTATTCCAACTCCAGAGAGTGCAACAGTAGGGAAAGTGTTGGATAGCATAGTGGTCAAAACAACGTACTAATAATTAAAATAATAATAAAAAAAAATAACAATTTAATTATTAAATTACAACTAAATAATTAACAATACCAATAAATAATTATTTACAAATAATTACCAATTAATAATTAATTAACAATTAAAATAAAGACATTTAAATAATAATTGTTAAAAACTTCTTAACAAATAATAAAAAAACAATAAAAAACAATAACTATTACATTTTTTAGCAATTAATAATTAATTAACAATAAATTATTGATAAATACAAATTTATTGAAAAAAAACTAAAATGTATTACCAATTAATAATGAATAAACAATTACTTAAAAATGTGTAAAAATGTATTACCAATTAATATTTGATTAACAATAATTTAATTATCAATACTCAACACTAAAAATATATTTACTTAATTACAATTAAATTACTTCCCACCCTATTACCCTAAAACCTCACAACACACTTCAATAATAAATTAATACACTTAATAAAATGACCAATTAATCAATTGAAAAAATGAATTACCAATTAACAAAAATGAATTACCAATTAATAATTAATCAACATAAAAGTATTATACCAATAAATACAAATTACATATTTACTTAATTACAATTAAATTACTTCCCACCCTATTCCCTTATAAGCCCACATCCCACTACAGAAGTAAAACGCAAAATGTATTTAAAAATATTTAATAATTCCTAAAAAAAATGTAATTAATTTACTATAATTAAATTACTTCCCACCCTATTCCCCTAAAAAACCCACAACCCACTACGGTACTAAAACGCATAATTTACTTAAATAAATTATTACTAACTTCAAAGATGTGATACATATATTTTAAAATTAGTTCAATGATTAACATAAATTATAAAAATAAACATATAAAATAAAATACATAACACTAATATTAATATCAATAGCAGTAACATCGATATTACTAACTTCAATATTAACAAAAATGATATGTCTTACCTTCAGGTCGATATTCTGGTCGTCGATATTCTTGATTTCGATATTCTGTCCCTCCGAAATTTTGGACTCGATATTATTGCCTGTCGAAATAAAAAAAGTCGATATTTAGACTGTTTGCCCTATTTAAAATGTCAATAGGCAACAATAATTTAAAACAGATTGGTGATCACGAATTTTCAGTGTGAGCATCTTGAGAAGTCTTAGGGCCCCATTAGGATTCCATCATACAAAGGGACCGCTCGCCATAAGGGCGGGGGTCCCATGGCTGCCATTAGGATGCGCCCGCCACAGTGGCGGGCGCATCCTGCATTCCTAACATTGAGGCGGACGGTGCACTCAGCACCGCCCGCCACAATGCCAGGAAGGCATGTTGTGCACTTCCATATACAACATGGCAGGCACCGCGCGGTGCCTGCCATGTTGTGCATGGAACTGCTGGGGGGTACCATAGGTACCCCCATGTGCACCCCCACCCCCCAGAGTACCTGGGGGCCTGCACTGGGCCCCCACAGTCTATTCCCGCATGCCTTTCCGTGGCGGCATTGAGGCATCTTTCCGCACCCATGGTAATATGGCTGGCGGTGTCTAACAGACACGCCACAATATTAAACCCTTCTCCGCCCCGTCAACTCCGGTTTGAAAAGTGGCAGACGATCTTTCCGTCCGCCGCTGCCCCCCCGCCATAGTAATATGGCGGGAGGGAAATGGGTGGCGGGCGGGGAATGATCTCGGGCAGATCGCCACCGCCATGCGGGCAGTAGTGATCCACCCGAGATCCTAATGGGCCTTAAGAGGGGATTTCAAATTGTTTCTGTCAGAATGCAGTTTTTCAGCTATCTTGTTGAGACCCTCGCGATCCGACATTAAGTGAGAAACCGCCCCCCAGCATGCAGCATAACTATCTGGGACCCCAGTGCTGAGCACAAGCCTGCTGTGGTCTCGTAAACTGCTCAGTAAAGGGAGAGGCTGAAAATTAATTCATATCAACAGAGTGTAGGAAATATAGGTAGCGCTCCATTTTCGCTGGAGTCTTGTCATGGAGGGTGATGAGTATAATAGCGGGTGAATTTCTAGTTTATGTAGGCAGGGCCCATGAACTGTGGTCTCGTGGTTGTTACAATTAGCAACCAAGGTCTGTTTTTTTTAATATATTCCTTGCAGGCACACATTTCTCTTCCAGCTGTTACTTTTCGGGCTTCCCTCAGATGTCACAGGTGGTAACAAGAGTTCAAGGTATGAGGGAGGGAGGGGCAGCAGTTTTTTTAGGGGGAGGGTGCTGTGAATATGCAATTGCATTTAGTTTTGAAAGACAATCACGCTTCTTCCTCAATCTCCAAGCTACTGCCCCAGCTTGTTCATGACAGAGGATGGGGTTTTGGGTTAAAAGTGCTTAAATTGCAGGCCCATCGAAACCTCAGTTAGGGTGTTAGTTTACCCCGTGTTAACAAATTGTGTGATATTGGACAAGTTATTAATTACTCTGCTCTCTTGGTTTGCAAAGATGGGATTGAGGGCCAGAGGGCTTAGAATTAGGCAAAACGCTCAGATAGTGTGTGAGTAGAAACTGAGCTGAACCCCAGTTACCCTGGGCCATGGAGTCACAGAAAAAAACCTTGTTCCCAGAGACACACAGCGCATTCCACCCACAGGTTCCCCATTTCTATGGGGCACAGGGGATACAATTTAATGGCAAGTTATTACATTTATAAACTTACCATTCCGAGCGCCTGAGATGAAGAGCAAAGGAGGCTCCGTGGACTGACTGGGCATTGAACGCCCGTCGCAAAGGGAAGGAGGCAGCGCACTCACCTAACACCTCTGCTTTCTCCGTATTCTGCGTCACTGAATGCAAACGTCCAAGAGAGCATTCACCCTAATCTGTCCCCCGCAGACGTCACCGTCCCGCAACACACCCACACATGGCAGGCGACACAGTAGTGTGTCGAGACACAGAGTTCGGAAAGCTCTGCTGTAAGCTATTCAACTCTATTAAACTTCTGCACTCAATGCCACCCCAAGCCACTCCATTCTACGCCAGTCTACGCTATGCTATTCCACTTGACGGCACTCCACTGTGTGCATACACTGTACGGTATTCAACCCTATGTCACTCCACTCTATGCTGTTCTAGTGTTTGCCACTCCAGTGTATGCCACTCCACTGTACGTCACTCAACTCTATGCCACACCACTGTACGCCACTCCAAACTATGCTTTTACACTCTGCTCAACTCTATGCCACTGTACTCTACACCACAACCCTATATACTATTTCACTCTATGCCACTCCAGTCCATGCCATGCTACTCTACGCCACTCCACTCTTCAACATTATAGTGTATGCTATTCCATTAGTTGCCACTCCTGCACACCACTCCATTCTCCACTAGTCCACGCAAATCTATTCCAGTCTGTGCCACTCCAGTCTATGCCACGCCACTCTACACCATTCCACTCTACAACATTATAGTGTATGCTATTCCATTAGTTGCCACTCCATGCCACTCCACATCACTCCATTCTCCACCAGTCCATGCTACGTTATTCCACTCCATGCCACTCCACTGTATGTCCAACACTGTACCCTATTCCACGCTACACCACACTGCTGTATGCCACGTCACTCTATGCTATTCCAGCGTACTCCACTCCACTCTATTGTACTCCACTCTATGGTACTCCACTGCATGCCACTCCACTGTATGCCACTCCACTGTATGCCGCTCTACTATTGTTCACTCTACTCTCCAATACTCCAGTCGGTGCCACTCCACTCTATGCCATTCCACTGTCTGCCACTCCACTGTATGCTAATTCACTATACGCTATTTCCTTCTATGCACACTCACCTTCATTTTTAAAGACAGCAAATGTGTATAAATACGATAGTCTATTCAAAATTCAAAAGTGTATTTCATTCACCTGTAGAACCATTTCACCTTAGTAAATCAAAATATAGCAGTGCATTTAGAAGTATTTTCTAAGTGATAGTTTTCAAACATTAATTTAGAAACATTCATGTTTTACACTCTCCTCCCACCTTGACAAATATGCCATTAGTGATTACATCCAAGCACAGTAGATCGTTTTGTACAGCACGCATCCTGAAGTCATGTAATTAGAGTTCCTCGTCTATGTGAAAGGAGGGAAATTGAAATAAAACAATTCCCCAGGGTCACACAATTTGGTCAAGTGCAGAAGCCAGGATTCATGCCATGTTTTCTGGTTTCACAGTGCACAATTGAGTTCAGCCACAATATATACATGCTTTGCTTCCCCTACACCCGTTCCACCACATCCACTTTACAGCCCCCACTGGCATCAGTGTGGTCCTCGGTCACACCAAAGACCCAAACTTTGCTGTGAAGAACTTCAGTCTTCAATCTCAGGGGTCTCACTAATACAAAGAACTTGGCACCGAAGCTGAAATATGAAAAGACATCTTTATTAAACTTAATTAAGTGAGACTACGTCACACAGGAGCCTTAACAACTGAATGAGGCAGTCTACAGAGTACAAAACACAGAGGCTTTTATATGCTTAGGGTTACAAACTCAGCACAAAAGAAAGGGGCAGTCCTAGCTTTTGCAAGCATGCAAAATACCTAATATGGACATACAAGATCTGCAAAATATTAGCCAATAGGAAAACATTCAGAACAAGGCATCATGTAACCAGAACGTCCCCCTTAAGTGTGTTTCTGCCCAACCCATAAGTCAATAAACTACAGCACCTATAGGTCAATCAGTAATGGCAGAACATGTCTGTATGAAGTTAGGCCAGCTGGTGTCTGAGATTGGTTTTCAAAACAAGAACAGAGGGGGTTTTTAACACGTTGCAGTCCAAAGGGCAGAGACACTTCATGAATAGAGCAGCCTGTGTAAAGGCAACACAAATTGACGACAAATGTAAGATGGAGTCAAAATTAAAGAACCTCAGACCCTCCTTTTGCCATTACACAGGCAAATCCTAATTCATTTCTAGGTGACCATTCTACTCATTTTTATAAAAACAAGAATATGTAAGCTATCAGCAGGAATACAAAGAGAACAAAGCATTTAACATTTAGATAGCAGAAGAAAGTAATGACCACTATTACAAACATGTTTATCATTTTTTTTCACAACCCTAGGCAAAAGCAAATCCTAAAATTATTTTGCAAAGATTTTCAGGGCTCCTAGTTATTTCAGCGACTATTGACAATGCCAGTAAAACAATAAGAATCAGTCTCCAAACACCCATTCTATTCCCAGCGCTAGGACGCCTGCGGGTAACTATCGCGCTCTATAAAAACCACTCCAATCCAACCAATCCAATCCAATCCAATCGCACGGGAAATACCCAGACTCCGTCCAAGCCTCTATGGCAGGCTTCTATTGTCCATCAAATCTGCTTCTGTTGTTTTCTTCCGCATGGCCCTCTTCATTCAGGCCTTACATGAAACTGGTGCTTCTCAGTATCCGTTGGAGTGCCCTCCTGGCAAACACTCACAGCTCATTTAAAAGTCTCAATGTCTCAATGCAGTGCACCAATATATTTCCTGTGCTGCAGGC
The DNA here is from genome assembly GCF_964261635.1 of Lissotriton helveticus. NCBI lineage: Eukaryota > Metazoa > Chordata > Amphibia > Caudata > Salamandridae > Lissotriton > Lissotriton helveticus. Next base: position 1,782,347,910 of record NC_136061.1, read on the forward strand.
ACTACAGATATTGTGCTCTTCGTTAGTCATGGGCACAGATCATCTCATGCAGACCCAAGTACTATTAATCGGGAAAGAGCAACAGACTTTCACACTCAGCAACACTTTCAGGCTGCAACACTCTCTATTCAGTGTCAGAGGATGATCGGGCTGCTCTTTCATTTAATCATAGGTACCACAATGTAGTGCCTTTTGCCAATCTTGGATCCTCCGGTGCACTGCCTTCCCGTTGGAGCAAAGAAAAGGGGGTGTGTGGCCAAAAACTCAGGCCCAGGGGCTCAAGGGACTGCACACTGTCAGAGGTTACCAGCACATGACAGGTGGAAAACTGAAGCCTCAAAACAGCAGAGATCCTTCTCTTTTGCACTGAAACTGGTTCTGTGGCAAAACCAGCTCCTCCTTCTTTTCTGATGTTCAACGCCTTCTGATGAAGCAAGCACAATATTTTGGAGATACCACTGATGGCATGCTGGTGATCGCTGTCCAGTCTTGCTACTTTTCTGGGTGCTGGGACTTTTCATCTATAGCTGTCACTGATGGGATTGTGGGTGAGTTCCGCAGGTTATTATGACTTAATCCCGCAGAACCTAGTGACGTAGGAAATGTGACACAGTTGTTAGTTTCCTTCAATTAAGTACAAAAACAGTTCATTGTATAACACAGGGACTGCAAGCAGGTGGCCTGCAATCTTTAAAGGAGTGGCCATACGTCATGGGACATTTCTGGTCTAGAATACACTATCATTCTCAAAGGCAATACAAAGACAAAGGCAGTAGGCAAAACAGTGCCTCTAGCCTCTTCAATTGGTTTCCATGTGAGAGCATATCCTCTACCATCTAAGGGTAGATAGCGACATGGGAATTCTATCTGAATTGATGTCCTCACATATGGTGGCATCGTCTAATGAGGTAAACACATTTTTTTTCTCAATAATTACATTTAGGTGTTCCTAAATTCCTTATCTACAACACCTCAAAAGAGAAATCGTATAATACATATTATCAGGGACATGTAGATACCTCCCTTTAATAATTGTGCATCAGGTGGACTATGCAATACAAAAGCTAATGATCAAAATGTGGAAACAAAAAAACAAGAACTAGAGAGTCCTGGTATTTCCATCATTTAGAACATATCTGATCCACCAAAAATTAAAGCAGCAGAAAAAAGGAACTAAAAACCAAATTAGAATAGGCATTGAATTTGTCATATTCAAAAAACGTAAGGTGTCTCCTATTGAGGTGGAAAACTTGTCTTACTATAGTATTGAGTCAGTTAACCAGTCCATCAATACCCTGACAGTCAGACTGGAAAACATCAAAGTAGGCCTAAAGAAAATTCGTGAAAACCAGTCTGGTCATACAAAAGGAATAAATGAGCTGACTGGTGAAAAGAATACGGAAAAGGGAAATGTGAGTAGGATACAGCTAAAATCACCAATAACTAGGCACAACGCAACATCAGTCAGGGGAGAAGCGGCAAAAGAAAATCTATAGGAAGAACAAAAAAAATTACTCGGGTGATAGTCAAGTTTGTGACATAATACCAAGAGTATGGGTGATGCACAAAAGTCAAAATAGTACACAAATGTTATCTCTACCGCTGGCCGCTACACCATATACGGTAATCTCAGCTATTGTTCCAGTTCCTTTTTCAGGGAAAAAAATGAAAAGTTTAGGTCACCTTTAGCAAGAGCCACAAATCTATAATTTCATCCTTAGGTCCAATCAAGGAAACATAAATCTTGGGCTGCCTGTTCCTTAAGGGAAGAGGACAGTATCGTGACTAATTGCAGGTGACACACTTTGATCCTGTATATCTCTTTTATTTTACTTCAATACTATATAGCCAAATTTGACATACACTGGTGAAGTGTTGTCTCTCTTGTTTACAGCATGAAAAATCATATCTGTGAAATTTAGTATCAGCACAAATTCACCCAACTGTTGTGCAGCGATATACATCATCATGTAGAACCCTTCACAACACAGGTGAACTTGTAATAGTATCTAAAGCAGCAACATAAAACAAAAACATGCATAAAATAATTAAAAAAACACACACATGCCAAGCCATCAGATATACGCGCTGTATATCAAGCACAAAAAGCATAGACAAAGTACAATAGCATATGTAAATAAGCGGTGACACACAACACCATTGTATGCACTTTATGCACTGTGAACCTGCAGCCCAAAACCCAATATTCAGGCCTGCTTAATTTGTCAGGCTTAAAATCAAAATGACACTCTCTTTTACGCACTTTCTTTTACTTTCCTCACACTTTCTTTTACTTTCCTTACCCTCCTTTTGACAGCTGGTCACTAGTCAGTTGTGATCGGCTGTCAATACACTCTACTGTGTCACTTCTGACACGTGCGCCAACACCCTTTGAGGCCCTGCTTTTCCAAACAATGATTTCTCCATCTGTTTACACTTACTCCTAACTCCCACCTCACTGACCTTAAGGTAAAAATCTGCCTTGCGGGCTCCTCAGCCCTCTCCCTCTTCCTCACCCCAAGGCTGAAAAAGACAAAAACCTTCCCAACTCTTTCTAACCTGCAATAACCAACCCTATTTAAAAACACATGATACATATATTACTCCTGTTAGGGGCTACAATTTATTTCTATACTTAGATTATTAGAACAGTTACTGTGAATAATTTGCAGAACATAATAACACACATACCAGTTTTGAGAACAAATGCTTGTTTGCAATGGTACTCATTTCATCAACCTTAAATGGATGAAGGTCTCAGTTAGGTTCAGCCAAAGTTAAAACCTTCCACCCTGATATTAAACTCAAACCTCTGCACCGGGCACATTGGCTCACTAAGCCATTTAAAAGCAAACCCAAATGGGAACAACCTGCAAATCTGTATTATACCCAAATGTATGCATTTACTGAAACCTATAGCACTTTAAAGCTATTGAAAATGGCAAGAATGCCCACATTTTACCCAAAGTCAACTTTGATATTTGGGGTGCTTAAAAATAAATATCCTATAATTGTGATACATATTAATCATCGGTACCAAGACAGGGTCTGGGCTCACTGGCAATAAGGACAAGCCTCAAATATAATCACTAAACCAAAATAAGCACCAATATTGCCACAATGCTTGTATGATGGATCTAGCTTGATCGCTCGAATTACCGACTTAAACAGTAACTCTCAGGAGATCTCTTTGTCCGGAATCAATCCAACAATTTTTATTAATTATGCATCAATAATCTCATGTAAATGAGCAATTTTTTCTTTTTGAAAACGAACAACACAAATATCAGCTCCACATCATGTAATAAAGTACAATTATTTACAATACAAACAGACGATTTGGAACAAGCTACAACCTTTCAATCTAACACTCATACATCACAAGACATAGAAAAACATACAAATACTAGTTTACAATTATACAATAATATTTACAAATTCCTGAATTGTCGAGAAAAGCATTGGAAGCAACAAATAAACAATTATTGAGCTTTTTGTTAAATCAACACGATCTTCCTAATGCTGGGTAGAGGGGTCTACGCGTTTCGATAACCCCTTATTGTGGGGAAATCTCGTCAGGACCAAATGCCTGTGGATGGAGAACAAGAATAAATCAACCAAAGGGTAGAAAAACCAAGTCTCCGACACTTCAGTGGGGGGCGGGGGGCTAGTCCTACCTTTTAAGTGCACGGGTATTCTCTTGCTTGGAGAAACTGAAAACAGAAATAGACCATCTTTTAGACTCTCATTAGGGGGAGCTATTACACTCTGCACATACTCACACTCTTACGTGAGATACTCACAAAATGCATGCCGCGTGTTCAGGCGGGATCCAAGTTAGTTCGGAAGTGGTGGAGGCAGTGATCTATAAAATTAGAGGTATTTGTGTAAGACACGGACGTGTGTGCGCTTGCTCTAAAGACTAATGCTGGGAGGGGGGTCTCTTACTCCGGATTGTGAGTCACTGTTGGAACCGGTGTCCAAGTTCGTGGATTTCTTTTTGAAACCTTTTATGCCCGAAGTAAAATCATTTCTCCGTGATACCACTGATTTTATTAATAAACTTCCCACCATTCACTTCGAACAAAATGAAGATTTCTTAGTTACAATGGATGTCTGTTCATTGTACACCCAGATTCCTCAGAATGACGGTCTGGACGCAATTCAATTCTTCTTGGACCAAAGACCTAGACCAATAAGAGTACCAACGGACTTTATCATTCAGTTAGCGACATTGGCATTAAAAAAGAACTACTTTAACTTCAATGGGGAATTTTTTTACCAGACAAGCGGAGTAGCCATGGGTTGTCCCTTCGCCCCAGAATTGGCCGTACTTTTTATGGCCCTACGAAGAAAAATTTGTTTATCAGTCAAATCCATTCGCGGAACAAATTACTAGCTGGAGTCGATATATCGACGATGTCTTCTTGACATGGAAAGGGACTGAAGAAGATCTCAAAAAATTTCACGAGTGGCTGAACTCAAGAACGGAAGAAATTAAATTCAGTATGAGTTTTTCAAAAATCAAAATGCCGTTCCTTGATGTAGAAGTTTATCCAACAGACGAAGGGCTGGTGACGACATTATTTAAAAAACAGACAGACAGAAATAAGGCTTTACATTTCAACAGCAACCACCCGCGGAATTTAAAAGAGAACCTCCCATTTGGGCAATACTTACGGATTAAAAGAAACTGCCATTTTAAGGATGAATATATGTTTCACGCTACCAATCTGACAGACAATCTAACGTTAAGAGGCTATCCCAGGAAATTATTGAGAAGAACAATGAAGAGAGTGTGGTGGATTCCTCGTGATACACTCTTAGTGAAAAAAGAGAAACCAACACTCAATAGGATAGTATGCGTCTCCACATTCTGCCCTAACTCCAACCTTCTCAAAAAAACCATCCTACAAAATTGGCATTTGGTTGAGAATATCGATGCATCATTGAAAGAGAAGCCACTGTTTGCATTCAAGAAAGACCAGAGCATTGCCAACCATTTGGTGCGCGCAGCAATAAAGAAGACTGTACCAACAATAGGTACGATGCTAGGCCTACCACCGATCCAGGGACACCATAAATGTGGATCCTGCATCTGCTGCTCTAGCACTGAAGAAGGGAGCTTGTTTCAACACAAGCAACAATTTTGGAAACATGCAAAATTTACAAATTGTAAGTCACGATATGTCATTTATGGCATAAAGTGCCCCTGTGATATGCTGTATATCGGAAAAACAAGCCAGGAGGTCAGATGCCGCATCACACAGCACAAATCCCGGATAAAGAAGAAGATCACAACTGCCCCTCTAGTGAATCATTGGACAAATCACGACCACACGTTGGACGACCTCAAATGGACAGTCATTTCCAAAGTGGATAAAGACTCCAGAGGAGGCGACATCGAAGAAAAGTTATCTCGTAATGAGGCCATGCTCATTGTGAAATTCAACACCGCGATATGCGGTCTGAATGAACTTTCAGAGATTTATCGCTTATAAACACCCCGCTATGAATAGATACTGAGCCACAAACGGCCCGTGGGACATTACGTGGTCGTAAGCGTGCCGGCCCGTCACCACTCCACCCCGTCCCCGGGACGATGTTGTATAAATACTGATCGCTTGTAAATACCTCCCGCGGAGGTTTCAGAGAGCCCGAAGAGGTCCGCTGCCTCTGCTGTCAACTATGAGGTCGGCTGCGCGCCGGCTTGGTTCAACTGCACCCCGTCTCCATGACAACGACTAACAAACCACAATCCCCACAATCCTCGGAACCAGGAAGTAGGTACATCTAACACACACGAGACCAGCACTATCGACTGGATGGGACCGGCCCTTGCATTTGTTGCTAGAGACCGAAGAGCGTGAACCCCCGATTCGCTTCTTTCCAAACATTCAGGTATGTTTCATCCGCACTGCGCGCCATTAGATTTAAACTACGAGCCACCCAGGCAGAAGTGTGACTGAGAATTCCCCTCTGTTTCAGAACAATATTAATAGAAGACAGTCCCGGTAAACAGAAGCTGACCGACGCACACGCTGTCAACAAGTAAGAGACCCCCCTCCCAGCATTAGTCTTTAGAGCAAGCGCACACACGCCCGTGTCTTACACAAATACCTCTAATTTTATAGATCACTGCCTCCACCACTTCCGAACTAACTTGGATCCCGCCTGAACACGCGGCATGCATTTTGTGAGTATCTCACGTAAGAGTGTGAGTATGTGCAGAGTGTAATAGCTCCCCCTAATGAGAGTCTAAAAGATGGTCTATTTCTGTTTTCAGTTTCTCCAAGCAAGAGAATACCCGTGCACTTAAAAGGTAGGACTAGCCCCCCGCCCCCCACTGAAGTGTCGGAGACTTGGTTTTTCTACCCTTTGGTTGATTTATTCTTGTTCTCCATCCACAGGCATTTGGTCCTGACGAGATTTCCCCACAATAAGGGGTTATCGAAACGCGTAGACCCCTCTACCCAGCATTAGGAAGATCGTGTTGATTTAACAAAAAGCTCAATAATTGTTTATTTGTTGCTTCCAATGCTTTTCTCGACAATTCAGGAATTTGTAAATATTATTGTATAATTGTAAACTAGTATTTGTATGTTTTTCTATGTCTTGTGATGTATGAGTGTTAGATTGAAAGGTTGTAGCTTGTTCCAAATCGTCTGTTTGTATTGTAAATAATTGTACTTTATTACATGATGTGGAGCTGATATTTGTGTTGTTCGTTTTCAAAAAGAAAAAATTGCTCATTTACATGAGATTATTGATGCATAATTAATAAAAATTGTTGGATTGATTCCGGACAAAGAGATCTCCTGAGAGTTACTGTTTAAGTCGGTAATTCGAGCGATCAAGCTAGATCCATCATACAAGCATTGTGGCAATATTGGTGCTTATTTTGGTTTAGTGACATATTAATCATCATCAGAATGTTCTTTACAAATTGCAGAGATTGGACATTAGACATATCCCATGCAAATCCTGAGAAAAATGAGTTTTTCACGCCTGCGCCAAGTGAAATTCTATATGCTAATTTCCTCATTATGCAGTATAACATAACTTAAATTAAATTATAATGCTAGGAGGTCACAGTATAAGTATTAAGCTTCATGAATAGTAAAAAACGAATTTTGTAGCACTTATTTTTAATAATTATTTCCTTAATTAATCATTATTTTTAATAAACCCAATCATTTTTGATAATTCCACATATTAAGGTTCTGTAATTCCTCGAATCTGACTTCATTTTCTTCTTTTTTTTTTTGCTCTGTGCCACGTAGGCCTGCAAAGGTAGCCTGGTGAACAAGGTGGCCTTGCCTCCCCAGTTCATTTACACATTAACCAGGTTTACTCTGAAATGAACTGTAAGAAACTGACCTCCCCACCCGAAACTGACCTCGCAAAGCCAATTTCCCCGATTGATCTTTATCTAAGATTTCCAATCAATGTTCAAGACATCGTTAACTTTTTAGTTTCCTTGCACATGCCTTATCTTGTTTCAGCATCTGTTACTGTTTCTTTTTTTTTTTTAAATGATTCTTCATTATATGGGTTGATTATTATTTAGCAGCAGAGCCAAGAATATGCTTAGAGAAATGCTTAAAGAGAGGAAAACCCTCAATTGAAATGTCTTCCTATAATACAAAATAATGAACCTTAGTTTTGGAACCTTTTTTTAAAACAACATTCTGAAATGCAAAGATTCACCCGTGCAACTGAGGGCGAAGTCCTGAGATTGGTAAATATTCCTGTTTATTTAGCTTGTCTCTCAATGTTTGTAACATGAGCACGGTGGCAATCTATTTAAAACTAAAACATATTAATTCTATAATATGCGTTTGAATTCAGCAAAAATTTACTTCAGCTGAAGTGTTTGCCTGTTAATATCTAATACAATGTATCTAAGGAAAATACTGTAAGTTTATTTATTTTTTCGCAAAACACCCAATTTCGTTTTTGGGGGCTTTTTATTCCTAGTGAATGTGAATTTAAATTTTTGTTTTTAATCATTTAGACATTTTGCTTAATAGACTGAAAACATCAAGAAAAACCACGAACAGACATTGAGCTCATTTCAGACATAAACAGAAAGGGGTCAAACACTCAGGACACACAATACGGCGCGCTTTAGCCATTTATTTCGTGAATAGCGCCATCACTATTCACTTACAGAAATTGCACTAATGGAAAACCACATAGACATTTAAACACACATTTAACCCACAAACCAATACTCAGAACAGAAACAAAGGACAGCCCACAGACTGTACTTAAACCAAACCATTTGTAAATACTAGTTGTAAGTCATATTTACAAGAAGCGCATCTCAATTGTGTTCCAAAAGACTGCAAAAACAGCCCAACAGACTGATGTGTGTCCAAGAAGCAAACATACACTCAATTCACTAGATTTGGCTAGCAGAACACCAAAAATCGCTCTGCATATCTTCATTCATAAAATTGCACATCACACTATGGTACCTTCCAAATAAAGCAACACATTCTTCTATGTGAGCTTGAAACAGGCATGCCAAAAATATTGCAGAATATACAATATTATAATCAAAGTAGTGCTTAATGTACTTTTCGTACGTGCACCGTTCAACAAAACGAAATAGAGAAAAATCTCCTCATTACATAAATTGCAATTTGCATATCAAATCCATACAAACCAAAAGTTGGCCAACACAAATTACAAAATTCCAAAGCTACAGTAAGCGTTACTAAACTACCTTACTTTTACCAATCAAAAGGTTGTCCAAATTCTAACTGCCAAGTTCTAAATGACCTAACGGTCCTTTTTTAGAATACTCACGCCAAAAAGGTTCTCATTCAGGAGTGACATCATGTGGAGGAAATCAGGAAGATCAGAAATATACTGGGCTGCTGAGACAAGGAGTCCCCAGAATCTCCATGCACAGAGTACTTTCGTAGTAGAATCCTGTCATGTCCTCCTCAGTAGATTTCAGTCTCCTGACAAGATCACTCCTTCAGAAAGTCACTTCTCTGATGAAGCCCACATTGGCTGCGCCATTTGAAGAACTTCAGTCTTCAATCTCAGGGGTCTCACTAATACAAAGAACTTGGCACAGAAGCTGAAATATGCTTAGGGTTACAAACTCAGCACAAAAGAAAGGGGTAGTCCTAGCTTTTGCAAGCATGCTAATACCTAATATGGACATACAAGATCTTCATGAATAGAGCAGCCTGTGTAAAGGAAACACAAATTGAAGACAAATGTAGAACCTCAGCTGCCCCATGGAAAATGTTTGTGAGTACCCATGCTCTACGCTATTCCACTGTGTGGCACTCCATGGGATGTCACTCCACTGTACACCACTCCACTGTAAGCCACTCCACCCTTTGCTGTAGAATTGTACACCACTTGATTCTATGCCCTTCCTCTCTACGCCATTCCGACACTACACTGGACGACTACACGATTTGAAGCAATTTTTGCAAAGAACCTGGGTCTGATAATTGATGATAAGCTCTCCATCCTCCACTAGATTCTGTCTATGGTTGGAACTTGTTTCTTTTTGCTGCGTACTGTTAGGAAGTCCTAGGACCTCCTCCCTCAGGTAGCATAAAGGACAGTTGTTCACGCAATGAAACCGCCAGACTGGATTACTGTGACATCCTATCTCCAGGTATTCCTGACGGATGGATAACAAAAAGTTCAGGTAGAGCAAAATCCACTATGCAAGTTGAACTATAGGAACACTCTATGCCAGGATCACCAAGCAACACACTAGAAGACTATAAACCGTTTAGAACTCATCAGCTCGACTCATCCTCAACCTCCAACACAGAAACCACATCACACCACGCCTCAGGGACTACGCTGTCTCCCAGTAAAGAAAAGGGTTATTTTTAAGGCTGTTATCCGCATGCACCGGGATTTTTATAATCGGGTCCACAGTACTTGAGTAACACGATCTAGCACTACCATCCTACACTCACCCTCTGCTCTACATTAGCCTTATTGGTAACAGTGCCTTGATTCTGGGTGGAAAGGAGTGTTGGCAGCTCCTGCTTAGTGCTCACAAGCAAGCAATTAGATCTTCTTCCACCTGCCCTTTGGCCTATTTCTCAGAAATCACAATTTAGAAAGTCTATACTAACCCATTGTTTTGCTGAAGACTAGGGCGGTCAGTCTATGGTTGGTCCTAGTGACTGGACACTCTGTAGGGTAGCTGTGCACTTTTTAAAATTATGTCATTCAGTTATTCATTGTTGACTGAGGTTTTCAGAAAATCCACATAAGACAGATTTGTTTACAATTGGCCTACATCGAACATATTTATATAATTCATGCTTTTTTCTGAAAATGTCACTTGGATTCAGCTCCTGTGATCATATATTTAGACTTTCTTAGTTTGTACAATCAAAGGGCTTCCAAGCAGGGACACTGGGGACTCTTTTGTTATACCTCTCTACGCCTGAATGACACCCTTAGTTTCTGTTTGTTATATGTTTTGCACAACTTCCCTTTCACTGTCATCTTTTAGTAAGTGGACATAGAAATACATAAACGCGCGAATATTCTCCTGAGATAAATTAAAGACAGGGATTTTCCATGTAACGCAAAAGATGAAAACACTGTCAGTCAGGTGTGTTGTCTTAGTGTGAAGACTACAGTAACAATAGAATATTATTTACTTGTGTTTTTTTGTGTTGCTGGCGTGTATACATGTAGTGTGCATATACTAGCAAACTTTACGAATTCCAGTCCGATTTATTAGGAATTGCTGTATGACCTGAAGAAGGAAATGCAACATGTACACTGCAAAAATATAGACCACCCAAAATTATCTGACTACAGTTATCAGCCATATGATAAGCATCAACAACATTTTATAATTACAATAATATCTACTCCAAAAAATATCCAACCTATATCTACCTGCAAAAACCAAACAGATAATCAGTTTACAAAAATGTCGTCCATGCAGTAACGCCCAAAAATAAAAATACCAACCACACAAAATCTACCTGAAAATATCAGCCTTATAACATTGAATCGCAAAAATGTTAACCATGCCATAATATCCTCCCCCTAAAATATTGGTGATACAATTGCAATGTGCCAAGTTTAGTCGTATAATCTACAAAATATCGACCATGCAATGATTTCTAGCCCCAGAATATCAGCAATATATTTTCATTTTCCCCAAAAACTTACCTGCTCAAAATACCCGTACTCAGCCGAAGGAACTTCGTCTTGTTGTAGAACTTAATTGAATGTTGTTGTTGCTCGAGGGCTATCTGTCATATTTAGGGACGAATGTTTGATTCCATTCAGATATTGTTGATGATTCATAGCTCTTCAATGGTCGATATATTTTTTGCAGGCTTCTTTACTCACGCTCCTTTGTTATAGTCTGTTTTTGTTGTCTGCATTTTCACTGTATACAGTTCACCTCATAGCCCTTGTAAATCTATAATGAATGTCCTTTGTACTTGAGTCTGACTAAGGATGTGTTTTGTTGCTAGGCGCTGGACCATGGATGCTGCAGATACCTGTCAAAGACTGCCTTGCTTGGAAGTCCTTCTACTACCTTGAAGAAGAACCTGTTCAGAACTATCTGATGTGAATGATGAACTCCAGCCTGTTGCCTTGATCATCTCATGTCTTGCTGAGCAATTACACAATTTAATTTTCTTTATATGACTTTGGCACACATTTCTTCTTTGACATATATTTGGGATGCAAACAAATGCCATCAACCAACACAAAAGGCCAGTGTGGCCATCAGCCTCTATTTTTCACTAAAAGTGCCTACTTTGCCACTCTCACAAGATATTGCAACTTAATATAAAACTGAACATTTCGATTAAGTATAATGAAAACAGTCAGTGTAATCTGAATAAAACACATAGCCATCAAGTTTATAAATGATAAAAAGGAGGCATTTAAACGTATGCACTTTCATGTAGTTGAACTTATGTTGTATATCACACAATAGGAAAGCAAGCTTTGGTTGCCATATGTGTAAACATAGCAGTGTTTTCTGTATTTTCCAAAGGCATTGCCTGTAAAATGGAATGGCCTGATTATGATATGTGGGGTCAATTTCTGAACCGAGTTAAGTACAAAAATAAATAAAATGAATTACATAGCACGTGCAATGTAATTTGTTTTATTTATTTATTTATGTACTTAACTCGGTTCGGCCGTATGCGGAGTTTACTATCCCCCCTGCCACCCACCGCCCCGCAGCACACCCTCGTGGAGCCGCCACTGCCTAATTACTTATTTACTTGAGGTCTCCATTATGTCCATCACTTTTTTAGACATTAACACTGTCTTCTCACTTAATTTAAACGGTTTCCCTGTTTATGTTCTCTGTCACTGGAGTAAACTTTTCTGCGCATTGCCACTTTTGCCATGTGTTTTTTTTACCGTGTTTGTCAGTCAAGTTTATCTCTGATCAAACCCAACCAAGATGGAAAATAAAGGTTTACCTTTTGCCTAGTGCTTCTCTGCACAATAGCAAATGTAAGCATTTTTCTTCTCTCCCAGTTGACCTTTTGAAACGTAAGTTGTTGCAAAGTTAGCCATATTCGTGCAAGCATCGGGGAAAACATAAAACGTCGTAGCTTTGGGGAGTTACAAGATTTTCCCTGAATTTCACAAAGATTGTACACGGACCTGTATCTCACTTATTGCCTAAACATGGATCTGGAAGACTTTGATTATTTTTTTTCGGTGCCTGTTGATGGAAGCAGAGTCTATATATAGTAAAACCTTATTCGTGAAAAAAACACAGGGGCAGATTTACGAGACAGTGACGCATCTGTAGAAATGCGTAACTTTCCCTATGCCACCCTGAGAAACCCTTGCGCCACCATGAATGCAACCTATTTACAATACGGCGCACCCTGGCGCAAGGATTGATAGGTGTGTCAGATATTCTGACACATCTGTTGGTGCAAAAGTCACGCATTGCTGGAGTTGTGTCACAAGCGTGACGCAACTCCAGCAATGCATGTTGAGGCCTATCCTTATTGTGCTGTGTCACTTCTCAAACCTGCTTCAAGCAGGCGTAAGGTTTTGACGCCGTGGCGTCCTAGAAGTTGTGCAGTGAAATGTTGTAGATTTCACTGCGTCACTTTTACAAGGCTTTCCTGCGTGGGAATGCTCACCCTGCGTACATTATACCTGACACAGGTATAATGTGACGCAGGGCTTTACAAAGTGACACATCTCCCTAGATGCATCACGTTGTAAATGGGCCACATTTTTAAGCCACCAGCGCGTAACAAAAAGTGATGCAAAGGTGGCGTAAAAATGACTCAATGGGCTTGTAAATCTGCCCCACAGAGAGACGCAGTTATAATTGCAATGTAAGGGCTTCACTATATAAAGACAGAAGGATGTGCTTTATGTGAATCTCATCACTTGGGCCCCGTTTTTATTTCACTGTTTCTATTTCAGTTACACTCACTTTGGTAGTCTTTTAATTTTGAGCACTGTTCGCTGTAGAGGTCTTTCAAAGGGGACTCTCGCTCTTCCTATATTAATTTGAATCATGTTTGGGTGTAATACCTTATATCGCACATCATTGGGGAGAATACTGAAATCCTAAAACTATGCCTCGGGTCAATTTATCTCTGCTTGTTTTAGAGACTTACGTCAGCATTAATAGATTGAAAGCACCTATTTTTAGAAATGATGTGAACTTTTGAGAAGATTACATGAAATTGCATGTACGTTTTGAGAGGTACACTTCAGGTTATTTTGAGTAAAAATTGAACGTGTGGGCATGAGTCTAATAAAAAAAAAGCCATGTGAGACATGGGCAAGGGGTCTGTTTTGAGGAGAAAGGGCCTCATTTATGAAAAGTGACTCATCGCTGAGTGAAAACAGCGATGCGTCACTTTTCATTGCGCCCTCCTTGCGACATGCTGGATGCGTCATATTTACAGTATGACGTATCATGTCGCAAGGAGTTACTGATGCGTCAGTATTTCTGACATATCTGTAGGCCCAAAAATGACGCATTGCTGGAGTGTGTCACAAAAGTGAGGCAACTCCAGCAATGACTCATTTCACATGGGAAAGTCCCATGTTAAATGTGCCTGCTTCAGTCTTAAGCCAAGCTATTGACGCATTTGCATCCTAGAAGTGACGCAGTGAAATCTCATAGATTTCACTGCGTCACTTCTACGAGGCTTACTTACGTCAGAACGCCCCCCCCCCGCATACATTATACCTGGTGCAGGTATAATGTGGCGCAGGGGTTTACAAAGTGACGCATCTACCTAGATGCATCACTTTGTAAATATGACCCAACATGGTGCATTTTTTACGCCGCTGGTGCGCCACAAAAAGTGACGCACCAGCGGCGCAAAATGTACCGATATTTATAGAGCGCACAGCTACTTCCCGAAGGTAGTGTCCCGGCGCTGTACGTATACCGCTTAGGAACCCTTCCTGGTTTTCCGTGTGAGTGTCCACCCCTGGGCACCCCCAGGGTAAAACCAGGCATCCCAGCGCTTTTGCGGCCGTTGTGGGGATTAAGCAAGCTATTGCCCAGAGTCACCGAGTGGGACCCATGATTAGAATAGGCACCGAGGCGAGAATTATCAGGTCTGAGGAAATTGAGCCCAAGACCCACCGAGGTGGGTATTGAACCCTGGTCCCGGACCAGACCTCTGCATCAGGGTCTGCCACTCTAACCATTTGAGCCACACTTCTCCATAAAAGTAACGCAAGGGCTCATAAATAAGCCCCAAAGTATTTTCTGTGACGCAGTTACTGCGTGAAGCATGCATATCATATGTGAGGCATTTCCCACTCGAACCAGCTCCTGAAGGGAAAAAAAGCGCACACTCACACGCTGACGTAATATCCACAATTGCATGAAACTTGAAATTGCGAGAGGCCAACGAAAAAATGTGCACAAACCTGTTTCGCACCCTTTAGGAAAGGCTGAAACTGTCAAGGACAATCAGAATGATTATAGTTCCGGGTATGAGTAATGCTTGTTTCACTGCATTCCAGGCTCAGTGGCGTGGACATAACGCAGACAGAAGGAGTGGTCGCGTGGATTTCCCCTGTGTTATGTGAAATTAGGGTTGGTGGATGCTAATAGCTTGACTGCTCAGGTCTCCGTGCCTTAACAGCTCTTGCATTATACATCTTGTCCTTTGGCTTGACCTATGTTCGTTGGTCTGAGCACTTAACACTGATTATTGCCCTCCATAAAGATAAATACCACTGTTAATGCGCAGCGCTGAAGAAACTGACTCCTGATAGGCACTTTCTTTATTCATTTCACATTTGGTTAATTGCCTCGTTGTTAAAGTCATTAAAGCTGGTCAACATTTTTTTTTTTTGTGTTCAAGAAAATTTTATTTAGAAAGTAATGATAAAGAGTAGAAGGAACAAAATACAATGCAAGTGATACAATTAATGCAAGAGAACTATACAATCAGGGGCTAAATTCGAGAAATAAACAAAGTAAATGCACAGAAAATTAAAAATAGCCTGTTATAAAGCATAGAATCCGATTAGATAAAAGCGACTATCAATGCACTAAACAACCGTATCACTATCAAATGTGGAGGTGGGGACAGGGGAGGAAAGAGAATAAAAGAAGAGAGGAAAGAAGAGAGAGAGCAGAGAAAAGCTGAAAGGGAGTAGAGGACAGGAAAGAGAAAAGAGAAAAAGAGAGAAAAGAAGAAAAAGAAAAAGGATACCCACAGGACTAATCAACCCAGAAACTTAGAAGACAACATTCAGACAGACAGACCAAAAGGAAACTGAGGAACCAACCCTTTGGAGGGCAACTCCATATAATCATCCAAAGCTTTCCAAACCCCACTAGATATAGATGGAGAAAGATGAGCACGAGCAACCGACGTGTGAGCACTACGTAAAAAGGAAACCCAAGCCCACCATGTATGATAGGAAACCAACGAGAAGGATTTCCACGCCATAAGAAAGAAGAAGATCCAACAACTGTAATTCCAATGGATCCAATGGAAGAGGAGTAGGGGCAGCCAGCGGGCCCAGTAAAATTAGAGGAAAAGAGAGTTGGGACTCAATACCAAAAATAAGAGATAGATGTTTATGAATTAGGTTCCAAAAAGATTGAAGCAAAGAGCACCCAAAAAACATATGATGAAAGTCACCTGGCAGCAAACCACAACTCCAGCATAGGTTGTCATCTTTAAGACTTAGCGAGTGAAGACGCACAGGCGTCCAATGGAGGAGATTCATAGAGAAAAACTTAGATTGCATTACAGATGGTGCAATTTTATTACGAAGAGAAAGTTTACCAATTAATTGCCAAGTCTCAGATGAAATATGATCCGTGATGGCAGGATCAAAATGATGTAACCATTTTTGTTGGGTAACCGTCTGTGCAGGTAGAGAAGCAGAGGACAGAAATTTATAAATTTTGGAGGCAACGTGACCAGATTTAATCCAAATATGAAAAAGTGATATGGTAGCAGAGGTAGGATGAAGACGAACTTTGGCAAGGGCCACTTTGATTTTAAGAAAGGTATAAAAATCAAGATTTGTTAAAGAATGCTGTTGAGCCAAGGTGGAAAAAGGTAAGGGCTCATCAGAAGTATCATACAGATGTTTAACAAGAGAGACCCCTTTATCTGCCCAATAAGACATGAGGTTAGGAGTAATGGTGAGTTTAATTTTGGAATTCCGCCAGATAGATGACCACTTAGTTTTATGTAAAGGGATTGCCACCTTCTTGTCTATTTTCCTGACCGCTGCAATTGTATCAATAATGATAGAGCGAGAAAACAGGATATGTAAATTAGATGCCGTGCAAAAAGAAGCAGTAGGCAAAGGGGATGCAAGTTCCTGTTCTATGAGCAACCAAGAAGGGACATGAAGAGACGGAGGACAGAACCATAAAGCACCTTGAGAGGCCAGAAAGGCAGTTTGGTATTGTTCCCAATCAGGAAAATTGCAACCCCCCATGTCGCAAGGACGACGCAAAAATTTGTATGCAATTCTAGCACGTCTGTCATTCCACAGAAATTTAGAAGTCAGAATATCAATTTCACGAAAAAAGGAATCTGATAATTTAACCGGAAGCATAGATGAAAGAAAATTAACAATCGGCGTGATCATCATTTTAAGAGTCTGGAGGCGACCCCACCATGAAATATGTTTCGGAGACCATGTATCCAAAAGACGACGGACTTTAAGGAGAGTCTGAGATTCATTATAGGCAGTGGTGGCATAAAGAGTAGAACAGAAATAAATCCCTAAGTATTTTAGGTGTGTAGACTGCCACTTAAAGCCCGCTGAACCGATATGAGAAGGGAAACAATAGGCATTCAAAGGGAACAATTCCGTCTTATCCTTATTTAAGGTATAACCCGAAACCGATGAAAAAAGGGAAATGGTATTTGAAATAGCAGGAATTGCTAAGGCAATATCGTCTGAAAAAATAAGAACATCATCTGCATATGCAGCAGTTTTAATACAGTGAGGCCCGAAAGAAAAACCTTTAATATCAGGGTGTAACTCAATCAATCGAAGAAGAGGATCAATAGATAATAAAAATAAAAGTGGGGATAAAGGACATCCCTGTCTAGTACCCTGACGAAGATTAAAAAACTACGACGTAGCGCCATTAACTCTAATGTTAGCTTTAGGTTGAGAATATAAGGACATTATCATATTAATGAAAGAGTCGCCAAGGTTGTGCGCGCATAAAACAGCACGAAGAAATGGCCAAAATACCTTGTCGAAGGCCTTTTCCGCATCAAGGGCCAAGGCCGCGGCAGGAAGTTGAGATCTTTTGGCAGCACCGAGAATATGACAAAAAGTGCGTACATTGTCTCGCGCAAGACGACCTTTCACAAAACCAGTTTGAGAAGGATGAACAAGATGAGGGATAAAGGATTCTAATCTTTGTGCCAGAATTTTTGCAAAAATCTTAGCTTCCATGTTAAGGAGAGAAATAGGACGGAAGTTTTTGGGATCTGAATGATCTTTCCCTTCTTTCGGAATCACTACTATGGTAGCTTCAGCAGCCGTACCCGAAACAGACCCATCCTTAACAAAAGAGTCAAAGAGAGATTGTAATTTGGGAACAATCGTAGGGATAAAAGTTTTATAAAATAAAATTGGATAACCATCAGGGCCTGGAGCCTTCCCCGATCGAGTAGCTTTAATTGCAGAAACAATTTCTTCGGGGGAAATAGGCTTATTTAAAGAGGTACGATCATCATCAGAGACCGACTGAATCGGGACCGAATGTAAAAAAGCCTGACACCGGTCAAAAGAGGAAACATTAGAGGGAGTATACAGTTTACTATAAAAATCCCGAAAAACTTCAAGTATTTCTCCTGTTTGGAACTTTTTAGAACCCGTGTGGTCAGTGATAGACGAGATTTGCGAGGACTTAAAAGAGAAATCCTGACATTTTAATGTAGCAGCCAGAATCTTCCCAGCACGATTTTTTAACAACAGCTTCTTAGATTTTTGTGCTTGTACACCAATATGAGCTCTTTTAGTAACAATAGTATTATATTTGTATTTTAGTTGTTTTATTAGCTGTAAACAAGAGGAATCCTTAGATTGTCTAAAGGTGGCTTCCAGAGTTTTAATTTGAGATGATAAATCTAGAAGCTCCTGTTTAATATCAGAATTCCGTTTGGACATACATCTAATCACTTGACCACGAAAAGTGCATTTAAAGGAATCCCATAGAACGATTGGGGAGGAGACAGAGCCTTCATTTTCATGAAAAAAAGTATCTATAGCTTTAGAAAACTCATCAACCTGAGAAGCATCCTGCAAGATTTCGGTATTCATTCTCCATGAACGAGCGCGCGATTGAGGGGCAAAGGAGGACAGAGTAAAAGTGACCGCAGCATGATCAGAAATCAAAATAGGATGTATAAGCGGAGAAGAAGAAGAGGAAACAAGAGAAGAATAAGCCAGGAGATAATCAATACGAGAGAAGGAAGAATGAGGCGAAGAGAAGAAAGAAAAATCGCTACCAGTGGGATTATGGAGACGCCATACATCCTGAAGATGAGTAAAGGAACACATATTAAGCAGTTGTTTGTGAGATTTAGGAGGACGAAACTTAAATGCAGAGTTCCTGTCTAGAAGAGGGTCCATTGGTAGATTAAAATCTCCGCCTACAATAAGATTGCCAGAGTGCGGGGTGTCATGTAATTTTTTGGTAACCGATTTCCAAAAGGTCGGATCATCAACGTTGGCAGCATAGAGATTCATCACGTATAGATCATGATGACCATCCGACAATTTAGATAACAGCCAACGACCCTCAGAATCATGCTCAGAAGAAAGGATAGATAAACCAGAATTTCTTGAAACTAATGTAATAACCCCATTTCGTTTGCCAGAGGCATCAGAACAGCAGACATCCGAAACCCATTCCTTCTTCAAAAACAGCGCCTCTCTACTTGTGACCTTGGTCTCTTGAAAAAGAACCAGGTCAGAAGAAAAAGATTTGCAGTAATCTAAGACTTTCGACCTCTTTACTGGATGATTCAAACCCTTAACATTAAGGGATAAAACATTTAAACCCGGCATGGAAATACACATTGATAAAGAAAAGACGACACGGATGACAAACAAAGAAGCAACCGCATACAAATAAGGAACCAGTCATTAAGCCTAAGAAACACTGAGGGAGAAGCCCTGTGAGGAATCCAAGACAAAGAGGAAAGAAGAGAAGAAGAAAAGAAAAAAGAAAGGAAGGAGAGAGGAAGCAGAAGGGGAGGCCTAAAAAAGACCACCATCACACTAGGGAGAACGTGGAAGAGGGCGAATGAGGGACCCGCACCAGGAGGAAAATTAAGTGATATCACTAGCCCCAAAATATATTAAGCTGATAGCAGTAACATAGGACTTGGGAACAGACACAAGTAGCAACGCAAAACATCTAGATAATGTAAATAAGCTTAATGTAACTAATAAAATTTTATAATCACAGATAGTTAGCAATCTAAAATCAAGAGACATATCAATAGTAATGGATACTGTCAGAAAAACTGATTAGAAACAACAAAAGCATAGGGTAACTCATGAATAATAGATAAATGGATGACGATCAATATGCATATTCTAAAAATAGAAATATAGTTAATGAACAAACTATAACTGTATATAAAACAATATATCTCTGAAGAGGAAATAGATAGGTAAGAAAGGAGGAAAGATAGCGAAATAGAAAGATAAAAGAAATAGAGAAAACGACACATATGAGAAGAAACAAAGTAACTATGAAGATATAAGCGTCAAGAAAAGAGAAGAGTGACTTGAAATAAACAGTGACCTAAAGCAAAACATATCAAGCTGATAGCAGTAAAATAGGGATTGGTAACAGACAAAAGTAGCAACCCAAAGCAACTAAATAATGTAAATAGGCATAACGTAACTAAGAAAACTTGCATAATCACTTATAGTTAGCAGTCTAATATCAAAAGACACAGCTATAGTAATGAATACTATCAGAAAAACTTGATTGGAAACAACCAACGCAAGAGGTAACTCATGAACAGTAGAGAAATTCATGAAGATCAAAATGCATATTCGAAAAATAGAGACATAGTAATTGAACAAACTCTAACTGTAGATAATAACAATAGATATCTGAAGTGGAAGTAGATAGGAAAGAAAGGAAGAAGAGAGCGCAAATAGTACTTGAGATAAACAATGACCGAAGGTAAAGGCCAGAAGAGCTGCAGACAAGGGAAAGAACATAACTTTGAAAAAAGAGAAATAGATAGAAGCGGAGAAAAAACAGAAGAAACAAAGAAGGAGAGAACAGAAACCCTTATGGACACCAGAAGAACAGAAAAAGTCAGAAAAAGTCTATCAACAGCCTTGGAAGTTAAAACCAACATATAAGCTCAACATGAGAGAGAAGAGATCCAGGCAGACAAGAAAATACATCCAGAAAAAATAAGAAGACAGATCAAGTGCCCGAGGCACCAGAAGACTGCGAAGTCGCTTTCTGAATCTCCATCTCTATCTCCAACTGGTTGTCCAGGAATGTAGATAAGTCAGCCGGTTCATCGAAAATTCTAGAACGTCCTTTATAAGTAATGCGGAACTTCGATGGACCAGAAAACGAAAAGGGAATGCCCATTTCAGAGAGACGTTTTCGAAGATTGAGGAAGCCCTTTCTTCTTATGACCGTATCTCTGGCAAAGTCTTGAGAAATTGAGATACGATGTCCATCCCAAATAACTTGTTTAGCTTTGCGCATATGAGAGAGAATCTGTTCAGTATGCTGATGCCGCAATGGCTTAAAGATGATTGCTCTTGGCTGGGTTGCCGATTTAGACCGAAACGTTGGAACACGATGTGCTCTTTCTATCTCAAACTCTCTGTGGAATGAGATTTGTAAGGTGTCCGGAATCCAATGAGATAAGAACTCTATCATAGATGAAGATGATTTCTCTGAATCTTCCGGCAGGCCAAAAATGCGTAGATTAGATCTACGATTACGATCCTCCTGCTCAGTAAGATCTCTGCGCAATGCCGCCATTGAGCGCTCCAAGTGGTTGAGGGATCTGGAGTGTTTGTGCATACCATCCTCTGCAGAACTGATCCGTGATTCCGTAGTCGAAACACGAAGAGAGAGGGCTTTAAAGTCATTCCTGATAGCAGACACCTCCACTTGCAGTAAATCTGTATTAGTTTTTGTTGACTGTGCAATATCATGCACTTCATTAAGGCGTGCCAGTATGGTGTCCAGCGTGGAAGTAGTATCTGACTGAGCAGACTCAGGCGTAGGAGACACCGACTTAAGTCTTTTCAGCGACGTGCCAACATCCTTAGGGTCTTTGTTATTCGAGGAACGACCCATATTGGCAGCCATGAAGGAGTAGCCACTGAGAAAAAATAAATAACCACTTGAATGAAAGAGGAGAACAAAAAGTGCGCAGACTGATGTCCAAAAACTAGAGATATATCACACTGAGCTCAATAGGCGCAAATGAGAGAATAGCGGCGGACTTATATGCAGGGCAGACAGGTAGCTAATGAGTTATATAGCTACAAGTAGAGCAGGAGGGCACAGCAAAGAGTTCTTGCGAAAAAGATCCACACTTGTATAATATAAACTGCACTGAGAGAAAACAGCGCGAGGCCAATTGAAGTGCCAGCCAAGTAGCAAGAAAAGAACAGAAAAAAGGAAAAAATATTACCAAATGCAGGCATCAGAGCAGAAACTTCCAGGACAGCCCCCACGAGCTGCAAGAATGTATCCAAGACGGCATTCCTGAGGAGAAATGCCAAGTGCGTCAGGAGCTGGAAAATGGCGGCCGTCCGTGAGGAGAATGAGCGTCTCTGGAGCGTGAGACAGAAATCATGCAGCCGGTGACAAAAACATCAGGAAAACCTCGTCATCCCGCTCCCTGCATGTTCCGCTGCTGAAGGCTGCCGTTTCCGCTCACAGGGGCAGCTGGGGAACGGAGAAATAGCCGGACGGGAGCCTCTCGCCACGGAGCTCAAGCGCAAACCGCCATGCTGAAGCGGCGCGCAAGCCACGCCCCCTCTGGTCAACATTTTTTAAAGAAAACCACACTGCTGCGCACAATATTCAATGTTAGAATAAACTTGTTAGTGTACATATGTACTGCTGTCAGAATTGTAAGACTACATTAAAAACTGTGGCCCATTGGCAATTGTAGGGCTGCTTTCAATTTAAATTATCCTAATCAGGACCGTGTGAAAAACTCCATTTAGAGATGCAATTTTATAAAGAAAACTGGACCAGAGAGGCCTATACCTTTATTTATTTAATACCTCCAGGATATCAACTCCACCTAGCAATAGGAATAGATGCAATTGGACGGTGAGTTGGCTGGAGTATTGCTAGCATTGCTAGCATAACAATTACTCATGGATATGGGTCTACTATGTCGGTTTTCCTTACATAGTCTCCTCATGAAGATGAAAAATGCATTTTCCTCACATCAGATTTGCAAAGTTAGTTTTGCAATGCAGTCCGTTAAGTTGCTAAGGTGCGCCTTATTTATTGAATACTTTATTGTTAAAAAATTAACTAATATCACAGTAAGCATAACCAGTATTCAGTTAAACATTTTCTTCTTCATGCAATGAACGGCTCCCCCACGATCATAAGTTGTCCATTGTTAGTGAGGGGAGTTTAGGAAGGCAAAGATCACACCTATGCACGTTCAACAGCTTCGGTCTTCTTTCTACAGTTGTACTGAGGTGCCACACACCTATTTTGGTCAAACAGGCCTGCAGAGCGGTACAGTGATGAGATCAATAAAGTTATACAGGACGAGGTGTAGTAGGTCTTGGAAAATTCAAATACCTCAATCCCAGAAGAAAAGCAGGAGGATCAAAGACAAATGGAAAAGTGCCAAGGTGGTCTTTCAGTAGATTGTAGATTGACTCATAAAGAGAATATTGGTGACCGTTGCATGCTCGTATCTAACATACATGCACTTGAACCTTTGGAATCCATTGTCAGTAATATGCTGCTACCACACGTGGCTCTGGTTGTAACTATATGGAGTGAATACTTGTGCAAGAGGCATTATTCTGACAGACAAGTGAACCTATAGTTGCTCCCTACACTCTTGTCGCTTTGAGGTCTTCTGACTGTGCTTCATATTCAGTCAGTCAGTCAAAAGTCTTTATTTCGATTAATTAAAATCATAAAAGCAGCATCAGAAAATTCATACATACAAGTTACTGAACATTTAAAAAAGTAATATACAAACGGATAAGTATACAGATTTTTAGCAGCTGTTCATACGTGTACAGAGTATTTACAATTCATGATTTGTGCATAATCTGTGCAAATAGAAAACTTTGTAGCACCACCATAGAGACTGTAGTATAAAAATACGCTATATACAAATAAATAATTGTGCATTTCTTGTTCCTTATTTAAAATCGGTGTGGGATACTGAGTAGGTGGAAGCCTGCCTATACTTAACATAAGGCTTTATTATGTGTTACTGATGCTGATTGTAGTTTTGAGAACTCTCTTCTGTCCGCCTCATTTAGGGATGGCCAGACTCTAAACTTTCCACCAATAAAGTACCTGTTGATAAAAAAGGTTCCATCGATGGCCCTCAGACTCTGGGCCGGCGAAGTAAGGGCATTACACCCGCTCAAGTTAGAGAGGAGGTATGATGCGCTTTTTTTGTTTCATCTCCAAAAACAAACTGCTACTCTGGAAGTTTGCTTTTGAAAAAACAAAGGGGCATATTAGCAAGGGTTTTATCGCTGTTTTAGAGGCACTTTTTGCCGCAAAAGTGGCGATTTTTTTATCGCCCTATCAGCAAGCTATCGCTAACAGGCATTAGCGACAGCTTTCTGGTGATAGCGACCGGTTTGGGGCCTGCTTTGCATGACAGCGATATTTATCGCTAATGACATGCATAGTGGGCATACCCAAACTGGTAGCGTCTGAAAGCAGTCGCTAACACGGGTATCGCCTATTAGCAATACCTGTGAAGCGATAAAAAAACACGCACTAACCACAATTATCGCCAGGATTTTACACCTTGTAAAAACCTGACTTAGCCATATTGGTCAATGGGAGGTGGATTCTATGGCTAAGTCTCACCTGCCTATTAGCAAGATTTTCCTTAACGATAAGATTTCTATCGCTGGAAATCTCGCGTTAAAGATGCGATTCCCCGCTATCATGGATTTTTTATCGCAGTGGAGATAAACGTTGGTAATACTGCAGTATCTCTGCGATAAAATCCAGCGATAGGAGGCGAAAAAAAAAATCATGCTAAGCGCAGTTTGCGATAATTATCGCATGTTGTTGCTAATATGCCCCCAAATTTTAAAAGTTAGGTAGATGGGCATCAAAACCGATAGCAGCCAGCCACCAAACATTTTGTACCTTGATGGCAACTGACTTGATAACAGTTCCTTTCAATGCATGGATATTACGGAGTTCAATTTTTTTTAATTTTGTCGGTAACTCTTTTGATGTAATACACACCATACTAGTATATTGATGACAGTACTTCATTTGTAAAATAGTAAGTGACAGGGCCCTGACCAGGAGGCCACTGCAGCTTGCACCACCCATTTCCCCTTTCATCACTGCCAAAACAACTACTAGCCATCTCTCTTGTTTGCAAGTGCGACAGTTCAGATTATTCCAGGGTCCCAAGCTAGACGAATGGCAGGGCTGGCGGATATTAGTACTTTCTAATCTATTGTACTCATAAACAACTGTTTTACTGGTCATCTCTAAATTAGCTGAGCAGTACCACGATGTCCTAAGTTCCCTGTTGACAATTAAGTGCCGGTGCCGAGCACTGGAAACAAATTAGGTGCTTTGCTGAGCACCGGAAACTACCAGCTCAAATTAAGCACTGATATTGCAAGGTTCTTTAGATCCTGAATTTAAGCAGAACCCTCCCTACCTAGCTTTGATCTTTCACGTTTTGAAACATAAATATGCCAAATTTTGATAATGTTTATATGAGCCTTGTTCGTTATTAAAATGTGTGTTATCATATTCTTCTGATGCCGATAGCAATGCTTGGGATTTGAGACTTACGCAGCACATTTTCTTCAAGGCACTTGATCTGACAATATGTACAAGAGTGGCAGGACAGGTGAACAAATACCCAATTCATGCTAGAGAATTAGAATGCAATAGAACAGTGGCTTGACCCGGAAACAGGTCCGATATTGCTAATGAAAGGGTATTGCAAAGTTACGATGTGAGGAGTCATTATGTTGGAACCCTTTTCTTTTGCGATGACCAGAATAAATAGAATTTGTTCATGGTGTGCAAGTGTTTCATTTAGCCATGGACCTTTGAGGCAACTTCTCCACTCACAAAATAATGAAGTGTAAACGCTTCTACAGCTAAAAGGAGTGTAATGAAGACACTCAACTCTTTCACAGTTTTCTGTTGCATGTTTGGGTGTCTTGTTTCA
This sequence comes from Lissotriton helveticus, assembly GCF_964261635.1. Lineage (NCBI taxonomy): Eukaryota > Metazoa > Chordata > Amphibia > Caudata > Salamandridae > Lissotriton > Lissotriton helveticus. The sequence goes on from NC_136061.1 coordinate 1,782,373,838, forward strand.
ATGCACCTTCAATTCAGACTAGATAATTGCGGCATGTGCAAGTAAGTGAAAGTGACTACCAACTTTTAACCAAATGTAGTCCTACTTTTGAGACATGTAGTGGCTTTTTTACTGATAAGTTTTGGGCAAGGATTTGCTTTATCTGGTCGTTTACTTTAAAAAAACAAAACAAATACACTGCTGCTCAAGAGAGCAATTGTTTAACTTACATAGGAAATAGGGAGAAATCATTTATTTTTCACCATTTTTATTAGGTCGAGCAGACGTACTCTCAATGCGTGAGCATTGAGGTGTCTGCTTCAGACCTAATGCTGCCCGTATTTAGTTTTGAGGACACCAATCTGACACGAGCTTTTCTTTTCCAGTTTTGACCACGTGAGCGCGCGTCTGAGCCGCGCATGCGCAGAGTAACTTGCTCACACACAGACACAGGCAGCCCCCACCCCTCTGCATGCACGCACACACACACACACAGGCGAGCGCATGCACACGCAGGCACACACATACAGGCACACGGCACACAGCACACATACAGGCACACGGCACACAGCCCCTCCCTCCCTCCCCTCCCTTTAACTCACCGGAGACGGACTCGTCGCACCATCTGTTCAGGGAGCCCCGCAGAGCACTCGAGGTCCTCTGGCACTCTCCCTATAAGCGGAGCTCTCCCCATAGGCATGGGGGCCCCGCAGTCTCCACGCTGGTCTTCACCCGGGCCCCCTCCTGGGACCCGGGACTTCATGCGGCACTTCTCTTCTCCGGGATCGCGCTCCGACCTAAAAACGAAACTGAGGCGTGGCGCGCAGGCAGCCCCCGCCCTCCCACTCCTCCACGGCCGGCAGCAGTGAAACATTAACTGCTTTTGTTTGTTTTGTTAATAACTTGGGAGCTGTATGCAGAATCCTTTTGGTTCTCGTTGCTGCCGAACAAATAAGGTAGAGCGCTCAGGCGTGAGAAATAATTCCTGCCCTCCCGGCCGCTTATGAACCTGCAGGTCTGGGGAGAGGGGTTTTACTCTACGCTGGCTCCTTGCCCTTGAAGGGAACAGGGAAGGAGGGGGCGCGCGATAAACTTTACCCACGCGCAGGCGGGCTCCTGTTGCAGCTCCGCGCAGTTAATAACGGCGGCTGTGGCAGGTGGAGGTCAACAATTCCGGCTCCGTCCCTGCGGCATGGTGGCACGCAGTATCCGAAGCAAGCTGGCACTGGGTGCAGGAGACGGTCCTTCAGCCGCTGGGCATGCAGTGCACAGGTGGGGGCTCGCGAGACCACAGCAGCCCCTGCTCTGTCCAGGAAAAGGCTTCAAACCACAGCAGCGCGTGCAGAGTCCGGGCAGGCAGGATGGGAAATGCCACAACAGGCACAGAGTAATGTCAAAGCAGATGCACGCTGGCACAGCCGTCCCTGCAGCTCTGGTGCATGCAGGGTCCAGGTGGGGGTGTGGGGGGCACAGTGTCACAGTGGTTCCTGCACTGGTGCTCAGGAGCGGTCACGGTGCAGCGGCATGTACCTGCCCCTGCAGCCTCGGCGCGTGTTGCGCAGTTAGGACGCGGTACTAAAATAGTTACCGCAGAGTCCAAGCTGGGTGGGGTGGGGGCGAGGGGGTCACAGTGCAGTGCCCAGGTAGAGGGCACGGCGGTGCACCAGTACTTACAGGTGGCGCGCGGCTGTCACTCCGCCCTGCTCTCCCACACTCTGGCGACTTGTTGTTTTTAAAGCTCTCCAGGAGGAACTCAGCCCGAGAGTCGTTCCCTTCCCCACCGAAAAGGGGTGGCCCCGCCGCCTGCGTTTTCCTCCCTTCATAACACGGCAGTGGCTGATAACAGGAGGGATAAAAACATGCCCTCATCACAGACAGACTGCCTGCCCGGGAAGCGCCACCCCATTGCAACTCATGTGTACCCCTGCTGCTGGAAAGACAGGGGACCCCTCACACGCAGAGGGGCGCCCCCTTTTCTGACCCTGCATTTTATCACAGCGCAGCATTTCTTCAGCAGTGCCAGGCATGCCATGAGGCTTCTGGAAAACCAGCGAAGAGCTTTCGCGGAGGGCACTGCAGGCATGCGTGAGCCTCACTACGCATGTCGCTTCCGGATAGGATTTGATGCGTACTACTGTGAGGAATTCCTTTGGACGACCCCGTGGCTTTGCAGAAAACAGAATGCCCCTTATCCACCAATGCCCCAGGGGCCCGAGGACCCGCGCCTCTCCCAGGTTTGCATTCAGCACCATCAACAGTTGCGCAATCTGCCCTCCCAATTGTTCGCCCCTCCTCTGAGGAATGCAGATGTGAGTTGGCGCAGCCGAGGGTGGCAGCGGCGTTGGCACGTCCCTTGGCAGCATAGGCACTGCTGTGGCACGGCATCCCCTCCACCCCTCCGGCTGGAAGCCGTACTCAGAGATACGCTTGTGGCAACTCGAGGGTGGCACACACCCACTCCCATCTAATGACAAACTAACTGCGTTGTATTAGTTTCGTGATTTGTCATGTGTTGTGTCACCTGCGACTTTTGCCGGAGCTGGCGCGAAGGGGACGCATCTGCGTGAGTCAAGGGTGCTCTCAAGTTCAAGGGGCGTCACCTTGTGCTTTTTACTCCTGCCAAAACGATGTGATTGAAAAAACAAACGCAACTGGTGGCAGAGCAAAAGGGAAAGACCAATTTACAGATTGTGCCTAGCTAAGTCGCATGTCAGGATGTTGGACCGTAGACGGGGCAGATCAGGGGCGCACGAGGACGCTGCAGTTCCTGCGGCGCGGTAGGTGTGGGGCGGGAGTGTCTTCGCCAGGCCCGGACTGGCCGTTGCGGGCACCGGGCAATCCCCCGGTGCGCCGCAAGGGTGGGGGCCGGTTTTGGGCCCCTGGGGGGCGTTTTTGTTACAGGGCCGTTTATGCAGCATAGCTGCAAGATCGGCCCTGCAACAAAATCGGCTGAAAACCTGCCCCAGAAAAGAGCTCAGACCTTCCCCCGGGGGGCCAGCCGAGCACTTTGCGGGGCCCGTTTTGGTTCCCAGTCCGGCCCTGGTCTTCGCTACCCGTCGGGTGCCCCCCGGGCACTTTAAGCCCCCACCCTGCTAGCACCAGGCAAAGTAATATCTTTGAGATATGATGGGCACCATTTTACCTTACTCCCCTGGTTGAACCCAAGAAACTACGGGTGTAACATTTGCCCGTTAGCTCCTGCTGTGCCCACTCTTTCTTTTTTTTCTATCAATACTTGATTTCGGTCAGTGACCATAAAAGCAGCCTAAAATTGGAAACACATTGTGTTAACAGGTGAATAAATACATCTTAAAAACTGGAATTCCCTGCATGTATTTCTCCTAGGCGTGAACTTTATCAGATCACCACATTGTAACTATGCACCACAAAGCGAAGAGCGTGATTGCTTACATAGACCGCTGAGATGTAAATTATTGTATAGCTCTTATGGGGCGAATGAAAAATGTTTATGATGACCATGTCCAGGGCTACTTGTGAAGCGTTGCAATAAAAATAAGTTTTAAAAAAAACTGGAATTCCCAAGAGGCAGTACCACAGTATTAAAGGTTTTTTTTTTTGTTTGAGAAAATCTGTATTTAAAAAAGTCAGTTCCACACTTTAGGATACAATTTTGAAAGCGAAGCTGTACAAAAAAATGATTTTGCTAAACATAATTGCTTTCTCTGCAGGTTATGTTTGATAGCTCGCCAAAAGGAAGTGTGCAACTGTAGCTAAACTATCATAATTGCAGTCGATTTATATGCTCAATGGTTAGATTGTGGAGTTTGCATGAGTATCCTATTACAAATAGGCCAGACTGATTCAAAAACTTAGCTGTTGAGAAAACCACACAAGACCCCACGTCGGACCTGCAAACACACAAAGCTTGTTTATGGAGCCGTAATCCAAGGTATCTGAATAAGGGGACAATTCAGCGTCTTTGCTGTCTGGTGTATGTTAGACAAAAAAAGAGTAGGTGGGCATCTGCTTCCTGCGCAACTCCACATGCCAAGCAGACTGCACTGCCCTCTGGTGAAGGATGCAAGTGGCAAAGTACCAAACCTAAATTGTGTATACAGAGATCTAGTAAATGTCGGGTCAATTTCGTCCAAGAAAGTTTCAAACTGTGTCTCAGTTTTTTGATGCAGTAAAAAATCAGCACCACTACCACTGCAGGTGTTTTTGAATACCTTCCTCCATTCGTTCGGCCTCTTTGACCCCCTTTAAAGAGGAAGCAGAGATGCCCTCTGGACATTGCCAAAGATCAGAGGCCCCCAATGCAGAAAGGGATTGCTTGATATAAATCTGCCACGGCATAGTGTTTAAACACCTTGGGATTAGAAGTATGTCCTTCAATCCGTTGCTAAAACATTCCAGCTCGGGAACAAGCCATAATCTCAGCCACTGTAAGATTGGTTTTAACCTCACTATGGCATCGAAAGGGCAAATTGTTACAATGAAGACTCGTGAACCAAGGTAAGTTAACTCTTCTTTATTGATGTCACCCTGCTCTCCACACTGACAGGAATAAGTCACATTCCAAGGATGACTGGGGGGAAGATACCAAGTGGATAGGGCAGGGAGGGGGGGATGGATCGTACCACTTTATTAAAGTTTGATAAACATGCACAAGTTACAACACATCTCCCTTTGAACCAACAAAGCATTTACCATACCAGCTTAAGTTACAACACATCTCCCTTGGACCGAAGAGAAAAAGGGATGGAAAAGGGGGGAAGGGGAAAGGGAAGGCAAAGGGGTGGGGGGGGGGGAAACTGGCACTTAATAACAGTAACACACAGGGATGAGGACCCTAATAACACAACACCTCAAGGGGCGGTAGGAGAGGCTAAGGAGGGTATAACCCTGGTCAAAAAACAAGGACCTCCCCACCCTCATTTACAATCTGTATGCAAAGTACCTCACCCTAGAACAGGTAGAAAAAGGTTATTAGAACACATAGTTTGGATCCTGTACCTCTTCGCTTTGTACCATTCTTACTTGACTCCTCTCCCCTTCCTTACACACCCTTGCGAAGTGGCCCCTTCTGTTACACTTCATACACATAGAATTTCGAGCCGTACAATGCATGCTATTAGCAAGATGATTATTGCTTCCGCACCTGAAGCATTTCAACCCTTCTGTGACATTAAAGGGCTTATCACTCTTTACCTCTTTAGATTTGATCTTGTTACCTTCTCCTTCTCTTTTATCTTCCAACACCAACCCTTTGATTTTATTCACACAACCCATGGATTCTTTAGGTTGTTCCATCTCCTGGATGCATTTTGCGGTGTGCTCAATGGAGTGGGCGATGGCCACCGCTTCCCTCAACGAGGGATTCTTTGCCAGAAGTTTTTCTTTTATCTTTGGATTGTGGGTGCACCTCACCATTTGATCCCTAATGAGGGAATCGTTCAACTCCCCAAACTCACACAGCTGTGTGAGACCTCGGAGGGCGGCAATGTAATTAGTTATGGATTCACCCTTTGCCTGCACTCGTGAAAAGAACTTGTGACGCTCAAGCACAACGTTAACCTTGTCCCCAAAATGAGTCTCTAGTTTAATCATTGTAATTTTGAAGACATCAGAATCTAACTCGTCGTCTTCCAATGTTGGGTTTGGGAGAGTGTCATATATTTTCCTCCCTTGCACTCCTAGATTATGAAGCAAAACATGTTGCTTCCGCTCCGCTGAGAATTTTCCCCCCCCTATGGCTATTAGATATGAGTCAAACAAGTTGATCCAATCCTTCCAGTGTATATCTGGATCGCCGATGTCATTTAGGAAGGAGGGGGGGGGATTCATAGATGAAGCCGCCATGTGGAAGATTAGCAGCTGGAAGCACCACTGCACTAGAAAGGAGTGAAGAGGAACCTTTAAGGTCCTTACAGATGGTCAGATATTAGAAATATTTACTTACAGAAGACAGGGAACTAAGTTATGTAGAGGGGAAGATCGTCACCCAGGAGCAGTAAATGAACTTCCTGTGACAAGGTGAAACAACAATACTAAAGGTAGAGGAGAACAGCTGTATGACCTAGGACATCGAACAAGAAAATACTACTTACACCTGAAGCTAAGAAAACTGCAGGTGTCCTTACACAGTACCCTGAAGCTGATGGAGAGGTTCCCCTATGCCTACGCTGCTTAGTGGAAAGTCACAGAAGTCAACAATTTAATTAAGTTGAATTACTAACGCACAGTTGTCACCATTACAATGTTCACCCCCCCCAAAACCCATACATGAGCTGATTATATCCGCTACCTCAGTACTCCCCCTCTGCAGTCAGGAGGTTGCACTTATAATTCTGATTTGACTGTTGTGCAAATGGACAATCTCACATCTATCACGCATGTACCATGTATACACTGTTAGAACATTGCACGGTGCACTATAGAATTTACGGTAGTACCCTTTTTCCCCTTAGTAATACGCTGCATGGACGGGTAGCAATGCACTTCAGGAAATGGTAGGTTAGAGCTACTTAATGCTTGTAAAACCGCACACAGTAAGCACAGATGACCTCAGAGCCTGGATATAAACATGGTCGTATTTTCACTTAGGAAATTCTAATTATGGTGTAGCATGAAAGAAACGTTGCTTGTGAAATAACCAACAATATACCACAGCTATGAACTACATCAATTTAAGTAGGTTCCTGACTTGATGCCGATGACCTGCAGTTGGTAAAATGCTCGACGTCAACTCCTGACTTGAGCACCACTGGACAAGTGAGGGCACTAGATTACAGGTATAGATTCACTTAAGATATTTCAACAGTATGAAATCTGCACATATTCTACCATGCATTCAATGATATGGAATTTCTAAGTGAGAATTCCTTCCCCACAATTATTATTATGGCTTTACTTCCTTTCCTTCCGCCTGCAACTTGTAAAAATGGTATGAATATTAATAACACCACAATCCATAAAATGTTCTGCAGGCTGTCACAACTAACAGGTTTATAATCTTTACAATGCTGTGCCTGTCAGCGCGAGGAACAGTTCACTTATTAGTTTTTTTGGTTTTTTTTTTTTTTTTTTTACATGCGCAACCTTTTCTTCAACTCCGAACAGCTGTGCCTATCAGCGTAGGAAATGAAAGATGCTAATAGGCTCGAAATTTCTCTTGCCGTTACACTCCGCCTCAAATTTCAATAGCGCTTCTCTCTTTCAAAGCCTGAATGTCTTATGTTCCACTTAAAAGTCTTTATTTCCTATTAATCACTTGCATCGCCGTCACTATGCCATGCGCCCTCCTGTGGTTTCCTCACATCATCGCACCCGCGCTTGAGGCGGGAACAGCTGAGAGGAGTTTCACGCCTCACTGAGAACCTGACAGTGCCGCTGCCGGTAATTAATCACTTCAGTGAATGCCTGCGCGCTCCTCTCTTCCTCACGAGAAATGCTTTGCTGAAGCACACAATATAGTCTCACACAAGAACACCAAAAACGTCTCTCAGAGCGGCACTTCGTCTCCTCACAGCCCGCTGATATCACGCCACCCAATTTAAAGATGTTAGCAAGTATACACGTTCCAGTCAGTCAGAATCGCAATTTTTCCTCTTTCCCAACTGAAGATAGTTTTGGCAAGCGCGTCACCAGGCTTATAATACGCTTCTAGAATAAGGGTCTCTTTCTTATTATAGCATTTATATTCTTATGCTGACCCGTTTAAAATGATATTACTAATTTATCACGTCGCATTCACTCCTTCTTTCTGCGCTGGCTGGAGTTTGTCACACACTCCCTATGCCTTCATTTACTCACGGCACAGATCTCGAAGGTCTCTCGGCTTAGCTGGTACCTCATAAATCAGTGTAGCACCGCGCCGACTGTCATTCCGCCATATCGACAGCTGCAAGGTCTGTTGTGGTCACTTATAGATGGACGTGACTGGCTTTAATCACGGCTTCTGCTTCAATTAAATCTCCCGAAATCACAAGATGACAGACCTTCCTGAATCCTTAGGCTACTAGTCCGTCGAACAGAGATCACAAATGGAACTTTTCACCTCATCTGTACCAAGCACGAACTTCACAGCATTACTTGAGCACCGGTTGGAGAGAGTACTGAAAGGGGAGGTGACAGCTGGGCCCCCTGCGCCAGGTTCTTCGCCTCGTCGCCAGTGTTACAATGAAGACTCGTGGACCAAGGTAAGTTAACTCTTCTTTATTGATGTCACCCTGCTCTCCACACTGACAGGAATAAGTCACATTCCAAGGATGACTGGGGGGAAGATACCAAGTGGATAGGGCAGGGAGGGGGGGGATGGATCGTACCACTTTATTAAAGTTTGATAAACATGCACAAGTTACAACACATCTCCCTTTGAACCAACAAAGCATTTACCATACCAGCTTAAGTTACAACACAAATATCTGAAAAAGACCCGGAGCGTGACTTGGTGAAGTCTAAGTGTTGGTCTAAAAAACGTGTTTTTAGCAATACCCCAAAAATTAACATTGCTATGGCCCCATAGTTCAGAACCACATGTAGCCGCATCCATGACTTGGGCTCTCCAGATTTCCAGTAGTGGGTACATTGGATGGAAAGATGTATTCTTAGCAAAATTCAGTAAGGCAGCTGCCATATGATTAAGAAGTAATCCACTCTTGATAACCTGGCTGTTCCATGAGCTGGTGTTGGACAGATGTATTCCCAGATAGTGAAAGTCAGAGACTCTCTCCAGATTAACCCCCCTAATCTAACAGTTCCTCAGAATTGTTTATGTTGGTGGACAGCCCTAAATTTAGTTTTATGTGCCCACTCGAACCACTGTCACATATTATCTTTAAAAGGATAGTCACAATTACATTTTAGACCTTCACCAAATTATATTGGGACAGGAGCCCCAATTTTAACACACAACAAAGTTCTCCAGCCTCCAGCACAATGCTTAATGTTTTCATGTGGTCATTGTTTTCATGTGGTAGTCACTAGAACTTATTTTACGAGAACCAGATTTATGTTTTTCATCAGACCGTCTTTCCATAGGAAATTTATTTTTTGGTTACCTAATAACTCTGGCACCGGTTGACAAAGGTTCACAAAACGTTCCAAAAAAAGGTTAATCCACCGCAGCTCCTACCTAGAAAGTTTCAGGGTGATCTGTCAAGGGGTATGGGGGCAAGAAAAAGGGAGGGGTCCAAAATGTGTTTTCCCCGTGCAATTTCGAAACGGATCTTTTAACAGTGCTACAGCCAAAATAGCAGAATGACATTCACCAACTTTAGCAGAACGCAACATCAATCCCCTTTAAAGTGTGCTTTTTAGGTCTCGTGACCTTAAATGCGCGCAAGCGCATTGAGGAGCGAGAATTCAAGTGCTCGAAATCCTCTTCAAACCAAGGGCTTCGTTCCTTGGCGTTTTCTTGAAGTTCACGTGGCCACAGGCACGTGCTTTTGGGCCATAAACTCTGTTCCCCACAGCCTTACATTCATTTCTCCTCCCCCTCCCCAGCCAGCTTCCCCCAGGCCGTAGCAGCACTCCTCCCACACCAGCACCTCCCCTCTCTCTCCCCGCAAACACAGCCTTTACATACTTCAAAGGCTTATCACTTCACACGGCCGCAGGCCGTGCAACCAGAGCACTTCAGTTGGTGCGCAGCCCCCCCTCCCAGCACTGCCTTGTTACTCTCGGCCAGGCTCCGCATTTCACTCATTGAAATAACTTTAGAGCAGCATAAAAGGGTATACAAACAAAGTAATGTGCAGAGTGCAGATTCAGAGTGCAGATTCAGAGTGCAGAGTGCAGATTCAGAGTGCAGATTCAGAGTGCAGAGTGCAGAGTGCAGATTCAGAGTGCAGAGTGCAGAGTGCAGAGTGCAGATTCAGAGTGCAGAGTGCAGATTCAGAGTGCAGATTCAGAGTGCAGAGTTCAGAGTGCAGAGTGCAGATTCAGAGTGCAGAGTGCAGATTCAGAGTGCAGAGTGCAGATTCAGAGTGCAGATTCAGAGTGCAGAGTGCAGAGTGCAGATTCAGAGTGCAGAGTGCAGAGTGCAGATTCAGAGTGCAGAGTGCAGATTCAGAGTGCAGAGTGCAGATTCAGAGTGCAGAGTGCAGATTCAGAGTGCAGATTCAGAGTGCAGTTGCAGAGTGCAGTTGCAGAGTGCTCAGCAGCACCACCACAGCATCACTCAGCACCACCACAGCATCACTCAGCACCACCACAGCACCACTCAGCACCACCACAGCACCACTCAGCGCAATCACAGCATCACTCAGCGACATCACAGCATCAATCTGTGCAACCATTCAACAACAACTGGTTCAATTATGTTCTCTCAATGTTTCAAGCTTTATTACAAATGTCACAAAAAGATGTTATTTCACTTCTGTTCTTGGATTTTTATCACAATAAAATACACTGAACATAATCTTCACAAACGTTAATTACAAAAGTTTAAGCTATTGCCAATATAAATTACAATCACTTTTATTTAAGTATTAATTATTTAAAAAAATTAAAAGCCTTTGCTATTTGTAATATCAATACATCTAAGTCACGTAAATACAAAACATGTTGCATTACAAATGCTATAGTCGTCACATGTGCGAAAGTTATAATTATTGGCATTGAAAATGACAAAGCTATTAATTTAGCTATTTTCAAAATCAACACATAAATAAAAAAATTGTCATTTACAAGACCAATAGCTCAAACTTTCATAATGCGAGACCTATTGCATTGCAAATGCTTGTTTTAGACTTGTCCTAACAGCTTTAGGTGTTTTCATACCTTTTGTCACTTTTCTTCTCCAAAAATATAAATACCATGGGATTTAGTGAAGTAAATACCTCTCGCTTCAAGCTATTTGATGCTTCGTGTGTCATTCCGCATTTTAGGAAGTTCTATCTGTGAATGTATGCCCTTTTGGTCACACTTAATCCATTTAATCCTGCATGCATTTTATACACAAATAAATCTTTTTTCCACTGCAGTACATGAAAGAAAAGCATTTTGAGAGCATGTTCAGGACTTTAGTGCACGCCTAACCCTACATGGCTCACTTCTTGGCTTATTTTTCATGATCGGGATGGACTGAGCCTAAGTTGGGTGCCCCAAAATCAGCAACAAAAGATGCAAACTCATGAGAAGTCTGGCAGCCATCTTTGGATCAGACCATTCCAATCTCATAGAGACAAATCCTAGGTGCCTACGAGCTCTCATAGTCTAGCCCTCATGCATCCAAGATGTACAGCTTTTTTGTCTTCAGGCATGCTTAGTTTAATGACCAGAGCTGCATTACAGATCATAATCAAACACCATCTGCACAGTAATACCCAAGCCTAGACCACACAGACATATGCTGTCCATCCTCACAAAATGTACACATAACTCCTTACAAATCCCAGTAACCACCACACAACCTCAATAAACTGAAAACATGCAAAATGAAAAATTACATAGGCTCTGCAGGCCTCCACGCTAAACTTATCACAGTCCTCATAGGTTATCCCAAGCTTAACACACTCTTCATCACAGAAACATCTGTCACCCTATATCATTCACTTTCCATATGTTCTTGTTCACATAGGCTAGAACATTCACGTGCAAATTGTGTACCTAGGAAGGGATGAAGCCTGGATGCCATTCATTAGTCCTCTCACCTTGCACCCCAGACAAGTAAGCAACACTAAATCTGTGAAACTCATCTCCTGCCACTTCCTATTATGTGCAAACCAGCCCATCACCTCTACCTCAGGCACTGGTCTCCCAGAGAACAAGGACTTTAAATTACCAGACCTCATCACCACCTCATTCAACTGATATTTCCACACCGGCTACTCCGTGACTTCAACCCACAGATAACTCAACTAAGGGAAATATGAAAGGCACCCTTCTAATCTCATTGACACGCCCAGTGTAGTACAGCATATCACCAAAACAACATACTCTAAAGGCAATGTCCTCAACTTTTTCTTCTCAACTTCACCAACTAAAAAATGCAAACCTCCCATAACCCACTGGACTAGGCTCACCGCCCCACTCTCCTAATCACCCCACTCAGGGTCCAATCATCACATACAGATCAACTCAAAAGAGAACAAATCTTCTGGTCCTTCAAGGACTTCTCCATTATTTAATTGTGTGTTTCTAACGCGCTAGAATCGACTCCCGAAGGAGTATCTCTGCGCTATAGACCACTGGGGAACCCGTCCTGGCTTTCCCTGTGAGATGGTCCCTTAGGGTATCTCCAAGGTGAAACCAGGCATCCCCGGTGTATGTGGGGGGCCGTTGTGGAGATGAGGCAAGCTAATGCCCAGAGTTGCCAAGTGTGATTCCTAGTTAGAGTAGGCACCGAGGCGAGAATTATCGAGTCCGCTGACCCTGGTCCAACACCCTGCCGGGTCGGGAATTGAACCCTGGTCCCGACCCGTCCTCTACTCCCGGGTCTGCCGCCTCTAACCAGTGAGCCACACCACTCCATCAACAACCTAAAGTTTGAAATTAGTCCTCGCTCTGCTACCTCTACATCTGATATCACTACTGTTTTAAATAAGCATTTCCGGAACGCCAAGTGAACATGTGTGGTCTAGCTATAAACACAGTCTAAAACTTTCAGCCCCTTGGTATTCCAAAGAGATAACAGGCAACAGATGCTCCATCTATAAACAGAATAAAAGTGGAAGAAGCCCAGAAACCCCAACAATCTTACTCTATTGAAGCCCCTCCATGCAAAAGTCAGGCAACTCATTACACCAGCCAAAACCAAGTATTAAATAAACAGCTCCTGTGATGCTGCCAGCAGAAGCAGCATGCTTGCCAAAGCAATGCGTACTGCTTCATCTCCTGCCTGACCCTCCAACACACATTCCACAGAGATGTGTAATGCCGTTGGTAGAGCGGGAATCTACTTTAAATAAAAAAATGTTAACATCTCTCCCTCACACCAAAACAGGGTATTTCCCTGATACAGATTACACGTGTTTTATTTATTATTTATTAATGGATTTCCTTTCACTTTTCTGCAACAGACCTTTGCTGTCATTTGAGAGGATCGGGAGCTATACATCACACAATCAACAATCACAATAATACTTTAAAATGTATTCAATAGAGAGAGTTTAGTCCTGTTTTGAGTACTTTATTCTCTTTAAGAGTTCCTGTAAGTTTTCTATTTCTTTTTATTCAATTAGTCAAACGGCATCAATCAAATTACAGAATTGATTGCCAAAATATTGGCTAGAACAATTCATTAATAAGCAATACAGAGCATACCATAAAGGAAAGAAATCCCTATTCTAAAGAATGGGTTAAATAGTGGGTATTAGCAAGAACCAGTGGCGTAACGAACCTTGAGGGGGGCCCCCTGCTGGGTAAGAGAATGGGCCCCCTCCGGACTCAAACTAGAGCTCCCCAGCATAAGTGAGGTGCTGACGGGGCCCCCTGGAGGCTGCAGGGGCCTGAGTTACGCCCCTGGCAAGAGCCTGTTAAGAGTTCAAGTCCGAGAGTCAAGAGTGAGAGTGAGTGTGATGTTCAAAGATTAATTGGTCAATATCAGCTGAACTTTCTATAGAGAGAGGAACACAAAGCTAAATAATCATGCAGCAGCAGTAGCGAATGCAATCAGAAAACAGGTCAGGTAGGTTTGCATTCAAAGCAAGCACAAGGAGATGATGGACGGAGCGCTGAATCTTTTCAGACACTCACCCCCAGTCACAGATCAGGGTTGAATCCATCATCATTCTTTAGCTCTCTTCGCCACCTCTGTTCAGACCCAGCTATATGCAAATCAGTCTTGACCCTGTGCCTCATGGGAATAGTTCAGCCCGAACTGCCAAGCCAGGTCTTCCCTGAATCGGAAACAAGCATCCTGGGACCGGTTTCCGGGTAACACCCTTCATTCAGCCATGATCAGCAAGCCGTTAGCATTCAGCTTCAATGCAGATAAATGTTATGGGCATAGAGAAGGATCAGGGAAGGGCAGTGAAGAGCATTTCCTGCTCTAGGAACATACATTATTGTAAATAGCTGAAAGCAATGTTGCACGTCGGCCTGTATCTTCTCTTTTCTTCTTGAGCACCATCGTATCACTGAGTTCCTATAAATCTATATAGGATCTGCATATTTAGACAACATAAAGTAGGGGATTTGTGTCTAGATTGATTGCACACACCACAACCGGATATGTTTGCCTGTATACCAGCTAGCTCACAGTGCCACTATGAACCCCTCTTACCAAGGAGAAAATAGTTTCTGGCAATTATCGAACCTGACAAACCTGTCCCCTCAGGAATATTGGAAACAGTACAGTACTTTTCGCTCAGTCACTCGTGCTCACTTTGTCTCAGGGAGATACACAGAAAATACGATGGGGACATTTTCAATAAGCATTTATTGAACCAGCACCATTCTAGTGTAATATACGTGTGCTGAAACAACCATAAAATGACATATACGGTTATAGGCACCAACAGAGTTAATGGAGGGTAAAATTCTACCATAGTATTAAAACAATGTATATATGCAGGTTTATAGATACATGACAGTAATAATGTGTACTCCTACGATGCTAACCCTAACTAGATGTACCTAAGTGTACCTACCATGTATGTAGGTGTATAGCCAAGAATCCCCCTAGGATAGAGCTAGAGCCAACCCCATTACCTGATGTGAGAGAATGAAGGGCCCCGTCTTGGTCTCGAGTCGGACACTACGCAAGGGATGTGAGACCTCTATGTGCTGGAGTATCAGCATGCAGCGACGTCAGCGTCTCGTGTTAGTGTGTCAGCATGGAAGTCTTTCTCCTCTGTTTGTCCATTAAAGATGTGGTACGTATATACTTGAAAGGATTGTGTCAGGTGTTCTACCTTGCTGTGTCATATAGGCTGAGGATGACGATAGTAATGAACCTTTTTTTTGGGGGGTGTTATAATTTTCTTTTTTTTTATTTCTGCATTAGATTTTCAAAAACAGAAAAGCAGCGTGAATAACATTTCTGCTCTGCTAAGCAGCACATACATTCAAAACCAGCAAACTACAGATGACTGACCTGTCTCTTTAAAAGAAAATATTCGTCTCATAGCACATATCATACAATAATATCAAACAGTTGGGCTAAGACCTGATATCATAATAATATCACTTCTAATCAGGCAGTGCCTGTTCTTGGACTTGCAGATAGTGATAAACCTTATACACAGTTATTATGCAGAAGATGGTAATCCTGCTGTGTGTCTGAGAATCATCATGCATAATAAATGAGGCTAGTTTTCGGAGAAAACCACATGACATTTATGCAGCACCAACTAGGTAAAAGGTCAGCACCAAAACCGTTATGTAGTACCATGGCAGGGTAAATGTAGGTGAAAGGTTAGATGACTACCCAGGCCTATATTGGGGTACATTGGAAATCATAACACCGTCTTGTTCTTTCTAAGGATCTTTCTCACTATGCTTACAAAGGATTACCTTAAATTATGAAACAATAATGAAAACTAAAATTATGTATGAGGACTTTCAATTCTTAGCCCTCCTTTCCCATGGATATGAGAACATTCTAACTTTCTAATGAAATAAATTATATGGTAAACTAAACAATATACATGTAAACAAAACATTTGCAGCAATGAATATTCATATAATCTATATAGGATCTGCGCGTTTAGACAACCTAAACTATGGGATTGGTGTCCAGATTGATTGCAGACACCACCACCGGAAATGTTCGCCTGTATACCAGCTAGCTCACAGTGTCACTATGAACCCCTCTTACCGAGGAGAAAATAGCTTCTGGCAACTATAGTTCATGACAACCCTGGCCACTCAGAAATTGTGGAAACAATACAGTATTTTTCGCTCAGTCACTCATGCTCACTTCGTCCCAGGGAGGTACACAGAACAAACAATGGGGACGTTTTCAATAATCATTAATTGAATCAGCGTTGTTGTAGTGTAAAATATGTGTGCTACAACAACCATAAGATAAACACAGATATATACGGTTATAAGCACCAACAGAGTAAATAGATGCTAAAATACGTGTGCTACAACAACCATAAGACAGACACAAATATATAACGTTATAAGCACCAACAAAGTAAAAAGATGGTAAAATTCTACCATAGTGCTAATACAATAGATATATGCAGGTACATAGGTACATGACAGTAATAATGTGCACTCCTACCATGCTAACCCTAACTAGATGTACCTAGAATGTTTGTAGGTGTATAGCCAAGAACCCCCCTAGGATAGAGCCAACCACATTACCTGATGTGAGAGAATGAAGGACCCATCTTGATCTCGAGTTGGACAACCAGCGAGGGATGTGAGACCACTAAAATGATATCAATCAATCAATCATAGCATTTGTAAAGTGCAATACTTACCCATGAGGGTCTAAAGGCGCTGGTTGTGGGGGGTGCTGCTACTGCTCGAAGAGCCAGGTCTTGAGGAGTCTTCTGAAGGCCAGCAGGTCTTGGTTCTGCCATAGGTGGGGAGGGTGTTCCAGGTCTTGGCGGTGAGGTGGGAGAAAGATCTACTGCCTGAGGTCACTCTTTGGATGTGGGGGACTGTGGCTAGGCTGGCAGAGCGGAGCTGGCGGGTGGGGGTGTAGAAGCTGAGTCGTCCGTTGAGGTACGCTGGTCCGGTGTTGTGGAGTGCTTTGTGTGCATGGGTGAGGAGCTTGAAGGTTATCCTTTTGGTGACGGGGAGCCAGTGCAGGTCTCTCAGGTGGGGTGTGATATGGCTGCGGTGGGGGGTGTCGAGGATCAGACATGCAGAGGCATTTTGGATGCGTTGCAGTCGTCTTAGAAGTATGGCCGAGGCTCCTGCGTAGAGTGGGTTTCCGTAGTCCAACCTGCTGCTGACGAGGGCCTGAGGGACCGTTCTTCTTGTTGCAGTGGAGATCCACTTGTAGATCCTGTGGAGCATTCAGAGGGTGTTGAAGCTGGAGGAGGAGACATATTTGACCTGCTTAGACATGGAGAGGGTAAAGTCGAGGAGGACCCCTAGGTTGCGTGCGTGGTCGGTGGGTGTTGGAGCTGTTCCCAGTGCGGCCGGCCACCAGGAGTCGTCCCAGGCCGAAGATGTTGATCCGAGGATGAGGACCTCTGTCTTGTCCGACTTCAACTTCAACCTGCTGTTCCTCATCCATTCAGCGACGACCTTCATTCCTTTGTGTAGGTTGGTTTTGGCGGTGTGGGGTCTTTGGTGAGCAAGAGGACTAGTTGGGTGTCATCGGCGTATGAGATAATGTTGAGGTCATGCTGTCAGGCGATGTGGGCGAGAGGTGCCATGTAGATGTTGAACAGCGTTGGGCAGAGGGATGAGCCCTGGGGTACGCCGCAGATGATCTGGGTGGCCTCAGAGCAGAATGGGGGGAGGCAGACGCTCTGTGTTCTGCCAGAGAGGAAGGAGGTGGTCCAGTCCAGGGTCATCTCTTGGATCCTGGCGTTGTGGAGGCGTGCTCATAGTGTGCGATGGCAGACCGTGTCGAAGGCGGCTGACAGATACAGGAGGATGAAGGCCGCTGTTTCTCTGTTATCCAGCAGGGACCTGATGTCGTCGGGGGCGGCGATGAAGGTGGTTTTGGTGCTGTGCTTGCTGCGGAACCCGAACTGGAACGGGTCCAGGATGCTGTTCTCCTCGAGGCAGCGGGTCAGCTCTTTGTTGATGGTTTTCTCGATGACCTTGACCGGGAACGGGAGCAGGGAGATGGGTCGGACGTTCTTGAGGTCCTTGGGGTCTGTTCGGGTTTCTTGAGTAAGGTGTTCTTCCAGCTTTCCGGGAAGGTTGCTGTCTTGAAGGAGATGTTGATAACTTTCCGGAGATGGGGTACGATGGCTGTGCTGGCTTTGTTGAAGATGTGGTGTGGGCATGGGTCTGACTGTGATCCGGAGTGGATGGAGTTCATGATCTTTCAGGTTTTGTTTCGTTGATGTTGGTCCAGGAGAGTAGGCGGTTGGTGCAGGTGTTGGTCACGGGGGTGGCGGTCTCAGTGGTTGTCGAGGTGGTCGTGGCGTTGAAGCTGTCGTGGATGTCGGCGATCTTGCAGTGGAAGAATTGGCCAACGAGTCACACAGGTCTTGTGAGGGTGGGATGTCGTTGGTATTGGAGCTGGGGTTTGAGAGTTCCTTCATGATGTAGAAGAGTTCTTTGCTCTTGTGTGCATTGTTGACTAGGCTGTCTTTGAATGAGGTCCTTTTGACGGCTCTGATGAGGTGGTGGTGTCTGCAGGTGGCGTATTTGTGGGCTGCATAGCTGTCCGGTGTTCGTTCGCGGAGCCAGTTCTTCTCCAGTTTTTGGCATTTTCGTTTGGAAGCCTGGAGGTCTTCGGTGAACCAGCTGGCTTTCTTGCTGATGTGACTGTTGGAGGGTTTCTTGAGCGGGGCGAGGGTGTTGGCGCAGTCGTGGATTCATTCTCTTAGGTTGCTTGCAGCAGTGTAGGGGTCGGTGGGGTCGGCAGGTGGGCTCTGGGCGAGGGTGGTGGTTAGCTGGTCATCGGTGACTTTGATCCAGCCACGGTGAGGCATCTGTTGGGTGCGGTGGTGCGTGGTGGGCTTCCTGAAGGTGAAGTAGATGCAGCGATGGTCGGTCCATTGGAGTTCGTGGTGTGGTTGAAGAAGACGTGGGGGCTTGCGGAGAAGATGGGGTCGAGTATGTGGCCGGCAGTGTGGGTGAGTGTTGTGACGAGTTGTCTGAGTCCGAGGTTGGCAAGGTTGTCGATCAGGGTGGTAGAGTTGTTGTCGCTGTTGTTCCCGAGGTGGAAGTTCATGCCCCCTAAGAGGATGTAGTCTGTGGAGGCGAGGGCATGTGTGCTGATGAAGTCGGTGATGGAGTCGCTGAACTGTGGTCGGGATCCGGGGGGTCTGAAGACGAGGGTTTCTCGGACGGTGGTGTTAGGGTCGGTGTGGATCTGGAAGTGCAGGTGTTTGGTGTTGTCGAGGGTATCGTTGGTGTTGGTCGAGACTCTGAGGGTGTTCCTGTGGACGATGGGGATTCCTCCTCCTACTCCCTTGGTGCGACCCCTGCGGGTGATGTTGTAGCCTTCCGGGATGGCTATGGCGATGTCGGGTGCTGAGGCTGGATTTAGTCAGGTCTCCGTCAGGAAAGGCGACATCTGGGGAGGCAGAGTTGAGTAGGTCCCAGAGTTCAATGGCGTGTTTGCGGGCGGAGTGGGTGTTGAGGAGGAAGCATCTGAGGTAGTTTGGTTCTTTCCTGAGCGGTGGCTTGGCGGGGCAGATGCTGGTGAAGCTGCAGGTCGGGCATGTGAAGGGTCCTTGGGTGCGCTTCAGGGTAGCACTGTAGCAGGTGTGTTTTCGTCCGGTGTTGAGTGCATGGATGGTGCTGGCATTGTAGCGGCGTCGTGCATCGTGGCATATTCGAGGGCCAGGGGTTAAGGCGCGGTCCAGGTGCAGACGGGGGCAGACAGGGTTGCCTTAGGCACACCTTGGGCGCGACAGCTGCGCAGCCGCGCAGCGGCCTCCTTATAAGGGGAGGTGGGAGGGAGGAGCAGCTGGGAGGCGGGGATGAGTGAAGGGGTGGAGCTGCGGGGAAGCAGCAGCGGGAATGGGAATGGAGGAAAAAACAGGATACAGAAGGCAAAAGCGGGGTCAGCACAAATACAAGTAATACAGTAAAGGGGCACAAAAGGGGCACAGCAAGGAAAGTGGAGAGAAGCAGGCAACAATTACCACAATTACATGTACAACAGTCACATGCACAGAAATGATGTGGAGGAGCAGCAAACTTACGGCAGCAGCGGGGGAGAGGCAAGGACACACAGGGGGTGCTGTGTGGCGTGGGGAGGGGCCTGACCTGCAAGCAGGGAATATATATGAGGCCTTTCAATTCTTAAACCTCCTTTCCCATGTAAATTAGCACATTATATGTTTCTCATAAAGTAAATTGTACAGTAAACTAAACAATATACTTATGTAAACATAACATTTGCAGCAATGAATATTATTCAGCACCACATTTCTTCTTTATAAATTGGAAAAGAAATAGGTTAAACTATGAACATTTTCTTTTGATGCATTGTATTAAATTTGTACATAGTATGAAGTTATTCTATTCAATGATAACTTGTTTCTAGCAAAACATTATTATGTAGATATATTCTCTAATGCAGTGTGGTGTGATGCTTAAAAAAAAAAAAATCAGGATATGGTCAACTATAAAGCATTTTATGCACGTCCCAGCACATTCAGTTTTGCTATTAATATAATGAAGCTTGCTTTAGTATTTTGGAGGTCTTTCATTAATAAGTATGACTGGGTTCTACGAAATTGCACATTTTAATGGTCTGTCATTACAAAATATTTTGTATATTAACATTGCATGCTGGTCTTTAACTATTACTTTAACATTTTTAATAAAAAAAATATTTTCAGTATCCCATCTGATGGTTATCTTAACCACCACCCTTCACATGTAATGTCCGTTCATTGGGCACTCTCATCATCAGTTGAGACTTGACTCTTTCATTTACAACTTTACATCATTTCAATGATTTTCTACATTTGTTTTGTATATGGTCATTTAACTCAAATTATTTTGTAGTTCTCTTGCTCATTTCTCTGCTCCTTCATCTGCTAATGCAATTTCTAAAGCCTTTGAATAATACAAATGAGGTAAGTAAACAAAGTCTTAAAATTAGTATGGGCAGAACGTTAGCTTTCAGAATTCCTCCCACTGTATTTTCAGATCAGTTTCCAGTTGTGCGTATTCCTTTTCCAAAGTTTCCTAAGTGTCTCTAATTCTTCTAATTATGGTTTCAGGTCTGAAATGTTATTTGCAATTCCTGTATTTTCCAACTTTTACTAGGTATGTAAGAGCAGCAATGCTGAGTTTTAAGCATCCGACAGACTCCAAATTTCCTGCATGTAAAATGTCTAATGCTAGACGAGTTTGCAAAATCATTGATCTGATTGCTACAAGCTCAGTGTTTACAATTAATAAAGCTCTGAAAGTGCTAATTGCCAGTTTGTCAACATCTGTTGACAGTTCTCTAATGTTTCCATCATTAATTATGACGCCTACAGGTGGAATATCTGCTCCACAAATGTCTCCTACTAATAGGTTTCCATTTTCTGTACTGCAGGTGTGTCTGTGTGAAGGTTTCATTATTAATGCATCAGTACTATATACATTATACATCTTAGGAAACAATGTAGCTAAGTAGCATATGCCAACCCAATCAACAGGTAACTGGAAGTAAGCGTCTTGTCCATACTCAAAGTTCTGGAAATGTGTTTTCTTTACCCTGCAAAATTTGCCATTTTCCTCCCATTAACTAAAATGTATGTTCACAGCTACTAATTCCCACACTTTGTTCTCTTGAGTTGATTTTCATTCTCTTTTTCTTTATCAACAACTTCAATGTCACTTTATGAAATAACAGGCACTTGATTCTGTGCAACAGTTTGCAGTCTTCACCTTTCTTTTCTCCTTGCCGTTGTGATCTTGGATCATTGCTCTTTACTGAGGTTCAGCTTGTGATGGTATAACCACTGCTGCTCTTCTTTCAGACGACTTTCTCACTCTCCTGGTGTAAGAAGCATGCACCCAATTTGGAAATCCTTTCGAGAGACAGTGGTCCCTGAGTAAACAATGATTAGATTAGAAATCAAATAAATATAGCCCCCAATCAGTACTATATTTGAGCCTTTGATCTAGCCATAAAAAGGCAGTTTGATATGCAATTATATAGAATATACAAAACATGTGAATTAATCACAGTGGGACACAAGCCTGTATCCATAAACTCACATTTCAAGAGAAAACTAGAGAAGGCTCAGGCAGCATGTGGTTGTCTGTATGGAATCATGACAATGGAACAGACAACAAATGTGGGAGGTCACCTCTACACATAATGTAGCACATAAATCACAGTGTATAAGGTTGACAACTTTGTTGACGGCGTTTCAATCCTTAACATAGATATTGGATCATCATCAGGACTTTCAGAATATAGAACCTGAAAACATTTTGCCTGTAACTAACTTGCGTTAAGAGCAGGGAGCGGAGCAGTGCGTAATGAGGGATGGGCATTCCATGCGTGACCCTGAGCCACGTCCGGACCTAGTATTAGGTCCAATGGACCACCCTCAACTCAGATCACCCATGTCATTGAAGGGATTACTCCGCATCCTACCTAATACTAGGTCCGGACGTGGCTAACACTGGTGGATTGTCCTTGACTGGAGGAGTGCAGC
Organism: Lissotriton helveticus; assembly: GCF_964261635.1. Lineage (NCBI taxonomy): Eukaryota > Metazoa > Chordata > Amphibia > Caudata > Salamandridae > Lissotriton > Lissotriton helveticus. Next base: position 1,782,395,992 of record NC_136061.1, read on the forward strand.
GCTGATCACCGGGACTGCGCTATGGAGGCTTACTAAGATGCCTTAATCCACTAGTGTTAGGATTCAATCGAAACTGCTGTCCTGAAAACCGCACATTGTATTTCAATACATATTCTAAATCACCGCTACAACTATGCGGACCACCACCTGAGGGGCTGGAACCCAGACTTCGGCTTGATGCAGGTTGTTCCACCCTCCCCATCCTGAGGAAGATCCACCTGCAGAGGATACAAACCACCCTCTATGCGCCAGGTTCGAAACGTCGACACTTCCCCCTAGGGAGCCTATACCCTACTTAACCCCATCCCTACCTTTTTACAGAAGATTATACTCTGTGCAACATCAAGAACCAGACAATACTTTCGTATCCATGAGAGACAGGCCCCATTGTAAAATTGGTGCTACTGTAAACCACAACCAGTTTACTAAGCACATTACCAATGTGTAATTGATTGTTTTAACTACTCTCTGATTTCCCTCCCAATACATCTGTTCTATTCTCACGAGCACAATCCTTTTTCCACACTCCCTCTGAAGCAACCCTCTTTTCTGTTTTTTTTATTTGAAACGTTCCCTTCAGTGTTCTGTTCTAATAACTGTGAGATTAAACAGTCACTATTGAAGCTATTTATGGTGATGGTGTGTCTTTTTGAGGATATACTTAATTGAATTGAGAAACTACTGGGGTACACTTTTGATGTAACTTTAGTTCTATGTGGATCATATTCATAGATTTTGACTTAATGAATACCTTCCTGAGGCAATTAGTACAGGACCATTGTTTTCTATACCGAGCATTACCCAGGTCATTGTACTAGTATGGGTCACCCCATTATTTTGTAATGGCCCCCTTCCGATTCGGGCCCGTGGGGGTACCCAAGGATCCTCCTTTTAGACCATGCATGGTGTGGCAGGCACCATGGGGTGCCTGCCACAGGGTGCACGATTTTTCCCAGCCACCCCTTTCTTCAAAGGGAGCCTGCGTATTCGGTCAGAATACAGGCTCCCTTTGAATTCAATGGGAGTCCGACCGAATCGTACCTGGAAGCATCCGGATGCATCGTAATCGGTCGGTCGGACTCCCGGGATCCGGGTCAGTCGGAAATCATTCCATGACCGATTCGGTCAGAATGCTTTCTGACTGACATTGTAATTTCTTGCTTGTTTGCTTTTAGATACACAAGAGAAGAGACATCACCATCAGTACTGCCATACAGAAGGCCTGGTAGTCACATGTCAGTCCTCCAATCTCTTCCACTTGTGCAGCTTAGTGCCGCTGCCAACTGAGGGCTTTAAGATGGGCCCTAAGAAAGATGTTTCCAAGACAGTGGTCAGTGGTAAGAAACAGCTTCCCACCAGTGGCGTGTTGCCCCAAACCTTTTTTGGACCACCATGTCATGTGCCTGCTGCACTGGCCTCTGGTAAATAAGCTGAAAACATCACTCCTGCATCAATAGCACCACCCAAACCAACCAGGACAGTGTATTTCAGTGAGACAGCCACTGCAATCATGGTGACGCCGATGAGAAGTGATGTTCAATTGGTTTTATCCCTTTGACAAAGTAGTACACCGTCATTTCAGGAAACAGAGCAAAGTGGACAGCAGCCGCAACCAGTAATAGTATGTTTTCCTGATGTTGGAGCAGATCAGGAGTTTGAGCTTCCTTCCAAGCAAGAACCTTCTGTTTTAGAATCATTGGCTCCCAGATCGCAAACAAGGAAAGGAAGGACACTACTCAACCATCTTCTCCAAGCACCACTTCTGATGATGATGATGACAGGGGCATGGAGTAGACCCCAGCTGAGTCCAGGAGAGGCAAGGAAAAAGAAAAGTTTCTGAAAGACTTAGGCTTATGAAAGGGGATGATGTTGAGGAGGATGATGATGATGAGGCAGTCATTGTGGGAGGTGACACAGGGGAGTCTGACATTGCTATTCAACCTGCTCCGAGGGATATGGCACAGGTAGCACTGCCAACTCCCATATTTACAAAGCCCTAGCTGAGACCTCCACCATACCTACCTCAGGAGAAGCAGAGAGGCAATCAATGACACACCCACCTACCTCCAGTTCTTTTAGCATTGGCAGTGGCACAGGATAAAAGTACTTCTCCAAAGTTTGGGACTGTTTTACAGATTGCAAAGAGGGGGAGCACATTGCAGTATGCAACATTTGCCTGGTAAAAAATTATGGTACTGGAGGCCAAACGACCCATGTGAAAAAAAAAACCACAATAACGTGGGATTAGCACTTTAAATATATTGCTGGATGTAATTGTGGTGGTGAGGAGAGGTGGGAAACATGATGATGAGGTAGAGGAGGGTGACATCTTCATGCAAATCTGCCCTGTCCTCAGCAGTGTGCCAGCAGAATAACCCACCTCATGACTTCACAACGGCTAAAGACTCGGAGGGAGATGGAGACACCACAGCATACAGCGACTCCCCTCCACGATGCACATTGAGTCTACCACTGCCATCTGTTTCTCAAAATATGCCTCTGTCAGTAGCCCCTGAAAATAAGAAAATCCAGACTTCTAATATGGGCATGTTTAGGCGGGAGGGGTTGTATGAACGGAATGACCCAACCAACCAACAGTGTGAAGCTGGCGAAATGTTAGCGCTGTAACTTCTCTCTTTTTCTTTTGTGAAAGGAGTGGGATTGTTAGAATTTGTGGCAGCCATCTGCGCCCAAAATGAAAGAAACCAAGTCAAACCTTTTTTGCAAAAGTTGCTGTTCCTGCACTTCATAATGATGTGCTGCAGTTTGTTGGACACGTTTTGCAACAAACTGTTGTTCACACTATCCACCTGACAACAGACATGTGAACCAGTTGTCATGGGACTGATTACATGTGCATCACTGCACACTTGATCTCTTTTGCAGGGGTAAAGCAAAAAATATCTGCATCTCTTGGCCCTGAAGAAAGTTTTAAGAGCATCCAGTGGCATACAACAGTGGCCATGTTCACCATGGAGAATTCACATACAGCTGTTAACATCTTGGATGAATTTAGCAGCAAGGTGTATGAATGTCTGCGACCCAGAGGTCTCAGATTTGGATTTGCTGCCACAGACATTGGCAGTAACATTGTCAGGGCCATATCAGACAGAGGCTATTTCAGGGTCCTGTATTTGGCCCATTGCAGCAACTTGGTGGTGCAAGACTTTCTCAAAAAAGAAGTCATAGGGGGGTCCTTATGATGGCGGAAGGACCACCACGGCCAGTCCGGCGGTGGCGGTCATGCCACCATCACCAAGCCTATTACCCACTGCCAAATTAGGAGAGCGGTGGGTACCGCAGCGGACACAAAGTCCGTCCGCCGCGTCACCGCCAACAGCAAACGCACCGATTGCCTGGTGTACGGTTCAGGGCTGCTAAAATGGTGGCCGTGACTAGCAGGCACCGACCACCAAATAAGGATGTAGGTTTAGAAATGCCTTTCCATGGTGGTGATGCTGCCACTGAAAGGCCCGTTGCAGGCCCCCCTTGTTTGGGAGGTGTCTTTGCACTGGGAGGGTACCCATGGTACCCCCTGCATTTCCATGCTCCAAGTGGCAGGCACCGTGTGGTGCCTGCCACATAGTGCAGGAAAATTCAGTGCAAGCAGTTTTAACATTGCACACAGTGCTGCAGCCAGCAGCACCTTCCGCAATGTTAAAAGCCCAGCATCCTAATATGTGTGGTGGACTGCCACACATCTGTCGGGTGGTCCCAGCACCGCAACAATCGCGGGCGGACTTATGTCTGCCCGCGATCATAATGAGCCCCATAGTCAGCAACATACTGACCAGCTGCAGAACAGCCACGGCCAGTGGTAGGTGTAACTGCAGGGCGGTGACGTAGGGAGGAGGAGGGGCAGGGTGGGGGGTTGTAATGTATGGATTACAGACTTTAACAGGTAAGTAAACATATAAATAAATAAAACGTAATTCGTTTTATTTATTTATATGTTTACTTACCTGTTAAAGTCCGTAATCCATACATTACAACCCCCCATCCTGCCCCTCCCCCTCCCTATGTCACCGCCCTGCAGTTACACCTACCACTGGCCGTGGTTGCTGCAGAACTGTACTTATTTCAGCCATTCTTTTAAAGCCCAGAAACAATTGCAAATTATTCAGTAGACTAATTGAGAACTAGTTAAAGCCCTGATACAGGAGGTGTCAACATGTTGTAATTCGACCTATTACATTTGGCAACATCTGTTTGAGCAGTACAAACATATCAATGACCATGGCATCCTAAGAGGAGGGGATGCAGTTGGGAACGGTATGACCATGGATGTGGACAAATGGGCCTGACGCAGATGTTACTTCCTTTTGAGGTTTTCACAGGTATTTAGACAAAATATTGAGCTAGAAATGTCGATTTACACTAATATTGAGTTGCTAACATTGTGACACAAAAATATCGATAGCAAGAATATTGTGGTTAAAAATGTCGATTTTAAGGTAAGAAATATTGTTTTTAAAAATATAGAAGTCATTAATATTGTTTGCAAAAATATAGTTGTTTAAAATATCGATTTTTTAATTAGTGTTATGCATTTTAGTATATATTTTAATTGTATGTGAGGTATTTTTTGAATAAGTATTATTTATGTTTTTTAAATATATGTGTTAGATTTTTAGTAGCATATCAGTTTTATATTAATTACAGTTTGTGTTTTTTAGTTCCATAGTGGGTAGTGGGTTTATAGGGGAAAAGAATGGGAAGTAATTTAATAATAATAAATTATTGATTATTTTTTATGAATTAATATTTATTTAATTGAGATTTTATAGTGTAACTTGTGGGAATTACTTTATTTTTAATCAATTAATAATTTGTTGTTAATTAATTAATTGGTAATTAATTATGGTATTTTTTTTATTTGTTTTAGGTGTGGGTTGTTGGATGTATTGGGGTAAAGGGTGGTCAGTAATACATTTTCATTAATTAATATTTAATTGTTTATTAATAATAATTAATTAATTGAGAAATAAATATAGAAAGTGTTTCATTAATTTTAGGTGCGGGTTGTGGGGTTATCATGGTAAATGGTAGGAAGTAATTAATTTTATTAATTAATAATTAGGGTCCGATTACGATCTCGTCCAGAAAGCAATCCGACCAAATTAATCTTGGAATGCTTTTCGAACGCCTCGGATCCGGGGAGTCTGACCGAGCGATTGCGATGCATCCGGCTGCAGTGATGGTTGTCTGCAGCTCGATTGAGTAAAGTGATGCTTTGCTCACCATATGAAATTGTTTTGTTGCAATATTTGCAAACAAATTTAAAATCTCCAAACCTGGTTTGTACATTAGGGACCATCTCCCTAGCCTCTGCATCCAATAGAGTGGGTTGATTGGAGGCGCTTGAAGAAGGATGGGAAGGGTTCTTGGTCAGTTCCCTGACCTCTGCTGCCGAATAATTGTTCGGGTGCTTCCTCTGCATATGTCGAATCATCGTGTGGTTCCCAAAAGAATACTTCTTCTTTGGGTTCCCTCTTGACAGTTCTTGGCCACAGATGAGGCAAGTCACCTTAGCTGCATTCACCTTTTTTGCACCCCTTGGCATCTTGTAAAAGTTCCAAATAAAATGTTCCTTGGGTCTGTATGGGGGATTGTCCTCAGGCAGAAAGTCCCTCTCCACCTCCTCCTCTTCGTCCTCCTCTTCTTGTTGACCACCAATGTGGTCTTGTGGTGGTCCTTGTGGTGGTGGTGGAGGTGGTGGTGGTGCAGATGCACCTGCAGCTGGTACTAGTGAAGCCATTTCTCACAGAATGAATGCAGGTCTTCTTCACTCAAACAACAAAGTGAAAATGAGGAAAAAAGGTGGGGTCTTTCATCATTTAGAAAACAAAACTGTTGTGAACCAATCAAAAGTGTTATTTTCAGGTCTCGTGACCTGGGCCTTCTCATCATTTGGAAACCAAAAGTGTTCTGAACCAATGAAAAGTGTTATTTTCAGGTCACATGACCCGACGCGCTTACACTACGCGCCCCGGGGCGCGCACGTAGTCGTGCCCCGGGGCGCGTCCGGCTGCGCTTACGTTGCGCAATCGTATGCGCTCGGTTGCTTCCGGGTGCGCTTACGTAGTGCGTCATATGAGGCATCACGCGGCTACGCGATAAGTCACGATGTTTTCGTTTGCGGCAATAGCGCTAACGGGACGCTCACCGGTACGCGCCCCGGGGCACGCCGAAGCACTGAGCTTACCGGTGAGTGCATCGGTATGCGCCCCGGGAGCGCTCCGGGGCGAAAAAAAAAAATACTATTACATAATTATACAATATAAAATTTGTTATAAAAAATATTACTTTTCATACCTATAGAGATTTACTATTAAAAACCATTGAAATTTACTGAAAAAACCATAGTTTTCACACCAGTTATAGTTATGAATTAGCATTTAAAAAACCTATTAAATTCACTGAAAAAACCATAGGTTTCACACCAGTTATAGTTAGCTGGAAATTTTACTGGCATAAAACCAATGAAATTCCCACGTTATAGTTAGTTGGACTCACTATAACTTGCGCGTGCAATGCACTGCTGATGACGTCACATATTACATCACTCATGACATGGTCAGTGACATCACTATAACTGGTGTGAAACCTATGGTTTTTTCAGTGAATATATATATATATTTAAATATTTTATGTTGTTGATATTTTGTTTGTTTTTAATTTTGAACTGACTGGAGTGAGAATACTAATTTTTACCCCTCCACAATCCAACACGTTCCCTACTGTTGCACTGCCTGGAGTGGGAATAGTAAACTTTATGCCTCCACTATCCAACACTGAATAGTATGTTTTACCCCTCCGCTATCCAGCACTTTCCCTACTGTTGCACTCATTGGAGGAGGAATACTAATTTTTACCCCTCCGCTAACAAACACTCTCCCTACTGTGCACTCATTGGAGTGGGAATAGTAATTTTTACCCCTCTACTGTACAACACTTTCCCTACTTTTGTACTCATTGGAGTGAGAATAGTAATTTTTACCCCTCAGCTTTCTAATACTTTCCTTGCTGTTGCACTGCCTGGAGTGGGAATAGTAAATCTTAAATGTCCGCTATCCAACACATTCCCTACTGTTGCACTCCCTGAAGTGGGAATCGTAAATCTTAACCCTACACTATCCAACACCTTCCCTACTGTTGCACTCACTGGAGTGGGAATAGTAAGTTTACCCGTCCGCTATCCAACACTTTCCCTACCGTTGCACTCATTGGAGTCGGAATAGCAATTTTACCCCTTTGCTATCCAACACTTTTCCTACTGTTGCTCTCATTAGAGAGGGAATAGTCATTTTTACCCCTCTGCTAGCCAACACTTACCCTAATGTAGCACTCATTGGAGTGGGAATAGCAATTTTTACCCGTCCGTTATTCAACACTTTCCCTACCCTTGCACTGACTGGAGTGGGAAATGTAAGTTTAAAGATTTTTAAATAGTTTAATGTTTTGATTTATAATAGAATTTTTTTATAGATTTTATGTTATTCGAATATATTATATAAAATGTTTTATTATATATATATATATATATATAGGTCTCACAGTATTTGGCTGGGACTTACTGCTTTGGGGAAAGAGGCTGCAGCGTGTCTGCAGGGGCCCCACCTGGTACCGCAAAAATTATCCCTGAAGACGAGGTCGGGGGTGTGTGAAACTTCGAGTCAAGCCACTGGGCTTTGGCCAGCCATCACTGTATGAGCTGTAACCGAGGACTCGAAATACCAGCATGCGTTTGGTCTCGACATCGTCACAGGAGGCATTACTGCTGAAAGCGGAGGTGGGGGATCTACATCTACAAAAGGAGTGACCAGAGTTATGCTCCGGACCCTGATTATCCCCAGGTGTGAGGAACTATGAGGAAACGAGAACCGGCACTGATGAAAGCTAAGACACTCGCTAGAAACGCGTCTGCCTGGCGTTTCCTGGACTTTGCTGTTATTTTACACGGAATAAATCCTGGTGGGAGCCAGCACATGTCGGGCTCATTCTTTCTTTTGAGGGTGAGCGTGGGGTTTATATATATATATATATATATATATATTTAAAAAACAATATTTTGTTTAAGTATATTTTTGACATTGATACATTTTTTCACAATACTTTTGTACTTACAAAACATAGGATGTAGATATTTTTGACATCGATATTTAAAACTAAATATTGTGGTATGGGGAAATGTTATGTGTCGATATTCTGTCAGTGAACCATTTTCACACGGGAAGTTAGCAAGGAAGACAGCACGATGGGCCAGGCTATCCCGTTGTTGCATCTGGTACAGGACCAGGTAAAAAAGGTGTCTGAAAGGTTTGCCACCCACATGTTTTAATGAAAACACAGAAGCACATGCCTTGTTTGAGAGCTTAATCCTTAGTTTGACTTGTAATACAAGGCTGCAACATGACATCATTGTGTCCAAGGAGAACATCAGTGCCACTCAACTTGATCCATGGTACAAACAAAATCTGCCTACTTTCATTCATTTTTCTGAAAGGGATGTTTCAAAATACAAGAGGTTGATTGTTGATCAAGCCAGACACCTGGAAGAAGAATGGCTGGAACTTGGAGTCCCACTCCACAGTTCTGGGGTTCTGCCTTCAACTTCAAGAGAAGGCAGTCTTGTCTCACAGCTGTCAACAACATCAACTAGAACACCAGCAAGAACAGCAACTAAAGGACGGGACCCAACCTCTGCATTTTATTGGTTTCAATTGGCAGTGCTTAAGTCCAATGCAGAGGCAATGGTTTAAGAGATTGACCAAGTAGTAGCAACAGTGACCATCCACAGAATGTTCCAAGACTATCTAGATGATCCAAAAAATGGTCTATGGGAATCAAAACCCATTGATGTATTGGCATGGGAAGACGCACCATTGGGCAGAGCTCAGCAGGCTGGCAATAAAGTATCTATCTTATCCTGTAGACAGAGTGTCTGCTGAGCATGTGTTCAGTGCAGCTGCTGTAGTTGTTACAGTGAGAAGGACCAGTCCCTTGCCTCAAAACATGGAGAGATTGACTATGATCAAAATGAAAAAAACAACAAAGGAGTGTATCTATGAAATAAAAGAAGGGCAAGCATGTTTGCAAATCACTGTGAGATTTTCCTGTGAAGAGAACCAGTTAAGTTTTTTATAAGGCCCTCGCTCACCAACCATGGGGTCGATTATGATGGCGTTCGTACTTGCGTCGGTCCGCCTCCACTGAGTATGAGGGACCGTCCGCATGGGCAGCGGCGGTACCTCCATGGCAATTAGGATGTGACCGCCACCCTGGCGGTCACATCCTGTATTTTTTACATTGCGGCGGGTGCTGCTTGAAGCAGCACCCGCCGCAATGTAAAAAATGACAGTGCATTTGCATGCACAAAGCGGCAGGCACCGCGCGGTGCCTGCCGCTCTGTGCACGCAAATGCAGGGGGGTACCATAGATACCCCCATGTGCACCCACCACCCCCCACTCAACCTGGGGGCCCGCAACGGGCCCCCAAAGAAATCACCGTATGCCTTTCCACGGCGGAGAATCCGCCGCGGAATGGCATCTGTTGACCCCCATCCTAATATGGCTGGCAGTGTCTGATAGACACCGCCAGCCATGTTAGAGCTTTTCCGCCGCAGTCGGAAGGCGACCGCGGCGGAAAAGCTGCGGACCGATTTTGAGACCCACCGCCATCCTAATTCGGCGGTGGGTCTTTTGTGCCTCCCCAGCGGTTTTCACGCATCCTCCGGGCCGGCGGTGGCTTCCGCCGGCCCGGAGGATGCGGGAAAACCGCGATCCTAATCGGCCCCCTAGTTGGGTGATTTTTCAAACATGCTTGTTTTTCTTTTATTTCTTAGATACACTCCTTTGTTGATTTTTTGATTTATCTCAAGGTTAGTATGAGTGTTTATGACTGTTCCCTTCCTCTCTTGTTGATACAAGTATGATCAAAATGAGCCAACATTTCATATCACACAAATACACAGTTCCTGAAACAGCACAGGAGGAGGATGATTGGTCAGAATCATGTGTGTAAACTGACCAACTTCTGGGTGAACCACCTGAGTTTAAGAACTATCGCTACTTCCTGAACTGAGTATGCCAGTGCCCCATAGAAAACTTTTCTTATTGAACTTCTGTCTTTGTAAAAAAACAAAAAGTAGCTGGTGGAACATTATTTTTTGTGTCAGATTTATTTTGCCCCACTATTTTTTAGTCACTGATATTGCTGTGATCAGTGTGCATTGAAGAAGCCTTCACAATTCCTTCATGACATTGGAGACAATGCCTATCCCCCCCCCCAACATGCCTATCCTATCCTGCATCACTTAGCACTATCAGGGCTGCCGGAGAAGATTTACAACAGTGGCAATACCAAATTCCAATGTGTTGCCACATCAAAGATGAATACCTAATACCTAACCTATCCGTGCTTGGATTAGAAGAGGTTACTACAACTATTGCAGCAGTGAATGAGTGATTGTGTGAGTGATGATTGATGATTCTTGTGGTGTCAGACAGTGAGGGAGGATGTTAAACTCTGATTTGGGAACTTACCTGAGATGATTTGCAATGTTTTGGGCCTGAACGTTGGAGAATCATTTTTTCCATGGAGGTGACTGGCCTTTAAAAACTTCTTTTTAACGTATTTATTGGTATTGCTAAGAAGAAATACAGACACAGAAAACAAAGGCAAGAGTTCGTGGCATAGAAGATACATATACAGTTTGTGTTTCAGAGCTAACATTCGGCAGCTGACCCATGGTCCATAAACACAGTACAAGAGTAGTACAACCTAATTTGACCTCCATCAACCCACAGAGGGACACATGTCCCGAATTACACTCCCTGCGTGCACCTCCCTTCACGCTAAGGCAAGAGGCCCCATCTGAGGTCACATTGCTCCACCCCATGTGTGCAACCCATCCAGAGACCGTCCTTAGTCTATGGTGTGGACCCATCCAGGGGGCAATTATGTGTTCCCAGTAAATCATCCACCTGTGTATGTGTATCCGTACTCTCCACCTCCAGTGTGTCTGGTGTGGCCTTTTGAATAACAACCAATAGTTCTTAGGTCTGTTGCGTAGGGGCAGCAATTCGCTATATAATTCAGTCTGGGTGCTACAATATAGCATTTTGTTATTCCACTGCACCAGCGTTGGCACGGGTCTGCGCATCCAGGAGAGAGCCACGCACCTTCTAGCTAGGAGGACGGCCATATCGATAAGCCTTCTAAGATCCTTCCGGAGGGGTTTGGAATAACCCAGAATAGCCAACAGAGGGTCCAGAGTTAGCGCTAAGTCAGTAGTCCTCATAAACCCCGCTCCAAAAGGTTGCAATCCCCGGGCAGGACCAGGCTACATGCAGGAAATCAGCCACCTGCGCTCTGCATCTTCCACAGTGGGGACTCTCTCGGAGACCGTATCTGTGGAGTCTTTCCGGGGTATAATAGACCCTGTTCAGGAATTTAAAATGTATCAGTCGGTGACGTCCATTGAGAGATATTCGCTTTGTGCTTAAGCAGCAATATTTCCACTTCTCTTTGGTCAGATCGACCGCCAAGTCTCTCTGCCATTCCAGGCGGGGTTTAGTATATTCCGCCGTCTTTTCTGAGAGGGCAATACGATACAGGTTGGTTACCAGCTTGGCGGGTGACTTATCGTTAATAATGTAAGTGAAAGCCGTAACCTCAGGGGTTCCATCATGTCCTCCCCGAGAAGGTCCCAGAGGGCATGCCGCACCCTGTGGTACTGAAAATGTGTCAGCAATCTCCTCCCATAAGCGTACAGCGCAGTCCGAGAAAAGATCTCCCATATTTCGTATGCCCAGGGACTCCAACGCAGCCAGCATCCCCCTGTCTCTGCACGGCGCCAACCAGGTACACCAAGCTAGGGGGGCAGTCGGTGCATAGAGCAAGCTGCAAGCCTGTACGTCCTTCATGTAGTGCCACGGGTGCGTGACCATAGTCAACGAGTCTAGGATTCCGGTACGGCGATCTTGAGGCCTAGATAGCAACGCAGGTAGAGGGACAGGTGCCGCGACAATGGATTCTATACGCACATGCGGGGCATCCGCCGGACCATGGATCCAGTGGTAGGAGTGCGAGCCTTGTGCCACCTGATAATAAAGTTCAATGTCAGGAGCACTCAAGCCACCCTCCTGATACAGGCGAGTAAGAATTTTCCATGCAACCCTCGGCTGCTTGCCGGCCCAGGCCAACCGAATCATCATCGAGTGTAGCTGTAGGAAGAAGGATTTACACAGCACCATGGGTATATTACTAAACAGGAACAGGAAGCGGAGCAGCACGAAGATTTTCATGAGAGAGATTCGCCCCACCAGCGACAACGGCAGAGCAATCCACCTGTCTATGTCATCTTCCAATTTGAGATGGCCACACCGTAATTCTCCCGCAATACAGTCTCCGAGTCCGTATGCAGGCGGACCCCAAGGTACCGCACCGCCTCTGTGGTCCACTGAGGTGGGTATTCCGGAACCACCCTCCTTGTGGCAGGTGTGATCGGAAACATAAGCGATTTGCTCCAGTTCACCTGGATGCCTGAGAGGGAGCTGAACTTGACCACCTCGCGCAGCACGGCAGACAGGTGGGTTTCGGGGTCGCGAATATATAATAGCGTATCATCCGCATACGTGGACACTATCAGGTTGTATGTGGGGAATCGTATGCCCCTGTGCCCATGAGTGCATATAGTATGGGAGATAGGGGACAGCCTTGCCTCGTACCCCTGCTGATTTGGATGGGGTCAGTGGTCAAAGAGCCAATCCGAATGAGAGCTGTGGGAGCATTGTACAGGGTCGCTAAGAGCTGTAAGAATAACTCTCCCACCCCCATTCGGCTTAAGACTTGTCTCATGAAAGGCCACTCAACAGAGTCAAAGGCCTTTTCCATATCTAAAAAGACTGCGACTGCGGGGACCTCTGGGCGCGTGTGCTGTAGAGCTGCAAAAACCGTCCTAAGATTATAGGTGAGGTTACGACTGGGCACAAAGCCAGCCTGTTCGGGCGCGACCATTGTGGTGACCATGGGGCTGAGTCGGTTAGCTATCAGTTTGGTGAATATTTTCGCGTCAACATTTAGCAACAATAAAGTTTGGTACGAGGTGCAGTCTCCCGGCGGTTTCCCCGGTTTAAGTATGGCAACCAGTATTGCCTCACGTATAGTGGGTGGCATAACTCCCGAGTTAGCTATGTCCTTAAACAGTGTAAGTAATCGTGGGTTAGGCCATCACTTCCCGGCGCGCTCCCAGCTCGCATAGCCGACAATGCCCATATGACTTCCTCCCGTTCTATCGGTCGTACTAAAAATTCCTGATGGAGATTAGACAACCAGGGTAGTTTGATGTGAGAAAGGTAGTCAAGTATGCGTCCGTCTGGGGCCGTGCCACGAGAGGCATACAGAGCTGCGTAGTATTCACTAAACCTTTCAGCTACCTGGTCCTCTGGTAGTGGTGTGTCCGAGGGCGAGGCCCTTATATCTGGAACCACCACTCCATCCCTGCGCTGCTTGGCCAACCGTGCGAGAACCGCCCCCGGGTGCTCTCCCTCACCGTAGACTCTAGCAATAGCGTACTTTCCCAGGCCGTCTGAAATGAGTCAACAGACCCCATATTTGTGTCAAAGAACATCTCGATAGAGGTGGCTAATTCCTCCTTGAAGTTATCCAGTAAGGAATAGGGTGGGAAACGCCAAGCAAACGGAGGGATCCCCTCTAGGGTGCGGCAATCGTCAGCAGCAGTGGTGAATGGTCTGAGTAGGTGCGAGGCAATATCGACCAAGCTTGCACATTGTGAGTTAAGTGAGTAGAGGTCAGCCAATAGTCAATCCTAGTGTGTATATTGTATGGTGCAGAATAATGAGTAGAGCCTCCCTGGGAAGGGTGTCTGTGTTTCCATAAATCTCTCAGATCCAGTTGTGTCATTGATATCTCTAGTGCCGTTGCTGAGGCCGAGGGTCATCTGTCAGGGCCGTCCGATCTATCTATACTGGGCTGTCGTACCATATTAAAATCATCCCCCCAGAGGACAGAACCCTCCGAGTGTGTTAGAATTTTATTTGTCAAAGCTGCAAAAAAAGCGGGGTAGTCGTAGTTAGGGCCATAAGTGTTCACGATACAGACCTCCATGCCTTTCCCACAACATTTCGATATGGTGTATCGTCCCTCCCCGTCTGTCTCTAATGGCGTCAGCGTCAGAGAGGCCTTAGGGTCGACCCATGTCAGCACACCTCTCGCATATGATGTGAAACCCACATTACCCTGCAGTCCCCTGGTGCGTAAAATATGGCTGTCTGGGTGGAGGTTCGTCTCCTGTAAGAGAGCAACGTCTATTCCATGTCTGGAGAGGTATTGCAAGATCTTCCTGACCTTTCGGTGGTCGTTAAGACCCCTAACGTTCCAGGTCATCAGCGTCAATGTGTCCAGGGACCCCCGTCAGCCGTCATTCCTGGGTTAACTATCTGTATATGGGCTGTGGCGATATATCGTATGCTTTTACAATCATGTCATGCCCTGTCGCATCTGTGCCAAAAAACCAACAATGAGAACCCCCCTCCTGGCAAGAAAAACCCAACACAATTCCTCATCGCAATTCAATTGCCTCTTGCAATGTTCTCAACCCCCCCCCTCCCAACACCCTCCCACGCCTGCCCAACCCCAACTCGGCCACGAAAATCCCCCCTCCTCCTCTACATCCTGAACTCTCCCTTCCCCATTCTCCAATAAGTCTGAACACAAAAGAAAGAGAAGTGTGATTCCCGCGGGGTGGAAGTAGCCGACAGAAAAAACACAATTCGTTCCTATTCCACGTGGTCACCCACACCCCCATCTCACAGCAATGCTAGCTCGAGTGCAACAGTGCTGTGTCTGAGTGTACCTCAGACCAAAGTCAATATTATGCATCTTCCAACATAGCCCCTTAGTCTGCAGTCGCTTCTGCCCCCCCAACTGGTGGCCCCCCCACCCCCCAGCGTTGCAAGTGATATAGACGCACATAGTGGGACCCGCCGAAAGTGGCATATCAAAACTTCAAAATAACATGAACATTAGATCCAAAGGAAAAAGAAAACAGACCGTCACCCTCTCTCCTCCCCCAGCCCACTCCCGTTTCGCAGAGCTGAGTATTTCGTGGACAACAGTGCAGATGGCGCCACCGCAGCCCTGGCACATTATTAGACTGTAATGTAACCGCCCGCACCACGCAACAGGCAAAACATATACTCAGCCATCCGTAGCCATGCGTTGTAGTTAGTCCTGTTCATCGAGGGCGCCTCCCACCGCCTCATTCAGAACAGCTCTGTTCGGGGAGGAGCGCGAGTCCTTAAGCCATTCCCTAATGGCCTTCTGCAGCACCTTAGGGTCAGTGAAGATCATGGACTTCCCTTGCCTGTTGACCCTCAGTTTCGCGGGGTACAGCATCGCGTAGTCCATGCCCATTTCACGAAGCTGTCTCTTCATTGGTACGAATTGCCGCCTTGCCTCCTGCACTATAGCCGTAAAATCTGGGAATAATGAGATCTCCGGACCCTCGTATTGTAGCGGCTGCTTCTCCTGGCCAGTTTGAGTGCCTTATCCCGTTCTCTGTAGCTTAACAGCTTCGCTATTATAGGCCGTGGGGGCGCCCCAGGTTTCGGGCCCAGGGATCGGTGTGCCCCCTTGGCCACGAACATTCCGGAGAAGGCTGTGTCCCCTAGTAGCTTTTTTAGCAGATGTTCAATAAATAGCTCCATATTACCGGTTTGTGTGGTATCCGGAAGGCCCGTGATAGGCAGGTTGCATCTGTGAGAACAGGCCTCCAAATCCTCTGTTTTGTCCTGTAATATCTTCATCACCCTGCCCAGCTGCTTTTGTTCCGAGTCCAGGGATGTATGTGCCCCTTCCACCTCTGTTAGGCATCATTCGGACATATCGATGCGCTCTGCCTGCTTATCGAGCCTCTCCGCTATTCGGTCCATGCGGTAGGTGAGCGCGTCCATCTTGGACCCCAGGGAGGCGATTCCACCCTGTAAGCTCTACTCCATAATGAGTAATATGCTGCGGACGTCTTGCTGCGGGTGTTCTACGGCTTTCTCCGTCTCCCCAGACCCGCCTTCTGGTGCAGATTCGCCAGGGCTGGGCCTCTTCGGGTCAAACGAGAGCTTTGACTGGGTCCTGTCCGTCCGACCCATCGTATTGTCGCTGAGCGTCCCCCAATCTCAGCAGCGACCCAGATAACAGTGTCTAGTGGCGGCGGTTGCAGCTGATCCTGTCCAAGGACAAACCCCCTGCCAAGAGGGGGGTGCTG
Organism: Lissotriton helveticus; assembly: GCF_964261635.1. Taxonomy (NCBI): domain Eukaryota; kingdom Metazoa; phylum Chordata; class Amphibia; order Caudata; family Salamandridae; genus Lissotriton; species Lissotriton helveticus. Next base: position 1,782,412,278 of record NC_136061.1, read on the forward strand.
GCAATTACCGCAAGCAGCAGACTGCCTGCTGATATATCAAGCTTCGTCCCTTGAAGGCATGTATAGAAGAACGTAGCGTCAGGGCTACCAGCAGGTCTCCTCCGTCAACAAGTACCTCAATATGGCCCCCAGGCTTCCAAGCTTCACTATAGATCAAGATGAGCCCCTTAATGTGCCCCTGTAGTGGTATTGCTGGGCACTTGGCGACTTCCAGGTTCGTGATGCCTATTGGACTGTGTCACAACTCCTATGGCACTCAGCAGCAGTGCTCTCGCGCACCTCACCACTTCGAGCAGCGTTTCAGTGTGTCACTCTGGCAGTGGGGTAGGCCCCTGTAGGTCTGTAGGAGTCCCAGTGCCTCAAAGCATGCAGGTCGTCTTACTCAGCCGCCCCGATCTCCCTTTCAGCTGCCGCAGGCCAGGCCAGCTTCACCGCTGGGCCTCTGAACTTCAGGAGCGTGTCTCCGAGCTCGCCTGCCGCCGGGGGTAAGGGGGTCCAGAGGACGCCCCCGAGCCACGTCCGATCCCTCTCGCCACCAGGGCCCAGCAATAGGCGCGGGATTCCCAAGCCCCGAGCGACGTCTTCCGCAGACGGAGCAAGGGAGACCCACAACTCAGGGCCCGGTATCCGCCGGCGACCGCACTTCAGGCCCAGCCGAGCCACGCTCTATGCACCACGCTGCTCGGCGGTCCCCGGGCAGCCCTTCAACCTGCTCCTCACCGGGGTACCGGCAGCGTCCAGGCATTGTTCCTCTTGCTATTCTCCGCCTATCACTCGTGCCTCTTCCAACGTCGGGGAAGCACCAGGGCAATGATCTGGTCCGTGTCCCCGGCCCCGACGGCCTGCACAGTCCCACGGCTCGCACTGCCTCCAGCAAGCCCGGGCCGCACGTTGTGATCCATGCGAACTGGGGGTGTCAGGGGGCCACACTCTGCCAGATAGCAGGCCACAACAGACTCTCAGCGCCTTTCTTTGGGGCAAAGTCGTGAAGCACTATGCAACACGCAGGATTCTGGTCGGAGAGGAGGTGAGACAGTGGAGCTCTCGGCTCAAGCAGTCATCTCGGTTGCGATCTAGCTCCGCCCCCCAGGCCTTTACAAACGTACTTAGCGAAAATGAATGGACCTGAATGGGCCATTCCTATATTACTTCTAATTTTTCATGTCCTATGATGACTGCTCCTTACAGCCTTACAAACACAAGTGACTCAAGCACTCCCCCTGGTTGTTACAGCCCGACTCCTGCCCTGGACACCTGTTTGCTGACTGTCATCTTCCCCGCTGCCGCCGCCTACAAACATCACAGGCGCGGCCGCCGAGCAGAGAGACCACATTGCCCAGAAGAGCTTGCAGTGCAGGAACACGCCCCCTTACGCGTCCGGTGACGCTTAAATTCCAGCCCGTCCTCTCGCGTCGCGGGACGCGCGCGGGCGACGCCGGGCTAAGCCCAGGACAAGGGCGGGCCCGTCCATGCCCGTCTGGGCCTGGATGTGGCTGGGCTCGGCCCTTCCCCCTTTCATTTCATAAACAGTGGTAAGACTGCACTTCGTCCATTAGAGCTCATTGTTGGTTAAATAACAGAATGTAATGGCATTCACTACCAATTAGTATTATACTGTGCAACTGTCAATTTGTGAATATCTACATAATCTGTTTTGTTAAACTTTTATTTTCTCCTATTGCTCTGTGCTACTCAATGTCGTTCACAGTTTTGACCCAAACCCACCTCTGAAATGTCAAAGTAAAACAAAGTAAAACATGGGAAGGAGGAAGCTAACTAGCCCTAAAGTAATTGCAGGAAAAAGGGCTCACACCGATTCGCAGCAATCACTTTTAAGCTATTTAATCGGGGCTATGGGGGAACTCGATAAACAGATAAACTCGGTTGTGGAATCGCTCGAAGTCTCCACCTCACCTTCAAGAGAAGAGGGGGAGGGGCCCATTTTAGGGTATTGGATTCTTCCGGTCAGGCCAAATTGTTTAAGAAACCTGTTAACAGGTGCATACAGTATACTTTAGATGAAATAGCACCAAACGATCCAGAACCAGCACTCCAATTGCCTCATGAAATTCAGACCACTTCTCTGCCTGTTCTAAATAAAACGTCCCAGTCAAACTTAGAAAAAAGCAATGAAACGCATGTACGGAAGTATTATTTCATGCCGAATATTACAAAGAGAAGAGGCCCGAGAGTTAGGCTTGACAAATTGGACCAGAGACTAACAGCAATAGAGGAACATATAAATAGAGTTGTAACTCCCACTAGTTTGAAAGTGGCCTCTATGCCACCAGATACAGGCCTATCAATGCTGGCTCAGATGGCAGCCCTTAGACCCCAAGACACAATAAACTAACATCCCTCTAGATTGCATGACACGGATAGCAGGTCATTATCTCATCCTATGTATAATCCCCATACTTGACAAAATAAAACTTCAAGGTCAGATGTGGACTCTCGTACGTTGGATAATCCAACAGTCCGTGGGGCAGGGTTCCGTCATAATACAGTTGTAAAGGATTCATCAGTAAATCTGCATAGAGATTTGTGCACTAGCCATAATGCAAACAATATAAAATCTAACCCCCTGCCATTAACGCCTACCTTTAGAGACCATCTCGAACTTCCTCCTGCGGCCACACCGTTTGTCATAGTTTTGGCAAATGTCCCAAAGACGGAATTTCCACAGGAGGAAAGCTGGGAAGCATTGAGAAATAAATCTCTCCATTGGTTAGGCAATAGAACTGGCATAACAAAACCACTGTTTACTGAATTTAAAATGGCCAGACCGGTTAAAACACTGGGCCCACGCGGGGGGCTTTTCGAAGGTGATACAATCGTTCTGACCTTTGGATCGCCCCAACAGGTTAGAAGGATACTCCAACTTAGAGGGAGTCAAAGTATAACGAAGGATGAAATAAATGTACTCCCTCTAGGCTTTTTTCACTGTCCTCCCATGGGCATGCAGAATAAACAAAGGAGGGAGACCAATCGTCCATCCTATAACACTCTATCCAAGTTCACAACATATAATAGATTTGAGGCACTATCTACCCCGGCAAACCAAGATTGACTTCCAGCTCTATCAGAATCTAGTACGGGGAATTTAGAGGGAGCTAGAAGGGATCAAAACCCTCACAACTTTACACCTGATCACCCCGAAGCGTTGTCAAATCATGGTAAAACACTAGTGAGTGTGCAATCTGTTACAGGCATCCGGACAGTAGAAACAGAGCTGGCCCTTCCTCTTCATGAAGAGGTCGTGGACCTGAGATTGATTGCCGATTCTCTAGCAGAACTGGCCATAGTGGCACCGGTAAAACAACCCAGATAAAGACAACTCTTTAATTACGTTACACTTTTGGAATATTGCTGGACTTCGCCCCAAGGTAGATAATAGCACCTGGCTGAATTTCATTCAGAACTTTGGCATATTATGTCTCCAGGAGACATGGACCACCACTGAAATCCACTTGGTAGGTTATAAAACTTATTTTTCTGCTGCATTACCTTCAGTATCCGGTAGAGCAAAAGGTGGTCTAATCGTATACGTTTCCAATCTGATAGGGGGATTGGAAATAATTCCAATAAAACTTGAACCTAATTTCCAGATACTTAGTCTTCGTTTCAACAAAGTGGACACACTCCTCTTGGTAAATTTTTATAACAATCTTCCAGATGGAGAACTGCTGATCGTATTGCGACAGTTGCATCTCCAACTGTCCCACTCGACAAGGGGACTAGTAAAAGGTGCCACAATCATCTGGGGCGGCGATTTAAACCAGCATCCATGCCAACATAGTAATCAAAATTCTTGCGGTATAACAGATGAAAAGGACGACCCAATAGTTCATTTTTCCCACTCCAGAATAGGAAATTATTTAAACAAAACACTTTTCAAATTGGACCTTGTAGTCGCAAACGAAAAAAATGCTTCTTCTTTGTTGCTTGACCCAACCTTTTATGGAAGGGGCAGGCAGAGCACTATAGACTTTATCCTCATATCCAATACACCTGATAAACGTGTCACCAATTTTGTAACACATATTAACGCACTAAGCGACCATTGTCTGCTCAGCATAACATTCCGATCTCTTTACAAACATAGCACGCAAAGCATAGTCAGCGCTTTGAAGCAAAATACTCTACTCCTGGATGGATCTAATGGATTTTTCATAAAATGGGAGAAAGTCGATCCTCCAGAGATCACCAGGAGAGGTATAACTACAGCATACCTTCCAATTCCTAAATGCCTAGATTTGTCTATGGCAGATGAGGAAGTACTAAGTAATTTCAGTGTGGTCCTAAATGCAATAAATGAAGCACTATTTGTAAAACTAAAAAACATCCAAGTAAATAAGAGGGGTTGGTTAAATCATAGGTGCACAGCAGCACACTCTAAACTGAAAAGAGCCTTACAAAAATCAAACAGGGACTCTCAAGAAATAGCAATCCTTAGGAGGGAATACTACACAGCGATTAAGGACAGGAAATCCGAATTAAAACAGGCACTTTGGGATCAACTTCATAAAAGTTGTACACAAAAAATAGCTCTGCCTATTGGGCTGTGGTTAAATCCCCATATTTATATGATAACAAAGACTCACCTACCATTGACGTGGCTATTGACGAAAGGGTTTGGGTGGAGCACTTTCCAAAGATCTTTGCAAGGGGTCCAGTCGATGACGGTGAGCAAGAAAATACAATTTTTGCCCAACCCCCGCCGTCATATCCAATAGCTCTAGACATTAATATTGACGAGGTACTGCAGGCCCTGAAATCTAGCAAAAACAGCAAGGCCCCCGGCCCCGACGGGGTCCCAATAGATCTATTTAAATCAAATCCAGATTTATGGGCCCCGCTCCTGACTAGGGTGCTCAAGGCAACATGCGAGGTGGGGCTACTGGACTCATGGTCCAAATCAATTATGGTACCAATTTTTAAAAAAGGGGACCGTCAGGAGGTTTCCTGCTATCCCCCAATATCACTGCTGGACTCTTTGGGCAAAGTGGCAGGCAGAGTCATTCTTGAACGCCTCCAGCAGTGGGCGGACGATGGCAGGATCCTCTCAGACCTTCAATTTGGGTTCCGGGAGGGCCTGGGGACAGTTGAACAAGCCCTAAACCTGACAATGCTGCTAGGCAAATACGTAAGTGCGAAGGCAGGTCCCATGTACATGGTATACGTAGATCTGTCAGCAGCTTTTGACTGCGTTTCCCATGCCAAACTTTGGTCCATCCTATTGGAAATGGGGGTGGAGTTGCCTCTGGTTAATTTCTTGTGAGAATTATACACCGACGCCACAGCTAGGGTGAGGTTTGGGGTAAAGGGCGAGTTAACCGCATCGTTCAGAGTAGACAGAGGAGTTAGACAAGGTTGGTCCTGGCTCCCTTCCTCTTCTCACTCTACACCAAAGGCTGGGAGAGGGACATGGTGAACGGGAGCCAGGACCTCCCTTTAATAAACAATCGTCCGATTCCAGTTTTACTCTACACCGACGACGCAGTGATACTGGCCTGGACTCTCTTAGAATTACAGAAGGCATTAAACAGATACTCCCAATTCATGGGTAAGCTGGACTTGCACATTAATATCAAAAAAACTTTTGTCATGACAGCAGGGTCGGGTATTAAAAGGTTAAAGGACATCTATTTAGAAAAAGAGAAATTGCCAACCACAGAACAATATCCATACTTAGGAATCATTATAGATCGTAAACTTAATTGGAAACCTGCAATTGAGTCTAGGAAACTACACCTCATGAGAGCCACCACGGCCCTCGTTAATTTTTCAAAAAAACTGGGAAAGAGGCCTCCGTTAGAGCTTTTACAGATATACAAGGCTAAATGTCAAACAGTAGCACTGTACGTTGCTGGCGTGTGGGGGTACCCAAATACCAACACCCTACAAGTGGTCGAAAGTTCCTTTCTGAGGTTCTTTTTAGCTGTACCTAGGAGCACAGCCACACTTTCATGCCATATGGAATTGGGGATTTCACATTTAGCTGATTTAGCCAAAATACAACCACTCCTCTTGTGGCATTGAATCTGGTCCTCTGATAGAAATCTATTTTCACAGGGAATCATCTCAGATTGTATGATGTTGGAAAATGCACATAAAATTGGTTGGTTATCATACATAAAATGTTTTTTAAAGATCTTGGGCTGGAAAAATACTATCTTGTACCATCCTCAATCCAGACACTGTCAAGGAAGGCATTCCAGACTCTGTGCCTTACACACCTAGAAGAAATACGACTGACCAAAGAGGCCTTTAAACCATCTGTACAACACTGTATGGCCGTACAAACTACTTTTTCTATCCAGCCTTATTTAACTCACGACTTTACTACCTTTGAGAGATTTCTGTTGATTAGGTTTAGGCAAAAATGTTTCACCGTCTGGTCGCCTTTCCTACGAGAAATAACTGGGACTTAGTTTTACCACCATGTCCATATGATGACATTTCTATTCAGGCTACCATTCATACCATCTTTTTCTGTAATTATTACAGTGAACATAGAAAGATTTGGCTGATTACAATATTAAAACTTATGGGAATCAGAAGATGCCGTCCGGCCTTGCTCTACTTACAGTATTTGGGCGAGGAGTGGATATCAAACACATCGTCAAATTTCTTAAATTTTTTTTTCGACATCGACCAAACCTACAATAATTTCTGCATGCAATATGAGTTGATGAGTCCTATCATGCATTTAAAATGTAAGATGATGTTCCTTTATGAGACTCCATGTACACAGCATGAATTTTGTAAAACAAATCTTGCACAAAATATATAGTATGAATTGTAAATAACAGTTTTATCTTAGCGGTATTTCTTTTTTAATTGTAAAATGTGAAAATGAAATTTATCTGTGTAATGCTTTTATGGTTTTGTTTACGAGAAAAAACCGAATAAAGAAATACTTGACTTGACTTGACTTGACTGCTCCATAGATAGTTTGATTTGCAGGACTGCCAAATTCGAATCTGGTGCTTGCATCAAAGGTGAGATACTGTACTTACCACTGTGCTTGGATCGGAACAGGTAACCAATGCACCAACAAGTGATCTGATTATTGAGTGATGGTGAATGATGATTGATGATTCATTTGATATTATTTAGTGAGGGAGGGTATTGAATTGTAATTTGGGAACTTGCTTGAGATGATTTGCAATGTTTCAGGCCTGAATGATGGGTGATTATTTTTTATTAGAGGTGATTGGCTCTTTCACACTTATAATACTTACAATACTTACTTGGAGGGTTCTTTCCTTTGTTCTGGTTCTTCAGAGACCAGAACAGTCACTTTAGTTAACAAACAAAAACATATACAAAATACTGCAATTCTCTACTTGTTATTCAACAGCAGAGCACTACTGGTCTATCTTGCTTGGGTCATGACTGGGCTGAGACGGAGTTACTCGGAGTCAGGTGGAGGATGTCAGAACTCATGGCGGGAGCAACGGGACTACCTTATTAACAGGTAGAAGCAAGAAATTATTGGCTTCAAAGGTGATTCTGAGGCCTAGTGCTCAGCTATGTGGAATGGAGAGAGGTACATTGATTTGTGAAATGCTGCTGTGTGTGTGTCTGTGTGTGTGTTGCACTGGTGGCTAAAGTAAACTCTGAGTTCCCCTATTGTTTTTAGGTCTTGGACTAGCGTCCCACGCAGTGGGCGGAGTCCGAGATTTTATGTTGTCTAGTATGGGGGCTTGACCCCGCCCCTCTTCTCCATTGGCTGGCCTCGTAAATGCTGGCCAGCCATTGGAGGAGAGGGGCGTCACTCAGTTTATGCCCCGTCTTAACGCGATTCGGGGGCGTTTTTCTCTCTTTTTTTAAGCCCCACCCCTTTTCTAGTGATGGGCGTTACACCCTCCCTCTCGCCGAGGCCCCAGTCTATTTCTCCTGTAATGTACCCTTTGCTACCACTTGTATTTTGTTTGCTCACAATTGTCACTTTTGCCTAATGTAACTTAACGTCTGCTTTTTTAAGGTGTTCACTCGTCTCATGGATAATTTCTGTTCCTATTGTGAAGTGCTCTGACACCACCTGCAGTGACCTGAAGGGGCCGCCGCTCTGCCCGCGGCGACCCGGAAGTGCTTCTCTCCAAGACCCGGATCCAGACCTCTCGCCGAGTATACTCGATAACAGGACAGCACGGTAGCCATTTTCTTTGATCGCATTATGGCCTATGGCACCCGACTATGCCCCAGTGGGATTTGCCACTTTGACAGGCTTTCCCAAAACTCTGCAGTGCCGGTAATTCTAGTTTAATCCTGTTTCCCCTTCTGCTTCTCATGTTCTATATTCCCTTTTGTTTGGCTACTGTATAAGCGCTCGCGCATTTATTTCGTTACACTCCCCGGCCTCTTCATTAGTAAATGCTGCCATGCAGCAGCCCCCCCCCCCCCCCCTGCAAGGGAACTAGGAAGCAAGAGATGAGCGGAGCCACCCCTTATTCCCCCCCCGCCGCACAGGACACCAGGAAACACGGGGGCATGTTCAGCTGAAGTCGTCCTCTCAGGCACATCAATGACCCTGCTTCTAAGATACATCAGTGCACTTCTGCCCTTCAGCAGTTCCAGGATCGTGACTTGAAATATGGAGCTGGCATGCAACGCTTTGCTTTCTTTTGAAGTGTAAATGCTTGTTTAATTTGTTCACTCGCTATTGAGTCCGTAGTGCCCGGGGCCTCGTCCTGTAGCACTCCTGCTAACACCCGCCTGCCCCAGTCACTGCTGCAGAGAGAAAGTCACACGCTGCCCCAGAATGCAGCAGAGCTTCCCCGCGGGCTATAGGGATCTCACAGGCTCGGACAGCAGAGATGCCGGATTCACAATTTGGGCCACGGCGGAGTGGCGGTCCAAGGTAGAGTGCGCTGCCCTCCGTGTCTCCTGTGAATGAGGCGACCTTGCACGGATCCGTGGCACAGACGTTGGAGCTCCCGTGATGCACTGTTCTCCATCTGCACCCGGGAGCGGATTGCGGCTTAACGGAATTGGACACTTGACTGGTGCGGGTGAGTAAGGGCTGGGAGCAGGGCTTTCAACAGGGAGCCGACGTACCTGCAGCCCCCTTCTCCCCGGGTCTCAATGTGTACTATCCCCCACTTCCTTCCACCCCATGCCCAGCCCTTCCAAGAGAACTAGGAAGCGCAGAGGTAAGCGGAGCCAGGTGCGCCCCCACAGCGCCTTGAAGCCTCTCCCCTCTCAGGGCTCTAGGAACCGAGGGGGCAGAGCAGCGCTGCAGCAGCGCCCCCCTCTTGCAAGGGAACTAAGAAGCGAGAGATAAGCGGAGCCAGCCCTCATCCCCACCCCGCACAGGACGCCAGGAAACACGGGGGCATATTCAGCTTTTGGGGGCACCAGGAGGCAGGGGTATATATATTCCACCTCTCAGGGCACCCCGAGGCTTGGACCTATGTTTCTGAGGCGCCCGGAGCCAAAGGTGTTCCATGGTATCGGGGTGTGGAGCGCCGTCCCTTTGCAGATACAGGTGCATGCTGCTTAGCTTTTGAAGTACTGACATATAGTTGTGCTTGTTGTTAATGAATGAGCACATGGGAATAATCTTCTAGTGTAGCTCCCACCACAGCACCACTGCACCATCCTTCCACAGCACCACTGTGCCATCCTTCCACAGCACCACTGCGCCATCCTTTCACAGCACCACTGCGCCATCCTTCCACAGCACCACTGCGCCCTCCTTCCACAGCACCACTGCGATATCCTTCCACAGCACCACTGCGCCATCCTTCCACAGCACCACTGCGCCATCCTTCCACAGCACCACTCCGCCATCCTTCCACAGCACCACTGCGCCATCCTTCCACAGCACCACTGCGCCATCCTTCCACACCACCACTGCGATATCCTTCCACAGCACCACTGCGATATCCTTCCACAGCACCACTGCGATATCCTTCCACAGCACCACTGCGCCATCCTTCCACAGCACCACTATGCCATCCTTCCACAGCACCACTGCGCCATCCTTCCACAGCACCACTGCGCCATCCTTCCACAGCACCACTGCGCCATCCTTCCACAGCACCACTGCGCCATCCTTCCACACACCACTGCGCCATCCTTCCACAGCACCACTGCGCCATCCTTCCACAGCACCACTGCGCCATCCTTCCACAGCACCACTGCACCACCCTTCCACAGCACCACTGCACCACCCTTCCACAGCACCATCCTTCCACAGCACCACTTCGCCATCCTTCCACAGCACCACTGCGCCATCCTTCCACAGCACCACTGCTCCATCCTTCCACAGCACCACTGCGCCATCCTTCCACAGCACCACCGCGCCATCCTTCCACAGCACCACTGCGCCATCCTACCACAGTCTGTGTGTGTGCGTGGCTCTGTGTGTGTGCGTGGCTCTGTCTGTGTGTGTGGCTCTGTCTGTGTGTGTGTGTGGCTCTGTCTGTGTGTGTGTGTGTGGCTCTGTCTGTGTGTGTGCGTGGCCGTGTCTGGGTGTGTGCGTGGCTCTGTCTGGCTGTGTGGCTCTGTCTGTGTGCGTGGCTCTGTCTGTGTGCGTGGCTCTGTCTGCGGCTCTGTGTGGGTGGCTCTGTGGCTCTGTGGCTCTGTGTGGGTGGCTCTGTATGTGTGTGGGTGACTTTGTTGGGTGGCTCTGTGTGGGTGTAAATGCAATAGATCATGCATTTGCGAGCGATTAAGCTATTGGCATTTTAAATGACAATGCCATTTATTTAACGATTAAGCTATTGGCAATGTAAATGACAATGCCATTTATTTATGATGTAAAAAAAAAAATCTTAAGCAATGCCAATAGCTCTACCTTTAATAATGCTGAGACCATTGCATTGTAAATGCTTGTTTTGCTCTGTCTCTGAGTCTTCTTGATACACTCCTCATGAAGCTTAACTTCCTGCTGTCCCTCTCCCTGACTCTAAATTGCAGTTTCTCTTTTACAATCCTCAGGCCTTCTAGTCTCCTGCATGAGCAACAGGTGAAATCTGAGCTCAACAATTCTCTTACCTATTGGACCAATTCAGCCAAACAGGCACCCAAGAGTGATGAACATTCCTAAGCAGAATGCAGATGCGCTTCATAATTTAGAAATACAGTATCATTTTTATTTTAACAATCATATTTGGAGAACTAGGTGGGTGTGTATACTTCAAACCTATAATACAGAACATTTTGATATCTGATACCTTGGGTCTTGGGGTATAAGGAATGTTTGCAATGCATTTAACTGTACTATGTAATACTCATTCCTTTGTTTCCTCCCACAACAGATTGATGACAAAAGATCTGCTGCTCATTGACCAGGTTAATGTTCTCCTTGTGTAGTGTTTGTCTTTGTATAACCTTTCCCCAAATCCCCTTTCCCGTCTATTCATCAAAGTGGTAACCATCTTCCCCGGAGCAGTGTGATTTATTGAGGTGTGGCTTAACTTACATCATCAATGGATCACACACTTGGGGGCGAGTGTGGTGAAAGCAACACCAACTAATTGCAGGTTCTTCTAAGCAATAACACACATGGCCCGATGCCCACCAGCACATAAAAGTGATCGATATCTTAGATATAGAATGAAGAACATCAGTCGTAAGCATCTTCATTCAGGCCTTGAATTGTGTAACAGTAAGCTTGGTGTTGGAAATGGCCCTTTTTGGAGGGCTATCCCTAAACGTTTTGCTTTTTCCTCCTATTCTTTCCTGACCTGTGTGTGTTGATTGTAGGACTCTGGGCACTTTACCACTGCTTATCAGTGCTAAAGTGCATATGCTCTAAGTGTAAACTGTGTTATGGATTGGTATCTACATGATTGGCCTATTTGATTTATGTGTCAGTCCCTACTAAAGTTCACTGTGTGTGCCAGGGCCTATAAATCAAATGCTGTTGGTGGGCTGCAGCACTGGATTGTGCCACCCATGCAAACAGCCCGTAAAGTGTAACTCTGGCCTACCATTGCAGAGCCTGTGCGCAGCCTGGGGCTGCCATGTCGACTTGTCAAGTGCACACACTTGCAAGTCCCAAAACCTTCCCTTTTCTATATGTGAGTAACCCCTAAGGTAGGACCAAGGGTTCCCCATGGGCAGGGTACATTGTATGTGAAAGGCAGGACATGCCCTGGTGTGTGTGTGTGGCATGTCCTGATAGTGAATTACAGCCTACTTCATGTTTCACTATTGACAGGCTACCTGTTCTCAATAGGCCAGAATGGGCAGTTTGATTGTTAAAGCCTATGATCCTAACTGACCCAGGGAACATGATAGGAACTCAGAATGTTAAAATACATCTTTTAGTGAAGTTGGTTGTAACCTTCTGTGTTTGAAAATACCACTTTTAGAAAGTAGGTATTTGCTTGCCTAACCATCCAGTCTGCCTCTCCAAGATTGAGTATTAGCTGTCTGGTTTGGGAGTGACTGGGGCTGGGGGAGACAAGGTGAGTCAGCAGGGCTGAATAGGCAAATCTACACTTAGATGGGTGGGAGGAGTAGCACCTGGGTCTGAATAGGGCTGGGCTCGCCTTCCACAATGCTGGCTTCACCTCCTGTGGTGCTTCTGAGCACCCTGGCCCACACTGACAAAGGAAGAAGGTGCACCCTGGCAGAATGCACCCAAAACTGGTTTGAACTAGGTACAGGCCCCTCTGCCTTCAGAGGACAAAGGATTTGCTGGTATAAATATTGGAAAACAACAGGTGATGGACAGAATGCAGAACAGTGTCATACATTCACCCCAGTACAGAGATCTGGGCCTAAATCCATCGTTTTTTTTTGCTCACCATGCCTTTCCAGTTTGAACCCAGCTATATGCAAATCAGTCTTGACCCTTTGCCCCATGGGAACAGTCCAGCCCGAACTGCTAAGCCAGGTCCTCCCTGGACTGGAAACAAGCATCCAAGGACCGGTTTCGGGCTTTCAGCCCTCTTCAGCCTGGATAGCTTGATTCCAGTGGCATTGAGAGCACGGGACTCACGTCTGAGCATACCCGTCCCACTCGGGGTGACAAATGCAAAACAACAGGTGATGGACAGAATGCAGAACAGTGTCATACATTCATCCCAGTACAGAGATCTGGGCCTAAATCCATCGTTTTTTAGCTCACCATGCCTTTCCAGTTTGAACCCAGCTATATGCAAATCAGTCTTGACCCTGTGCCCCATGGGAACAGTCCAGCCCGAACTGCTAAGCCAGGTCCTCCCTGGACTGGAAACAAGCATCCAAGGACAGGTTTCGGGCTTTCAGCCCTCTTCAGCCTGGATAGCTTGATTCCAGTGGCATGGAGAGCACGGGACTCACGTCTGAGCATACCCGTCCCACTCGGGGTGACAAATGCAAAACAACAGGTGATGGACAGAATGCAGAACAGTGTCATACATTCACCCCAGTACAGAGATCTGGGCCTTAATACATCGTTTTTTAGCTCACCATGCCTTTCCAGTTTGAACCCAGCTATATGCAAATCAGTCTAGACCCTGTGCCCCATGGGAACAGTCCAGCCTGAACTGCTAAGCCAGGTCCTCCCTGGACTGGAAACAAGCATCCAAGGACAGGTTTCGGGCTTTCAGCCCTCTTCAGCCTGGATAGCTTGATTCCAGTGGCATGGAGAGCACAGGACTCACGTCTGAGCATACCCTTCCCACTCGGGGTGACAAATGCAAAACAACAGGTGATGGACAGAATGCAGAACAGTGTCATACATTCACCCCAGTACAGAGATCTGGGCCTAAATACATCGTTTTTTAGCTCACCATGCCTTTCCAGTTTGAACCCAGCTATATGCAAAACAGTCTTGACCCTGTGCCCCATGGGAACAGTCCAGCCCGAACTGCTAAGCCAGGTCCTCCCTGGACTGGAAACAAGCATCCAAGGACCGGTTTCGGGATTTCAGCCCTCTTCAGCCTGGATAGCTTGATTCCAGTGGCATGGAGAGCACAGGACTCACGTCTGAGCACACCCGTCCCACTCGGGGTGACAAATGCAAAACAACAGGTGATGGACAGAATGCAGAACAGTGTCATACATTCATCCCAGTACAGAGATCTGGGCCTAAATCCATCGTTTTTAGCTCACCATGCCTTTCCAGTTTGAACCCAGCTATATGCAAAACAGTCTTGACCCTGTGCCCCATGGGAACAGTCCAGCCCGAACTGCTAAGCCAGGTCCTCCCTGGACTGGAAACAAGCATCCAAGGACCGGTTTCGGGCTTTCAGCCCTCTTCGCCTGGATAGCTTGATTCCAGTGGCATGGAGAGCACTGGACTCACGTCTGAGCACACCCGTCCCACTCGGAGTGACAAATGCAAAACAACAGGTGATGGACAAAATGCAGAACAGTGTCATACATTTATCCCAGTACAGAGATCTGGGCCTAAATCCATCGTTTTTTAGCTCACCATGCCTTTCCAGTTTGAACCCAGCTATATGCAAATCAGTCTTGACCCTGTGCCCCATGGGAACAGTCCAGCCCGAACTGCTAAACCAGGTCCTCCCTGGACAGGAAACAAGCATCCAAGGACCGGTTTCGGGCTTTCAGCCCTCTTCAGCCTGGATAGCTTGATTCCAGTGGCATGGAGAGCACGGGACTCACGTCTGAGCATACCCGTCCCACTCGGGGTGACAAATGCAAAACAACAGGTGATGGACAGAATGCAGAACAGTGTCATACATTCACCCCAGTACAGAGATCTGGGCCTAAATCCATCGTTTTTTAGCTCACCATGCCTTTCCAGTTTGAACCCAGCTATATGCAAAACAGTCTTGACCCTGTGCCCCATAGGAACAGTCCAGCCCGAACTGCTAAGCCAGGTCCTTCCTGGACTGGAAACAAGCATCCAAGGACCGGTTTCGGGCTTTCAGCCCTCTTCAGCCTGGATAGCTTGATTCCAGTGGCATGGAGAGCACAGGACTCACGTCTGAGCACACCCGTCCCACTCGGGGTGACAAATGCAAAACAACAGGTGATGGACAGAATGCAGAACAGTGTCATACATTCACCCCAGTACAGAGATCTGGGCCTAAATCCATTGTTTTCATGCTCAGACGTGAGTCCCAGGCTCTCCACACCACTGGAGTCAAGCTATCCAGGCTGAAGGAAGGCTGATAGCCAGAAACCGGTCCTTGGATGCTTGATTCCGGTCTGGGAAAGACATGGCTTGGTAGTTCGGACTGGACTGTTCCCATGAGACACAGGGTCAGAGCTGATTTGCATATAGCCAGTGTCTAACCCAGGGTGGTGTGGAGTGTAAAAAAATGATGGATTTAGGCCCAGATCCTTGTACTGGGGTGAATGTATGACATTGTTCTACATTCTGTCCATCAACTGTGTTTTTTGGTATAAATATTGGGGCCCAGACCCCAGAGATTTAGATTATTTCTGAACTAAGGAACCTGCCAGGAAGAAGGACCGGGAAAGCTGACGGAGGAGTACTGCCCCTATGCTGCATGTTGAGGGGTTTGCCTGCAGTGGTTGCTTCTGTCTTGGGCAGGGAAAGGACTGGACTGTGCTTTCATCATCCTGCTGTTAGAATTTTCTCCAAGGGCTTGAAGTAGCGCTTGCCTCCTCTTGGAAGTCTCAAGGATAGAAAAGACTTCAAAGATCTCGCTGGAATCAAGGAACCTGCCAAGAAGAAGAGCTGGAAGAGCTGCCAGGAGGAGTACTGCCCCATTGCTGTGTTGTTGCTTTGTTGGGTTGGCCTGCAGCTGCTGCTTCAGCCTTGGGCAGTGAAAGGGCTGGACTAAACTTTCTCTACTTGTGCTGAGTATCTCCAAGGGCCTGAAACTGAGCTGGCCTCCTGTTAAGAAGTCTCAGGGACTGCAAAGACTTCACCAACCTCTGGGTACCGCCTCTGGAACCGTTGTTTCAGTTGCCACAGAGGAGAGGGAACAACAACCGACTCTATCATCCGACTCCAACACTGGTCTTGTGTCCTGAAGGCACCGCAACAAAGCACTGTCTTGCCCTGCACCACACGCCTCGATCTCACTGACGTCATCCTGGACTATCGCCACTGAGTCGTTGCTCGCACCGCATCGAGGGGCACCACATCCTGCATTGCCTCGCTTCACTTCGTTGGCCTGGGATCACCGACACGCTCGCCGCTGGCTGGACACCTGTGACCGCCTCGTCACATACAGCTGTCCGGCTCGGCCAGCACCGATTCACGCCAACCGGCTCTGTAGCTGCATTGCAACTTGCCTGCAGTGCTTCTAGCACCGTCTCGCCCTGCACCGCCCGCCTTAGTCTCACCGACGCTGTCTGGACGATCGTCACTGAGCCACTGCTCGCACCGCATCATGGCAAACCAAACACAGATAGTGTCTACCCAGCAGGATTAATAAAGCTGGCTCACTAAGAGTCCATTAGGATATATTTAGCAAAATTGAGCTCACCATATTCTAGGACCAAAACACAGAATCAGCCATGCGGCAGTCATAGACACAACATATTTTTATTTTCATTTTATTTATTTTTTGTATTTAAATTGCGAATCACTGTTATCATTTTTTGCTTTACAAAAAAACAATTAAAAAGTAATATCTAATACACAATAGAATTTCATAAAATCTCTAACCTAGCCCCTGGTACCATGCTCCTCACACATTCAAAGTCAATCATTCAGTCAAAGAACACATACACTCAAACACCAAGCTAAACACTCATCCAACATCCTCTATGTAGTTCCAGAGTGACAAGTGGAACCGGTCCTGTAGGGTCTTCTCAGTCTAGAAAAAAAGAATTTTTTTAAACAAATTTTCCTGAAGAATGCATGGATGTCCTTCAGAAGTTCAAACCAATTAAGACTAACTGAGGGAACAAAAGAGAGGCCGTGAGATAGAAGAGCCATAGAATCATCCGATATATGGTTCTCAGACAGATTAAATACAGGAATATCACTCACCTTCTCCAATACTGCGTGTTCCGGGTCTGAATATACCTTTGAGGACAGCCCTGGCCTTGGTCTTGATGAAAGTTCGGTGCTTGAGATGTCTGATTCCGTGATCTGGGGTTGCCTCTGCGGTTGGATAAAAAATGATCTTGACCATTGGATCTATCAAATGAATCTAGGCGCTGGTGGAATCCTCCATTATAGTTAGGATCACTGTTTATGCCACCTTCACCGTCAGAGTCCGTAGTATCAGAAAAGGTTTGAACTCTCGTATTCCCACCTCGAGGGTTCCCCTGATAACGGTCTCCACTATCAGCATTGGTGTAAAACTGGGGTGCTAGATAGGGGTATGCCTTTTCTTGCGAAAATAACCTGACATCTTTTTTTAATTTTTCCATCTTCCGTTTAAGGAGATATTCTGTAAACGAGTCAATCTCAAGACTAATCTCCTCTAGTTTTTGCTTGCCTAGATCTACCTGATTTTCTTTCCTTAGCTTCTCCTCTAGCTCCTCAATCTCTTTGGCTAAAGTGTCCAAGACCTCGCGGGCGGTCTCTATAATCAGCATCATATAGTCGCTCGAGCACCTGTTAGATATAAGTGCCCATTTCTCCAAGGGCCTGAAACTGAGCTGGCCTCCTGTTAAGAAGTCTCAGGGACTGCAAAGACTTCACCAACCTCTGGGTACCGCCTCTGGAACCGTTGTTTCAGTTGCCACAGAGGAGAGGGAACCACAACCGACTCTATCATCCGACTCCGACACTGGTTTTGTGTCCTGAAGGCACCGCAACGAGGCACTGTCTTGCCCTGCACCACCCGCCTCGATCTCACTGACGTCGTCCTGGACTATCGCCACCGAGTCGTTGCTCGCACCGCATCGACGGGCACCGCATCCTGCATCGCCTCGCTTCACTTTGTTGGCCTGGGATCACCGACACGCTCGCAGCTGGCTGGACACCCGTGACCGCCTCGTCACGTACAGCTGTCCGGCTCGGCCAGCACCGATTCACGCCAACCGGCTCTGTAGCTGCATTGCAACTTGCCTGCACTGCTTCTAGCACCGTCTCGCCCTGCACCGCCCGCCTTGGTCTCACCGACGCTGTCTGGATGATCGTCACTGAGCTACTGCTCGCACCGCATCATGGGACACCACACCGTTCACTGCTTCCACTTTGCACCGTACCCGCGATGGACGCCACAACTGGCTCTGTCACCTGCATCACAACTTGCCAGCACCACATCGAGCACCGTCTTGCCCTGCACCGCCCGCCTTGGTCTCCCTGACGTCATCTGGATGATCGTCACCGAGCCGCTGCTCGCCCTGCATCGAGGGACACCGCACCACTGCCACTTTGTATTGCAACCGCGACGGATGCCAAGACCGACTAGCACCTCCTTGTGGGCAGCCCTAAGAAAGGTACTGTAAACAAGTCTGTCCCGCTGTTGCTGGCCCGTACCGACGCGGTCAGCTAGAACTGTGAGACTCTGTTGTTTTCAGCATCGCGGTAGACTCGGACCGAGTTACCGACTCGTACTAATTGTGCTTTCAACGCAATTTTGACATTTAAAAGACATCTGGTGAAGCAACTATTTTTAAAGTGCTGTATTGTGGATTTTTATCGTAATTGGGTTTTTTTTGTATATAAAAATATTGCATACTTTTCTAAACTGGTGTGGTGTCCTTTTGTAGTGCTTACATTGTGTTACTGTTGGTTATGTGCAAATAATTTATTCACTGCCTCTGAGATAAGCCTGACTGCTCGTGCCAAGCTCCCATGGGGGTGAGCAGAGGTTATTTTAGGAGTGTAACTCCCTTATCCTGACTAGGGTGGTGGTGTTTGCCTGGCTTTGGTGCAAACCTTAGCCAAACAGAAATCCCATTTCTAACACTTGTCCACTCCAGACTCTGAGTCCCGTTTTTATGACTCTAGGAATTTGTAAGTTACTAGTAGCTCCCCGTTGCTCAAGTTACAGCCATTGCTATTTTTTTGTTATTTTATCACTAGCAGGAATTCTTATTGTGTCATCATGTTGTAGTCTGGTCTCAATTCTTTTTAAAGCTTAGATATTTTATGATCTACTTACTCAGTGTTTTTATTTCCATTTAGTTGCCGGAGATGAATAATCCTTCCAAGTAATCCTAAAATTGGAGATCACCTGGTTGGAAGTGGGACCTTGCGTGTGAAGTTATGATACCTTCCCTGTTATTGCTTCATCTATATTCAGGTAAGACAAATATGGGACTGAACTGTTGGCAGCATGTCGAAGTAGTGGGAGCAGCATCTTCCAAAAGAGAACAAACAGCATTCTCCTTTTTCCATGTAGCCTGGAGAATCCCCTCTTTTTAAAGGAGTGAAGCTTTGCAAAGATTTCCTGTGGTCATTTTCTTTCCCCAGGAGTCGTGGGGCCCACTCTATCAACTCTATCAATTTTGGCTTTCATACCGGTGGATCCCAGCAGCTCCAACAACAGGCCTGTAACAAATGCCTCTAAGTCTGGACCTCCCGCTCCATCCTCTAGGTTGCAGAGTCCAATATTATCTCTCCGAGACCTGTTTTCGAGGTCTTCACATTTCAGGATGGAAGCCTGGAATTGTGTATGGAGGAGTTTCATGGTGTCCTGCTCCTGAATCTTAGCTTTGAATTCCAGTGTGCGTGTGCCTACTGAGTCAACATCTTGATGGTGTGATGTTAGTTTGCCCTGGATATCTGATTGAAGAGCCTCCAGGAAAGTGTTCAGATCATATTTGAGTTGCTCCCATAGCTCCCACGTGAAATCCCACAAGGAGGCAAGAAGGTCCTCTTTTGTAAGCTCCATTTTACCTTCTGAACCTACTGCAGGAGCCGCCCTCATGCCTCTGTGGGTAAAATGCAGCTGGAGATTCTATTTGCTTGTGATGTTTTAGGCAGCATAAAGTCAACAGGCACAACCCCCAGGAGTGGCACTATGCTAATGTTGGACTTCGCTCAAATAGCATGGGTACAGTGGACGTGTTTTCTTACCACACAGTAAGTTCAAAGCAAGATGGCGTCGCATGGCACAGGTTCTGCTCCTTTACCATGGAGGTCCACATGCGCACATGGGTGTTCCCACTCAGAGGTTCACAGGCTTCCCCTGGCTGCTCTGAGGAAGCAGTACTTGCTGGGTTAAAATGGGTGAAACCGATGCTCAGGCCCCCTTTGAGCCATCACCATATGCCTAGAAAAGAAGTGTTTATTCATGGGCTAGGCTCTGTACTGCGGAGAATTCAGCATTTATCCCTGCAAGTGTACCACCCAGGCCCATTATGTGCAGTCTTAGGAAGGGTCTCTCCCAGTTCAAGCACCATCGACCACTCTAGGCATTGCCCTTTGTCTTCCTGAAGGGTCAAGTCCTTGGCTTTCCACATAGAAAGACCTCAGAGCCCCACGGGTTTGCAGCTCAGGAGAGAGCTATATTGGGTGCTATGGGACTCCACTCTCAGAAACCAACTAAGGCGTCCCGACAGGGGCCAGATCTCAGCAAGTCAGTCAGCATCTGTTGCCAATTTGAGGCAGTGCCTGCTCCTCAGCTGGGTAGTAGTCACTCGTGGGGCCTAGGGTGCTCGCATGGAGTGTGCTTTCACTCCTCATCTATCTGTGTGTTGTCATGTGGTACCACCATGTTGGAGTCAGGCATTGTCGTGGACGCCAGGGGTCTCTCCTTTCCTTCATCACTCGGAGGCTGTCGGTCGGGCTCGGGTTTAACTCTCTGCTCATTGAAGTCCAGGCTGACCCCGTTTGGCCCTGCTCCACTAGTCTTAGGGTCAGGCAGTCACTTCTTTTGACCACTCCCATTAGTCCGAGTCAGCATCACCAGCCTGCCAGTCTTCAGCAGCACCTGTTGCCCCCTAGTTGATTACAGGTGTACCCCTTAGTAGGTTTTCCCCTCCTGCAAACTAGCACCAGTCAGCTCCTCTGATCCCGAACCATAAGGTTTGCCTGGGGGTCTGTTTCTGTTGGGTCAGCAATTTGTTCCTGCACTTCGCTGTCATCGGAGGGGGGCCAGGGCCAGTCAGTTACGTGAAGGTGCCATTGGTGCCAGCCCCCGGTGTTTGGTCTTCTCTCCAACGCCACTTAGTTCCTGGGACAAATGAAATCTGGTGCCATCTTGCTATCCCAAGGAGCAATCACGCTGCCCAGGCAGTGCCTCCCCAACTCTATCTCTCATATGCCACTTGTCTGGCCATGAGAACAGTTGAATCACATTGCCATGCATAGACTTTGCACTCGACAGGTAGTGGAGCCCTTGTTGGATTACATCTAATCGGCCATCTTGGTTGTGGTAAGACAACTATCTGGTAAAGTGGGCTAGTTATGTTAGTAAAGAAGTAACTAATTGTTACTGCTAGCAAATGTTTATCTAATTGTTGTAGACAATATAGGTCATGGCAGCGTCATAAATGGTCTAAATAGTTAGAAAGGTATAACTCTGTACCTAAGCGGTACACTAATACAAGTAAATAAACAGGCTGCGTAAAAACTAAAGGCAGCAGTACAAAGTAAAAGTGCAATGTTTTGACAAAAGAATCCATTAGAGACATCTAATGTCGTTTTGTATTTTTTGCGCACGATGTTATTCATTAGTGCTGCACTGTGTGAGTTTTGTACTGCAAATGTTTTGCAACAGGAGTTTAGGTGTCTGTAGTCCAAAACTAGACGATATGAATCGTCTGGCTTGGAGACAGGAAACAAAGGATTGTTCATTTGTGAGGTGCATGTTTCAATCACCCTCTGGTATTCACGTTGATCTAAGATCTCCCTGATTTGCTTTTTAGCTTCTTGTTTAACTGGGTACTGCCTTTGTGCAGTGGGCTGATTTTTTAACTGGATTTTATGGTGAGGAGAATCCTCATCCCATCCTACATGATTTTTATATAATGCAGGAGCTTGGGCCACTGCCCATTTTCTTGCATATATGGATTTTTTATGAGTTGAAATATGATTTGAGAAGGCAGGCATAATCATTTCTTCGCCATGAGGGCACTCCCTGACAAACTCTGGTGGCCAGTCTTTCTCAGCTAACAGGATGTCATAGCCTTTCGAAAGGTTATCCAAAAAGAGACCCCTTACTTTCCTAGTCTTGTCCCCCTCTATACGCAATGTTATTTCGTATATTTTATGAGGTTTGCTAACTCTGGTATCTGCAGTTTCTACTTGAATGTATTCATTCGTGTCCACTGTCTCCAGAAGATTCATCAGGATCTTGCGAGCTATGGTCACTTCTGCTGCGCTGTCTAGCATTGTCTGGGCCCACTCTCCGTTTTTCAGTTGTGTCCTCAGTATCCTCGGCATGTCTAATTTTAATGCTGGCTACCTTCTTTCTTGGAAATTGTAATTTTTTACTTTGATGAGCAGGTTCCTTGTCTTTGGACTTGACGTGCTCTCTTTGTGTTCTGACCGTCTCTTCTTTCCAATTTCTGTGAGGAAGTCTGAAAAGATCGAGAGGGACGTGTATCAATATCTTGATATCTATCAGGTTTTTTCAAATGATCCCTATTTCTAAGGTTGTATCTTTTCTCAGAGGGCTCCCTCTGGGGAGACTTGTTTCCTCAGTCCGGAGATCTTTCTCTCCGTTGAGGAGACATTTCTCTGACTGGAATCATTTTTCTCTGGGAGTGGATAGTTTATTACCATCCCAACTCTTTTTTGGAGTATTTAGAATGTTTTTAATAAATGTTTTTTCAGGTTTTTCAGTTAGTTGGGGTTTTACTGGTTTCCCACCCAAACTATCTCTACCTAGTTATGCATAGGATTTTTCTATGATTCTGGCAAGTTCAAATGGTTGTTCTGCTATATCTGTTTCTTTCAATGTCTGGAGGTCAGTTATATCCTCCATTGCCAATTGAACTAACTCTCTATATGCCTTTGTTAATTTTTTTATTTTAACTAAGATTCTTCGCTTGACATTTTATCAATGTCTGGATGTGGTGTGTAGCTGGCTAGAACCGGCCACGTGGCTCCTGGTCTACCTAGTGGACCTAGCCTGGTGATGTGATTTTGATGTTTTAGGGCGCCTTTAAACCAGAGCAGGTGCTCTTGGTAATTTAGTGGGGTTTCAACGTCTTCGAAAGGAGTGTATTCATCCGGAGGTTCCTCTATTTTGTAATAGTGGAATTTGTGTGTTACAGCGTTTGCTGCTGGAAAGTTTATTCATGAATAGAATACCTCTGTCTGCCGATATTCATGGGCCTTTACCACGAATATGACTGTACCACCTCGTGATGTCAGTCCATTTTCTATAAGTTTAAGAGTTATAGTTCTTCTTATATTTGCCGGGATGATAATAGCATCCGGGTCATTCTGTTGGAGAGTTGTGTCATCCGCTAGGAGTTGAGCTGCTATTCTTGCTCTCTCCGTTTCATCGTCACTTTCCACCATTTTACTAGCAGAAAGTTTTGTTGCAGATCAAGTTTCAAGGAAACAAAGATTAGGTGCACAATATTTTGGAACACTGTATCCTTCAACGTTGACTAAACCAAAAACTAAACTTAGGAATCTCTTCCTACTAAGTTCTGGTGGGTTTTTAACCTTTTACCCACTCCAGACGTCTTTTGGAGTTTTTTACGGGAAAAGGGTTCTGTGTGAAAAAGCACGACTGAGTTACTCTAGTGTCTTGCGTTACATTATCGCCTTACCAAACGTTGGGCGCCATGTAGTGTAGTTCCTATATTCCCAATAGGCGCATTGGAATAATATAAACAGTAGAGTAGACGTAGGACTGAGGTCGACTAGGTCTCTACTGACTATATTAGACTTAATTAGTTTCGCCAGGTAGCTCAGAGGTCACTAGAAAGTTTCTCGAATGTTCAGAAAAGAGTGAACTCTCCTGATTTAGACAAGAAGGGATTAGCTTCTGACAACCGCATAAACATGACAACTTTGCTCCCTCAGAATAAGAGTGTATCTCTAGAGTCGTGTAAAAACAATAAACAGCTATTTTACTCAGTCAATCGTGCATACTTAGTTTCACCAGAGTACAGAGAAATAGAGAGACGGGCGTTTTCAATAAAAGGTGTTATTTATTGAGCAGTCTTCTTTCTCATGCAAGAGAAATGAATTGGCACAATTGCAATACTTGACATGAAGTAAAGTGCGTACAGTAAAAGTAGTATTATGAAATAATACTGTAAAAGCATTGATATGGTTTCTTAGCCATATGATACTTTAAAATAGATAAAATATATACATACATAAAAACATTGACTAACGTACTCAACTGGTGCTTCTAAATACGACTACCCCGGTGTACCTGACCTAAGCCTAATACGTGGGAAGGAGTAAGTAAGTAGCAGTTTAAGTTAAGTTGGTTTTGCCAAGAATCTGAATCAAGAATTCTCTTAAGGGTTATAGTCAGCTCTGTACCTTGGTAATAGAATGTGGGAGGTCTTGTATCTCTCTCTTCAGGACTTGATCTCCCAGCAACCCGCAAGGGTGGCTGGAAACACCGGAGCTGGATTTTCTCGGCTGGAGAAAAAGACAGCGTCTTTCTCAGTGCGTCAAAAGGGAGGGGCGGCGTCCGTGGGCTCTCGCATCAGCTGGGCTCTTGGGCAAGTAGATAGCCGCTCTGCTCCAAACCACCGTGTGTTTGCTTAAGGCAACGTTGGTATATTTATACCTGAAAGGTGCCGGGTTTGACGTAAGGTTGGACATAAGACGTCAATAAAAGATGTCACTAAGAACTGGCCGTTCTTTCAGTGTTCGCAGGAGTTCTAGGACAAATCAAAACAAAAGCATGGGGAATTCCCAGGTTGCTGGAGGTTTGGTTTGTTTAAAGAACTCGTTGTATTTTCTAGGAGTCTAGGGAAGTAGCCTTGCCTAATTTGGACTGCATGGGCTATTACTAAATATGGATAGAATTCTTATGCCTTTATAATGATATTGTTTGTTATAGCCATATAAGGACATAAATCGTGAATATCGAATTAGGGTCCTAGATAGAAATACAACAAAACCAAAAAACGTAAAGCCCTCCTCCAGGGGCGACATAACCACTTCCCCGGGCTGCCGGTAGGTCACAGTGCCTGTGGACATGTCCCCTCCTCCTTCACTCCAGTTGATGCGAGAGGTGGCACAGCATTGGTGTTCAGACTCCTCGTTGCCATTTTAAAGTTGTGAGCTCTAGGCTACATACTTAGTAAATCATGACACAGACACAGTGTGCATGCTTACTGAACTAGCCACTAGTTCAAGTGCTCGGGCCAGTTTATTAACAGACACACATCACTCGTGATGCCTATGTCGGATGGGTGTAGGGTGGGTGTATGGACAGCTCTTGAAGGAGTGGCTGATAAACAAGTACCTGCTGAGACACTAGAACGTGTTCAGCAGGACACTACAGGCCTAATACTAGATCTCTACTGCCAAAAGTTCTCCCAACCTCCGCAATGTCCTCCCTTTATGGCATCTCCTATGCCACAGCACCCCTCATCAAGTTCCTGAAGAAATATGCCCTCTTAACGCTGATGGAACTCCACTGACTCTTTCCTGTACACACCATGGGCAACACCAGCTACTTCATGAACAAAGTTATCAAGACTGGCACCCCTGCTTATCTGGCTGACAATCTTGCAGCTAAAACATGATAAGAATGGAAATGTAAAATGCGCAAAAAATAAAAAAAGCAAGCGCGAGTGAGATTTTGCATGCACTAGCATGATTTTCAGTTGCTAGGAAGGCACCCGACAAAGATTTTCCCAACACGAGCTGTCACAGGCAGTCGCTGCCGTTCGCAGTCAGAAATCTGCCACTCGAGTAGAACATCTACTTGAGCAGCAGTAAAATCAACTCAAGAAGATGCGCCCTCTGGCATGCTGCGTGGTACTGTTTGTACCGATTTTTTAGTGCGGAATGAGCTCCCACGCTAAATTACAGTACGAGCAGCGCAACATGCCTAATTCTGTTTGTTTGCAGATTTCTGTGGAATCTCTCAGAGTTTGTTTGTCTGTAGAATTACACAGAGTGAATCTCCACGTATCACCTAGGCCTGTTTGGATATCCCCCGTGAGGTCAGCTGCTGAACGTGGGTCCTTGAGTTTGGAACAGACAAAGAGTTCCTTGATCCAGCAGCTAGAAAATCAAGTTTAAAGCTTATTCATTTTCTGATTTATTTATGTCAACATGAATACAAAAGCGGAACAAAAGGGGGAGGTGATGGACGGAGCATCTGAATCAATCAAACATTCACACCTAGTCAAAAGATCTGGGTTTAATCCATCACCTTCCATAAGTGTGGCAGGGTATGCTCAGACGTGAGTCCCTTGCTCACTTTGCCACTGGATTCAAGCAAGCCGGGCTGAAGACGGCTGGAATGCCAGAAACCGGTCCTCGGAAGCTTGTTTCCGGTCCAGGGAAGACATGGCTTGGCAGTTCGGGCTGGACTGTTCCCATGAGGCACAGGGTCAGACTGATTTGCATATAGCCATGTCTGAACTGGGGTGGCGGAGTGGGCTAAAGAACAGTGATGGATTAAACCCAGATCTTTTGACTGGGTGTGAGTGTTTGATTGATTCAGATGCTCCGTCCATCACCAACCCCTTTTGTACCACTTTTGGCCGCCATAAGTGTGGCAGGGTATGCTCAGACGTGAGTCCCTTGCTCACTTTGCCACTGGATTCAAGCAAGCCGGGCTGAAAACGGCTGGAATGCCAGAAACCGGTCCTCGGAAGCTTGTTTCCGGTCCAGGGAAGACATGGCTTGGCAGTTCGGGCTGGACTGTTCCCATGAGGCACATGGTCAGACTGATTTGCATATAGCCATGTCGCCATGTCTGAACTGGGGTGGCGGAGTGGGCTAAAGAACGGTGATGGATTGAACCCAGATCTTTTGACTGGGTATGAGTGTTTGATTGATTCAGATGCTCCGTAAATCACCACCCCCTTTTGTACCGCTTTTGGCAGCCATAAGTGTGGCAGGGTATGCTCAGACGTGAGTCCCTTGCTCACTTTGCCACTGGATTCAAGCAAGCCGGACTGAAGACGGCTGGAATGCCAGAAAACGGTCCTCAGAAGCTTGTTCCCAGTCCATGGAAGACATGGCTTGGCAGTTCGGGCTGGACTGTTCCCATGAGGCACAGGGTCAGACTGATTTGCATATAGCCATGTCTGAACTGGGGTGGCGGAGTGGGCTAAAGAACGGTGATGGATTAAACCCAGATCTTTTGACTGGGTGTGAGTGTTTGATTGATTCAGATGCTCCGTCCATCACCACCCCCTTTTGTACCACTTTTGGCTGCAATAAGTGTGGCAGGGTATGCTCAGACGTGAGTCCCTTGCTCACTTTGCCACTGGATTCAAGCAAGCCGGACTGAAGACGGCTGGAATGCCAGAAACCGGTCCTCGGAAGCTTGTTTCCGGTCCAGGGAAGACATGGCTTGGCAGTTCGGGCTGGACTGTTCCCATGAGGCACAGGGTCAGACTGATTTGCATATAGCCATGTCTGAACTGGGGTGGCGGAGTGGGCTAAAGAACGGTGATGGATTAAACCCAGATCTTTTGACTGGGTGTGAGTGT
Source organism: Lissotriton helveticus (assembly GCF_964261635.1). NCBI lineage: Eukaryota > Metazoa > Chordata > Amphibia > Caudata > Salamandridae > Lissotriton > Lissotriton helveticus. The sequence continues at coordinate 1,782,439,680 of NC_136061.1, forward strand.
TTGATTGATTCTGATGCTCCGTCCACCACCACCCCCTTTTGTACCGCTTTTGGCCGCCGTTAGTGTGGCAGGGTATGCTCAGACGTGAGTCCCTTGCTCACTTTGCCACTGGATTCAAGCAAGCCGGGCTGAAGACGGCTGGAATGCCAGAAACTGGTCTTCGGAAGCTTGTTTCCGGTCCAGGGAAGACATGGCTTGGCAGTTCGGGCTGGACTGTTCCCATGAGGCACAGGGTCCGACTGATTTGCATATAGCCATGTCTGAACTGGGGTGGCGGAGTGGGCTAAAGAACGGTGATGGATTAAACCCAGATCTTTTGACTGGGTGTGAGTGTTTGATTGATTCAGATGCTCCGTCCATCTCCACCCCCTTTTGTACCAACATGAATACAAAAGCAGAGACATTACACAAGGCATTAGTGGAAATTACAAATCACCATAGCATGATTTGAAACAATTGCAAACACTGTAAAATCCTTGCTACAAGAGAAAGATATTGTGTAAAATATGTAATTTTTAAATAAAATACAAGAAATTACAAACTTACGTGATGGGCAGATGGTAGAGGGCCTAACTGCTGCTGCAAGTATGTCTTCTGATCCTAGAGATTAGCTTTTTCTGTGGTTATCATCACTGCCTTGGTCCTAACAGCATCTGTAATGAAGGCAGCCCAAACATATTTGAGCAACTTAGAGCCTGATTTAGATATTGGCAGATGGGTTACTCCATCTCAAAGGTGACAAATATCCAATCCACCAAAATATAAATCCCATTATGTCCTATGGGATTAATATTTTGTCAGATGGGATATTCTTCAACATTGTGCCAGAATAACATATCATGCAACAAGACACTAACCCAAGGGAACTCCTAGGGGGAGGAACTAGAGGTGCGGGCCACTTGGAGCGACCTGGCCTCCAAGCTAATATGAATACACATCAGAAGCTGCTCCTAAGGCTTTGACCGAAAACTCCCTTAAATCCTAAGTGAAGATGCTGGCATCTCACAAAAAGTGAAGGACTGTCTCGCACACCACCAGGTGTCACACCAAACAAGATCTAAATCAGGCCTTTAGTGTAAGTTTTAAATAGGTCTGGGCAGTGAAATCCGCTCTCTTTGCAGAGTTTGCGGAGTTTTCTGCATTCCGCGCTCCGCGGAGCATGTGGAATTTCAAAAAACTCACGGAGCAGAGTTTTTTCCTTGCTCGTCAACGTCAAGTTTGCATGCACAAGTGTGGAAAATCCACTTCCCAGAGGGATTTTTCCTCACTCGCCAACATCAAGTGAGCAAGCGCTAACGAGAAAGATTAATCTCTCAGTTAGATTTCTTGACGCGTGTGGTTGGATTTCTCATCGCGGGCAGTTGAGGATGGTTGAGACCGCTCGCATTGAGAAACTTTCCATTCACGTTGAGAAAGCTGCCTCTACTCAAGCCACAGAAAAGGAGCAGCACCCTCTTGACTTGTGGATGGTACCATTTCCACTGATTTTACAAGGCAGGACAAACACCCAGCACTGAAAATCAAGGCAAACGGCGTGACCAAACGCACTCCACCGCTTGGGGAACTACAAGTAGCGCAGCAGAGTTTTTGGGTCACTTCATGGAGTTCCACATAGCAGAACCCCACAAACTCCTCCCAGGCCTAGGGTTAAATGAAGTGTATGTGCTATTAGAACACTGGACTGTTGAGCACTCCATTAAATTCTAATGGCCAGTAGAAGCCCGGAGCCCCAACAGTCCAATGTTTGTTCACAGCTGTTGCTGTGAACAAAAGACCTCACTGAGCCCGTGGGGATTTTAATCCCCTCGGGCCTCTGTGAGGCCTTTGTTTTACAAATTAGAGCATTCTGCCCTCTAGGGGTGAAATGTTCTAATAACCTTAGAGCCTTCCATAGAGGGCTCTACTGGCCATTAAAGGCCCACTCTCTTGTTAACCACCCTCGCCGAAACACTGGATTGGTCCGTTAAGGGCCGGTTGAGCCTGCCACAGCGGTCTCTAAGGCTATATTAGAAAACACTCTGAAAAAGTTTGAGAAATTCCTCTTTTGAAAACACAATATTACTTACTTTGAAAACAGAATTAAAATTATAATTGAAATACACGCACATAGGAGAACATTTTTAAAAGGGTTCATAATTTTTGAACCATTATCATGCATATTGAGCTTGGTGACAACAGGAATGTGTCACAAAACACATACTGCCAACATGTCAAACATTATATCAGAGGATTGGTCATTTGTGAAGTAATATGTAGGTGAACTTAATGTTGTGTACCATTAGCTAGCTGTGTGGTGCGAGGTGTGATTTCAATGTGAGGAACAGGAATCACTCTTGCCGCGGTGGGGCCTGGGCCAACATCACAGGGTCTATAAGAATATGAGTGCATTTCCAATAAATTCAACATTCAGCAGGTCAAACACATATATACTAGTATATGTTGCGTTCAAAACCAAGTAATTGACATGGCAAAACATATTTAATGAATGAATAACATTTCGGGACAACACGTGAAACAGTTCTTGTTAGCATATGTACTTAGAAGTTCTTGCTGGTTGTTGTTGGTGAACAGGCCCTTTATGTCAAGCTCCAGCAGGTGCATGGACGTCTGCCCTAGTGGAAGGATTCACTGTGGCCTTACATGAGCAATTTATAAAAAATACGGATTTATTTTTCGAAACATATGTTTAATTTTATAAATAAACATATGTTTGTAGAACACTAAACAATGGTGATATGATAGAAACACAAATATGGAAAAACATAAGCCATTATTTCTTAATAAGTCATGTGATAAGTAGAACAGTGACACCATCTACACATGATAAACAAGAAACTTTGGGTCATATTACCAAGCAATAGCGATAATTATCGCTATTGCTTGGTTAGAGACAAACTTTTACCGCTGAGCTGCGGCGATTTTTATCGCAGATAAACCTTGGTATTACCAAGGTTTATCGCAAATGCGATAAAAAACGGCCGCAATGCATGAATATCGCTGAAAAGTCAGCGATATTCATGCATTACTGAGCTAATGCTTTTAGCCATGTTATCCACCTCCCATTGGATAACATGGCTAAGAACTGCTCAGGGAAGGTGTTAGCTTTTGGAGATATTCGCGCTTAGCGCGAATATCTCCAAAAGTTGGTAATAGGAGATAGCGATGTTAGCGACTGTTTCCAGTCGCTGACATCTTGGCACGCCCACTTTGCATGTCATTAGTGATAAATATCACTGACATGCAAAGTGGGGCCCAAGATGGTCGCTATCTCCTACTAGCTGTCGCTAACTGGTGTTAGCGACAGCTAGGTAATAGTGAGATAATTTTATCTCCGCTTTCTTGGCTTTTAAAGCCAAAAAAGCGGAGATAAACCCCCTTGATAATATGCCCCTTTGTTTTTGCTTTGCAAAGATTTCTGGGACTTGTAGTGTGATAGAAAGGAACGAAAAAAACAATAACAAAATACAGAGGCAACCCTTGGCCTTTATTTAGTGAGCTACTACAAATGAGACACAATTCTACCCTGAAGCATTTCTCGTCCTCCTCAGCACAGGCAGCATTCGTTGTGGATCAATGTCAGGGGAGCAGCGAGGTAGCAAGATAAGGTGTGAAGAAACATTGGCTTGGTTGTGACCAGCTTTTATGTAGTTTGAATTCATGATTTTCCGACGTAATCAATTGATTTTTAGGTGTATGAACTTACTCGTTAGTTTACCATGTGTAGTTCTCACCTTCTCCGCCATGCTGACTCCTCCACCCCGGGAGCGGGCTGTCAGTCCCAAATGTGAACTCTTACCCCCGAGTGCAGAGACTTAGCCCGAGTGAAGAGACTAGGGGGCATATTATCAAGACAGGAGATAAACTTATCGCCGCTTTATCGCAGAAAACTGCTGATAAAGCGGCGATAATTTTATCTCATGTCTTGATAATATGCCCCTCTGCCCTTATGCTGAGATTCCACATTCAGAAATATAATACTTATAAAAGTCATTTGTAAATAGTAAAAAAACGTAACCATACACAGAAGTGTTCGTTTACCTTTGTGAATTAAGCCCAGAACCAGGAACCCCTTTGGTACATCCGCCCTAGATTAGGAAATCTTTAGTTGAAGAGCAGGTGAGTGGTGAGGGGTTCAACATGGTTGAGAATACAAGCTGAAAGGAAACCTAGGGGCATCTACAGGAACTGAGTGCACATGTCATCCTACTCATGCCATGTGTTTGGTTAAAGATTAAAGGTGTCATTTAACTCATGTACCAAGCCCTAGACGTGATACCTTTAGAAAGGATGTACAATGTTTCCCATGGTGTATGAACTTGTGTGTTAGAGAATAGGTGAAGTGTGAAGCAGGGGCCTCCGTGTAGCTATGGACACATTGAGAGTTTCAGACAGTTAAGGCCGGTGTTAGGAACAACAAAGCACAGATGGAAAGCATTCTTTCCAGTAAGTAGATACATGGCTCACGTCAGCAAATGCCAGAGAACCTGTTCTTCCAGTAAATGTGAACTGACCTGTGTCCGTCACCTCGTGGGGGGTGCATTCAACACTGCCTTATGCAAGGACTTTCTGCACTGCACACCATACACATGAGAGCCTGGTTTCAAATTGGATGAAAGAGGTTCTGGTAAAGCACAAGCGGTCCTGGAAAAAAACTCCAGTGACTTGCAGAAGCTCAAAATGTGGACGGGATGCCAGAAGTGGAATTTCCACCAGCATTCTATTTCTCTCAAAACCGAAAGCACCTCTTGGCATTTTACAAAATTTTGACATAAAAATCAATAAACTGTTGCCCCAAATCTTTATTAATTTTACGGGACTATGTTTACCTTCAAAGCAGTGAATAAAAAACTGCCTGAGGTGGATGGAAGCCATGGCGAGGGTTCTGCAAGATGCTTGGTAACACAAGATAGCTAGAGGTTGGTAGGGGGATTGCGGGCTTAGTTGGTCTAATAGTCAGTGGTCTGTGAGGGGTCATTTCAGCGGTGAACCTGCCTGCTTATAAGCCCGCCCATCACAGATGAAGCGATTGCCTTAATGAACAGATGCCAGCTTTAAAGAGCTCTTGTAGGCACAGGTCAACCACACATTGGGCTCTTCTTTGCCTTGTAATGTTATAGTCAGAATGAGGGGAAATGACATATTGAGCTTATCTACACATGCCATAGTCGGTATTCATGAGATTGCCAAGGAATTTTACAATCAGGAGGAATGGAATGTCCCATTTTATTTGCTCAGAATGTTCCACTCAAGAAACCTGGGAATGGGTCAGAGTTTGACAGTGGGGGAATGTGCGTTTGCAAGGTACGTGTAGGAATCTTGCATGCAGGATGGCATAGAATATGAGACTCGAAATTACGTACTAGAATGATCAAGGATGCCATATTCACTTCAGGAGGAAATGTCTCATTACACATGGTTGTGAATAATATATTCAGGGTGGAATTATACTTTTAGGATGTATGGCAATGTCACATCCAGCACACATGATGGTATGTGAAATTGGGCTTCTCATGGAAGTCGCATCCAGGATTCAGGATAACCCATTTACAATACTTTTAAGAATTCAAGATGTGTGCAAAAGACACATTCAGGAAGTGCACAGATGTTAATTTGAGGATGCATAAAAATGGCATGTTTTGAATGTGTGTATGTGCATTATAGTCAGTGTGCCTTGCATTGTCAAAATGCGAGACGCATTTGCAATGACTTGCAATGCCACAGGTTGTGTATCTATGAATGGACTCAGATTTACTGCCTTGAACATTCAAATGTGTGAGCAATCGTGCCATTTTCTATCACAAAATTTCACGAAATTTCATATATTCTTTACAAAACTACACAAAAGTAATACAATTAGAGAACATTTATGACTTTTTTTCCCCGAACCGATCGGACACCTCGCATATAAAAATAAAAAAAACTCGAGATACCAGCAGAAGAACAGTTTGAGCAGAAATGCCTCCGTGAAACATTTTTCCTGTGAACAAGTCTCCCGCTGCAATCGTGCGAGAATGTTTCATGCTAGGTTCATGCATACTCTAAAAAGTTCACCCAAAACATCTTTGGGGAATATTTATCAAGGTTCTGCGTTGCCTTTGCAAGGGGGCGTAAGAGAGATGCTAAACCTTAACTGAGATTTATCATGCCACGCAAGGCAGGCCACCGTGCGTGACCCTGCATGGCTTGATAAATCAAGTAACATAAGGCAAAGCAAATCGCTGCCTTGTGTTACTCTGCGGCAGGGAGGCGTTCCATGGGTGCAGCATGGATGATCCCACACATCCACTCATGGATTTTGGTGCATTCCCAGATTTCACATTAGTGTGGACCTGGGAATGCTTAAAAATGCTACTCTTCCCAAGTGATGAGCAATGCGGAGAAATATCCTTGTTTCTCCTTGTTTTTTCTCTTTCTACATGTTAAAGAGGAAAATGGCTCTCAGGATTATTTTTGTGCAGGCCTGCATAAAAACAATCCTGCCTACAATGTAGGCACCATTGCACCATGACGTAAGGGTGCCTGAATTGGCGTAGGGTATCCAAAAGTGGGCTAGTGCTAGGAAAGGACAGAAATGCACCGTATAATGTTAAATCCAGCACATTCCTGCATTTCCCTTTCACGCAGTGCGGCAAGGTGGTTTGCAGCATTGCACTGCATGAAAGATTGATAAATATATCCCTTTAATACGTAATTTCAAGATGTCTTGAATTTTATGAAGTGCAAAATTCAGGACTTTTGGGAGTCATGCAATCATAATTAAAATCTCGCACAAGGCTTGCCATTACACATGGCTGCATTACTGTATCACCCATATTCATTTGTGGAAAGTTCATATTGACTTTCAGTGATGCTCAAATAGTGCATGACGTGATGATGTATGCACCTGCAGGTATACCCTGGCAATATTTGGCGCTGCCCCATACCTTGTAAATATGGGGCATCATCAAAAAGCAATGGGTGTTACGGCGGAACACCACTGCAAAACCCATTGCACACCTGTTGGACTTGGCCCTTTTTGCAGGGTCATCCCTGAACCTTTTGCCTTCCTCCTGTATTTTGTCTGACCTGTTTTATGACTCTGGGCACTTTACCAATGCATATGCTCTCCCTATTGTAAATTGATGTATGGATTAGTGACTCCATGATTGGCTGATTTGGTTTACTTATCAGACCCTAGTACAGTGCACTGAGTGGGCACAGGGCTTGTAAATCAAGTGCTGCAGGTGGGCTTGCAGCACTGGTTGTGCCACCCACAGAAGCAGGCTGTAAAATTATGTCTCAGTTCTGCCATTGCAGAGCCTGAGTGCAGTCTGGTACTGCCATGCAGACTGGGCAAGTGCACCCACTTGCATGTCCCTAAACCTTCCCTTTTCTGCATGTTAGTCATCCCTATGGTAGGCCCATTGGCAAGGTCCATTGTAGGTAAAAGGAAGGACGAGGGGGCGTGGCCGAGCAGCCACAATGGCGGGCGGCGACTGTTAGAGCTCAGGGCCCGGCCGAGAGCTAGATCCTGTTGACGCGGGGCTGCAGGGGCTGTCCGAAGTGCAAACGGACCGGCAGCTGCGGACGGAGCTGGGCTGCCGCTCTGGGCCCGGTCCCGAGAATAGCCGAGCTTCATTCCGCCCGGAAGAGGACGGGGCCTCCTAGGCGGCGAGAGTTATCGGAGCCGGGGAGTGGCGTGGTGGCGGCGCCCGGCCGGCCTGCAGTGCGGTCGGGTGAGGACCTCTGAGACTAGACCGGGGATCGCCGAGGACGGGCTGTGGGCCTCCCTCGGCAGCGAAACATAAAATACTGTTGGAGCTCCCCCCCTGCTTGGAACTTGGATGAGACCCGGTGTGTGGGAGACGGGCTGCCGGAAGAGGGAGAGACGCGCTGATCACGGCCGCCCTGAAGGGCGCTTGAGTCACCCTGTCGGCGACATTTCTGCTGTGCGGTAGACGGCCGTGTGTTGGGACCTGGTAGCCACGGTGGTGATAACTGGTGTAGGCGTTTCTCCTCCCGCACAAGTCCCCGACCAGACTGAGGAGGCGAGGAGCGGCAGCGCGGCGAAGGCACGCCGCGTGGATTGGGACCGCACTGGAGGACGGCGGAGGGCCCCCACCGGCGCCATTTTAAACGCATAGCGGACAGCCGGGGACTGGGACCCAGACGTCCGGGGGTGAGGCGGCGCTATCGGAGGGACACAATGCGAGCTCGAGGTGGCGTAGCCTTTCTCCCACCCCCTCTTCCCCCTCCCTCCTACTGACGGCCCTGAGGGGCAGTTGGAGAATCACCCATCGCGCCGCGGTGGGTGTGCAGGGACAGCAAGGTGCACGGAGAGTGTAATGTAGGAGCCACAGGCCCTGGAGGTGAGAGGAGCCCAACTGCAACGGAAGGACACTAGTGCTCAGTGTGGAGAATACGTTCCCTGACATCGCCGGACGTGCGGCGGGGTGGCACCCGAGGATCGCTGTGGATCTGTCAGCTACCCTCAACGGATCGTGTGCTGAGTGGGTTCCGGAGAGGGCGCCTCTGGATTGAGGAGACACCGGAGAAGTAGGTGCCTACACCGGGCGCTCTTCTCTCAGCTCGGCCTGGTGAGGGAGGCACTGGGGCCTCCCCCCTTGCCCCCGCATTGCCACATGGCTGAACGCTACGGGGGACTGACACCTACACTTACCGGGTCGTGGCACCTATCCTACGGGAGTGGGACCGACACTGAGACTGCACCCTGAAGTGAGGAGACCCTGGTACACAGAGGACATGGTGCGCAGAGGCCCGAAAACTATGGAAGGACAGGGAGTTCTGGATGTGCCCCACCAGCAGACTGGGGCGGGAGATGGCGGAGGCGTTCCGGGGACAGCTGAGATGGTCCAACCGGGTGCACAACAAATGGACAAGCTTGACCTTATCCTTCAGGAAATCAGAGACTCTAGGATAGCGATGTAACAACAACTGGGGACCCTCACCACTAACTTTTCTCTTCTGAAGGCAGATCACGCCAAACTGGCGGAGAGGGTCAAGGACCAAGTACTAGCGGTTGCAGACCTTACACCAACGGTGGCGGAACACACTACCTCTATACAGGAGCTGCAGACCCAGGTCACTTCCCTGATGGATAGAGTGGAGGACGCAGAAGGGCGAAATCGCAGCAACAACATAAGGGTGATTGGCCTGCTGGAAAAATGCAAAGGGACGAAGGCTGCGGAGTTTATGGAAAACTGGTTCCGCGACCAGATTACGACCGAAGGACTATCCCCACACTTCTGCGTGGAACGTGCGCACAGGATCCCATCCGGTCAGCCTGGATCGTGACGCGCACCGCGTCCTTTGATAGTCCGTATCCTAAATTACCGGGATAGAGATGTCCTTCTACAGAGAGCCAGAGAGAAGTCTACCATTCACTTCGAGAACCAGAGGGTGTCCCTCTACCCAGACTATACATACGTGGTGCAAAAACGACGGGCGTCGTACCTGGAGGTCAAAAAGAAACTTAGGAAGGCACAGCTGAAATATGCTCTACTTTTCCCCGCCCGCCTGAAAGTCATACATGGGCGGAAAACTCATTTCTTTGAGAGCCCCTCTGACGCAGATGAGTGGCTGGAAGTAATGGGCATTGATGGCAGCCAGGACAGCTCCCAAATGGCTGCTACCGACAATTCGAAAGAAGATTCGGGCCACGACGACCGACGGTCCCCAGGAGCCGGGAAGGAGAGGAATCGACAAAGCCTGTCCCGGGCACAACAGCAGAAGGACCAGCTAGAGGCGCTGTCAATGGCTGGCAACTTTAGAGAAGATGTAGCGAAAATAACTACGGATTCAGAGAACAGCACGCTACAATCAGACTCGGAGAACAGTGTGGTCCTATTCCCCACGGTCACACCCTGAGCTGCAGATGAGTTAATGGATAATTGACTGAATGGCTGAGGCATCTTAGAACTGTCTCCCTCGAATGCACTTCACCGTATCCTTTTTCTTATATTGTACAGTGTTGACCCTGTAATAGTTCTGAGTGGCTATATGATTGTGAGGTGGGAGGTGGCCACAGGAATTAGTAACACCTGGGTAGCTCTACCAAGAGCCCACCTTGTTTACAGAGGGTGTATACAGGGGACACTCCCACGAGGTGCTGAGAGAGACCCATTGAGTGCCCTGCGGCAACCGTTTCGAATTATGCTTTGGTATTCTTTGTAAGATAGACTCTCTGGCTGGACTACCGTTGAGCCGACAGCGCCTGATGACAACAACACCATGAACTTGTGTGTGCTTGGCCGCCCCCCCAGTGGCGAATGCACAAGACTCCGGATTTTTATGTTACGATTGTTTATGTTGGGCTCAGCTGGGTTGCACCGCTGTGCCGAGTTGGTTCTGTTTTTGTTAGACACTTTGGGGTATGCATTCTCCTGGGCGCTTATCTGTTGGGATCCTAGTAAAAGACTACTGACACTGATAGATCTGACAACGGATGATCATGGCTGAGAAGGCTGGATCGTACAAACTTATTACTTGGAATGTGCGGGGTCTGGGAGGGGTGCAGAAACGGCACAGAGTCCACTCTTTCCTCCTCAGACAGTAGACACAAACAGCCTTCATACAAGAATCACACCTCACGACATCAGAAGTGCACAAGCTGAGAAAAAAGTGGAGGGGCACTATTTATTCCACGTCATACTCTGCTTTTTCTAGAGGGGCAACTATTTGGGTTTGCCACGGGACACCTTTCGTAGAACTGGAACGGAGGGCGGACGATCAGGGCAGGTATATCCTAGTTAAGGGCACCCTAGATGGCACACTGATAATCCTGGGTAGTATATATGCCCCAAACTATGAACAGGACAAATTCCTGCACAAGGTGGGGATGGCATTATCAGACTGGGCCGAAATCCCCTGGGTACTCGGGGGGGGGGACTGGAATGCCGTGTTGGATCTGGACCTAGACAGGTCACACCCACCCCCTTCAAGCGTCCTGTGCTACGAAGCTGACTGACACATTTATTGCATGGGCAGACGGCTGGGGACTGACTGATAGCTGGCGAACACTACACCCCTCCTATAAAGAATACTCCTTTTATTCCCCGGTGCATGATTTACACACCCGCATGGACCGCTTCCCGTGTTCCCGCACTCTGGTCACGTCGGTAGGCTCCTCGGAGTACCTGGCGAAAACCTTTTCGGACCATAGGCCCCTAGCGTTCACTCTCCACTGGGGCAGAGTATTGACCCCGGTATCAACCTGGAGACTTAAACCCACATCTCCTGGAGGACGGGCCATTTCGGGCGACCCTGTCGGACGCCCTAAGACACTACTTGGAGGACAATTGGGATTCCGCTTCCTCTAATTTGGAGGTGTGGGATGCAATGAAAGTAGTAGTACGGGGGTAGCGATAGGTCAATTCGTGGGGGCCAGACAAGAAATTCACAAGAAATTGTGCGAGGTGGAGGAACGACTAAAGGGGCTTGAGCGAGAGGCGAGCGTAGATCCGGCGGAAAAAAAGGAATTACAAGAAGTATACATTGATCACGCAGAAATGTTAGAGTCCTTGCGAAACGTAGATTTTAAGGCATACCAGCGGAGACAACACACTGAAGCTGACCGTTCCAGTGCTCTTCTGGCCCATTTGGTGTGGGATAGACCGGACCCACCGACAATTACACAAATACTTAACCCGATGGGCGCCCTAGTACACACTCAATCCGACATTAACCTGGCATTTCACGACCACCTGAAGGCACTTTATGCTCTTATAGGCTTAGAGGACTCTACGCAGATAGCTGAGTTTATGCGTGATCTCCCCTTCCCATCCTTAGCAGCAGACGCACAAAAGGCGATTGAGGGGCCTATCACACAACATGAGATACGCGCTGCGATTAAACACTTAAACAGAAATAGGACGCCGGGCATGGATGGGCTCCCGGTGGAGTTTTACTCGACCTATGCTGAGATTCTGGTACCGGTCCTGGAAAAGATTTACAGGACAGCGTTTGAGGAGGGACACTTGCCGAAGTCAACCATGCAAGCCCTGGTAATCTCCATACCTAAGCCGGACAGGGATGTCTTAGAACTGGCAAACTATAGACCTCTATCCATGCTGTCTACAGAATATAAAATATTGAGCAAAGCTATTGCCCTGCGGATTTAACCCCACCTGCCCGCTCTTATACACCGGGACCAATGTGGATTCCTCCCTGGGCGTAATACCTCCCTGAATACGAGACGCCTGCACGCACTGATGGCTGCATCGCCAAAAGAATTGGACCGAGTGGGGTGCATTGCACTGGACCTAAAGCAGGCGTTTGATTCCCTTTCCTGGCCCTTTATGTTCGGAGCTTTGAAACGCTTTGGTTTCCCTGCTTCTTTATTGCAATGGATTTGGTTGCTGTACACCGATCCCACCGCCCGGGCAAGAACGGGGCGGTATGTGTCGGCCGAATACTTAGTGCATAGGGGTACCCGGCAGGGCTGCCCCCTATCCCCAATGCTGTTTGTTCTGGCGCTTGAGCCACTGGATATTGCCATCCGGATGCACACCGAACAGTTGGGCATTCCAGTGGCGCGGACCATACACTATTGTGCGACACATTCCGCAGGTTCGGAATAGTGTCGGGATTGACCATAAACCCATATAAATCAGTCGGCTTTTATTTCTGTGACGCGCCTCACCCCTTTCCATACCCTTCGGGGCCTATCAGATTCCCGTGGCACAGTCCACCTTTAGATACCTGGGGATTCGAATATATAGGACAATGGAGGACCAGATTGATGGCAATATCTCTAAGGCCATTACTGGTCTCCGCAGCAGCATTGGGTTCTGGACCTCATTACCCCTGTCCGTCATGGGTCGCGTTGCAATAGCCAAGATGGTCATGCTCCCTCGCCTATTGTATTTTTTCTTTAACCTTCATTAACCTGCCGGTATGTCTCCCACAACAGGTATTTAACACGATAAACACTCTGCTGATTACTCTCATATGGGGGATGGGCAGACGGTGGATAAGTTTACGCAAACTCCAGCTTGGCACCAGACTGGGAGGCCTAGGAGTCCCAGACTTCCAAGGCTACTATTACGCCAGCCAGCTCCAGTGGTTGTCATTCTGGTTGGCAGGTAGGAACCTCCACGAGATTGGACTAGCGACGGACCGATTAGATCGGGGAGAACTACATAGTTTACTGCTGCCAAAAGGTAAGATACCACAGACATGTCACCCATTGCTTCGCACGGCCCTCAATTGCTAAAAGAATGCACTAGCGTACACTGCGTCAGTAACACCATATGTGGGGAATATCCCCTTACTGGGCATCTCAACGCCACAGGGGAGACTCACAAGGCAGACACTGCGCCACTGGACAGAGAATGGGATTGAGGAGAGAGGGAGCTTCTTCGGGGATGACACACTTCTGGACCACGACACCTTTGTACAAGTTACAGGGACCTCTGACAGACAGTACTTGTTGCATGCCACAGTGTCCCACTATATTCGGACAACTTGGGCGCCACAACGGACCCAACCACCTAGACACGAGCTAGTACACCTGCTGCATTACATGGGGACTGGGGGTCACTTGGTGCATTAGTTATATACCGGGATCAGAACACACGCAGCGATATCCCTCACCACATTACGGGACACTTGGGCACAGGACAACGGGGAAGAACTACCAGATAATATATGGCAGACAGTACTTGAACACCCTAAAAGAGTCTCACGGAATGTGAAATTTAAATTTATTCAGACCATGGTTCTTCAGAGGGCGTATCTAACCCCGGAGAGGATCCACCAGATGTTTCCAGACTCTCCCCACTGTTGCCCTCGGTGTAGAGCAGACGAGGCAGGCCTCCGCCACATGCTTTGGACATGTCCACAACTGAGGAGCTATTGGGGGGAGGTATGCCAGACACTAAGAGAGGTTACACACGTGCGGATAGAGGAGACCGCCTTGTATTGCCTAGTGGGAGCCCACCACCGCCCTAAAACACTGAAAGCCAAACTGAGATTTCTAGATCAAGCGCTTCTCTTGGCTATCAGAGTGATCACAATGAGGTGGAAATCCCAAAGAGCGCCTAGTGTGGCGACATGGAGGAGGGATGTAGTAAAATGGGGCCAGATAGAGAGCGTCACCCTTAAGAGAGAGGAGGACACTGGGAGATGGAAAAATCCCATGGCCATGGATTGGGAAGTCATGCTACTGGACTTAGATAGACGGGACCCGGCACCATCCCAGGAAGATAGACCACAGGATACACACTAAGTAGAGAGGTCTGGGGACAGATCACACCAATGCCAGATTTGGAGTTTATGTTTTAGTGTGAACACAGTAATATAGTAGTCGGTACTGTTGACCGGAGAATTGTACTAATGTGAGACCCTCGTGCCCAGGAGAAAGGGGGGTTGGGGGCGGGATAGATGGGGTGGGAGTGGGAGGGGATGGGTCTTCTTCTTCAGACATATGTATGAATATAGACGTTCCGTATCAACCTTCCCATAGATAGATGTGTGCTGTCACACGCCAAGGGGCCATGTTGAAGGTATAGAAGTTACATAGATCCGTGACTACTGAAGGGGATTACCACTGTGTTGCTTATTGTTGGGGTGAAAATAGAAAACCGTGAATGTTAAATATATGATGATTATAGGTATGTTATGCCTTGTATCTACATTCATGAATAAAGAATTTAATAAAAAAAGGTAAAAGGTAGGACAAGCCCTGATGTGTGTGGCATGTCCTAATTGTGAATTACAGCCACTTTTGTTTGTCACTATTGCAAGGCTACCTGTTCCCCATAGGCCAGAATGGGCAGTTTGATTATACCATCTTATAATCCTAACTGACTCAGGGAACTAGGTAGGAATTCGACTAAGCCTGAACTCAGAATGATAAAATACATCTTTTAGCGAAGTTAGTTTCAATATTCTGTGTTTGAAAATACTACTTTTAGAAAGTAGGTAATTTCTTGCCTAACTATCCAAGCCTGCCTCTGCTGGGTTGTGTATTCCTTGTCTGGGGTTTGAGTGACAGGGGCTGTGAGATTCCAGAAGACAGGGTGAGTCAGCACAAGGCTGAATAGAGAGATCTGCATGTATATGGGTAGGAGGAGTTGCACATGGGACCTGAATAGGTTTGTGCATTCCCTCCACAATGCTGGCACCACCTCCTGTGGTGTGTCTGATGTCCCTGGCCTACACTGTAAAAGGAAAGAAGGAGTCATGTAGACAGAGTGCTCCAGGACTGACCAGAACTGGTTTGGACTAGGCAAATACCTCTCTGCCTTCAGAGAACAAAGAGAAATTGAGTATAAAAGGTGGAACCCAGACCCCAGAATGTCGGATCACTTTGGGAAATAAGAGGAACCTTTGCTGAGGAGAGGAACCAGAGAATCTGGAGAGGAGACTATCCCTAAGCTGAGGGCTGTTTGGAGATTGGACTGCAGTGGTTGCCTGACTGCCAAAGAAAGGAGAAAGGAACTTTGTGCTACTTTCAAGTCAATGTGTAAGGGATCTCCAATGGCTTGAGATAGAGCTTGCCTCCTGCTGAAGTCTCAGGGACAACAGACTTCACCAACATGCTCCCCTGCCTTCCCATGCTGGGAATTGAAGTGGCTGCTGTTGAGCTGGGATTTCTGAGAGACTGCGTGTCGCTGGGAGCGCAACTCAAGATGAAGAAGCGTGTCGCTGCCACAGCTGTTGTCGTCGCATCATCGGAGAAGCATACCACCGCTGCCGCCTCGCATCACTGGAGAAGAGTGTTGCCATCGCAGCAGATGCCATCGCATCCCCGGAGAAAAGTGCCGCTGCCCCAACCGCTGTCACATCCCATCACCGAGGCGCCCCACAGCCCTCGACAAAAGTTTTGCCGTTGCAGCAGATGCCATTGCATCACCCGAGAAGTGTGTCAGCGGGCCTACCGCGGCTCAGAAGGTTCGTTGAGCCGCCGCACGGCCATTGGGCATGCACTCATTGTTGTTAAATCAAGAAGAAGACGCCATTTTGTTTCATTGCATCAAATCTTCATCGCATCACGGTGCTGCTGGTCGCATCGCCACAGAAGCGTAATAAGAAACCTCCCCACGCCGAAAAAAACCGACGCCTCACCGTCCCCTACACAGCAGTAGGGAACCGACGCATTACCATTCTTGCGTGTAAGGAACCGACGCATCACCTTCCCTGCAACACTTTCATTGTGTAGCATTACGCATCCTAAGGCACATTGAACTTAAAGTGTCGCACTTACCATATAAGAGAACAAAGCTGTTCCTACCATTTTTAAAGTACAGTATTGTGGATTTTTGTCATATGTGGTCTTGTGTTAAACCTATATAAAGAATACTTATTTTTTATATAAATCCTGTGTGGTGTCCATCTGTAGTTTTGTCACTGGATTACTGTATGTGTTCACAAATGCTTTACACACTGCCTCTGAGATAAACCTGCCTGCTCGTGCCAAGCTACCAAGGGGGTGAGCAGGGGTTATTTTAGTAGTGTACCCCCTTACCCTGACTAGACGCAAGTGTCCCTATTTGGTGAAAGGTACCTTCCTCTGCCAACTAAAGACCCCCAAATCTAACAACACCACTTTCACGCTAAGTGCTGCAGTGAATAGGAAAACTAATTACAAGACAGTGGTAAGCCAGTTTAAGTGGCTTAACTCCACTTTATAAATAAAGCGAAGGAGTTAACGCCACCAGAACATCGAAAAAAATCATGTTCTAGTGGCATTAACTCCTTGTAACCATGTCTCTTTGTCTTATTCAGAGGTAGGGGTGGCTCCTCCATTAGGGCGAAGGAGGGTCTCACCACTGATTTCTCGCAGTGCCTGATGCAGAAACATAAAATTATATTTTAATACCATTTTATGTGTCTGCTCCTCATGCTGCGAGAAAGCAGAAGGTAGGGTATGCCTGGTTGGGGGTGCGGGTCTGAGAGGAGTGGCTTGCACCACTCTGAGTACACTGACTGATTAGTCGGCCTTCTGGGGCCGACCATAGTAGTCATGCGCACTCTACCTACAAAGAGAAAATGGCCTCCCTACAGGTGCCCAGCTGGATGCTGTCTGTACCAATCACAATGCTGCCATTGCAGCGTTGTGATTGGCTTACGGGAGGGAAGGGAGCATGCCTGTTCTTGTTCCTGTTGCTCTGTGGGACTCAGCCCAGGAGAAGAGGCGGTGCAGGACCCGGTCAGGTAAGTTTTATTTTGTCTTTTAACCCCACCCTTTTCCCCCTGAACAAACCCCATGCTCCCAGCGAGTATTGCGAGCCAGGATTGCTCAAAGGAATGCAGCCTACTGACTCATTCATGTAAAGTTCCTCTGGGATATGCCAACCAGACCATCAATCAATCATGACATTTGTATAGCGCGCTACTCACCCGGGAGGGTCTCAAGGCGCTGGGGGAGAGGGGTACGTTACTGCTCTAACAGTCAGGTCTTGAGTTGTTTCCTGAAGGAGAGATGGTCCTGGGTCAGCCGAAGGTGGATGGGGAGGGAGTTCCAAGTCTTGGCTGCCAGGTAGGAGAAGGATCTTCCTCCGGCGGTGGCTCTGGGGATGCGTGGTATGGCGGTGAGGGCGAGGCTGGTCGATCGTAGCTGGCGGGTGGGCGTTGAGGTACTTGGGGCCCAGGTCGTGGAGAGCCTTGTGTGCATGGGTGAGGAGCCTGAATGTGATCCTCTTGCTGACGGGGAGCCAGTGCAGGTCTCTCAGGTGACTGGAGATGTGGCTGTGTCGGGGGATGCCCAGGATGAGTCGTGCGGAGGCGGTCTGGATGCGTTGGAGTCTTTTCTGAAGTTTGGCTGTGGTTCCGGCGTAGAGGGTGTTCCCGTAGTCCAGTCGGCTGGTGACGAGTGCCTGGGTGACGGTCTTCCTGGTCTCGGTGGGGATCCATCGGAAGATCTTACGGAGCATACGCAGGGTGTTGAAGCACGATGAGGAGACGGCGTTGACTTGTCTGGTCATCGAGAGGGATGAGTTCAGGATGAAGCCCAGGTTGCGCGCGTGGTCCGTTGGCTTGGGAGTGGTGCCCAGGGCATGGGGCCACCAGGAGTCGTCCCAGGCGAAGGGCGATGATCCCAGGATGAGGACTTCCGTCTTGTCTGAGTTCAGTTTCAGGCGGCTGTTCTTCATCCACTCGGCGACGTCTTTCATCCCTTCGTGTAGGCTGGTACTGGCGGTGGCGGGGTTGTTGGTGAGGGAGAGGATCAGCTGGGTATCGTCGGCGTAGGAGATGATGTTGAGGTTGTGTTGGCGTGCGATGGCTGCTAGGGGGCTCATGTAGACGTTGAAGAGGGTTGGGCTGAGTGATGATCCTTGTGGTACACCGCAAATGACTTCGGTGGCCTCGGATCTTAACGGGGGGAGGCGGACTCTCTGGGTTCTTCCGGCGAGGAACGAGATGATCCACTCCAGTGCCTTCTCTTGGATTCCGATGTTGCTGAGGCGCAGTACTAGGGTGCGGTGGCAGACAGTGTCGAACGCTGCGGAGAGGTCCAGGAGGATGAGGGCTGCTATTTGCCCGTTGTCGAGCAGGGATCTGATGTCATAAGTGGCTGCGATCAGGGCGGTCTCGGTGCTGTGGTTGGCTCGGAAGCCGGACTGCGAGGGGTCGAGGGATCCATTCGTCTCGAGGAAGGCGGCGAGCTGTCTGTTGACGGTCTTCTCGATGACTTTGGCAGGAAAAGGGAGGAGCGAGATGGGGCGGAAGTTCTTGAGGTCGGTGGGGTCCGCTATTGGTTTCTTCAGGAGGGTGCTGATCTCGGCATGCTTCCAGCTCTCCGGGAAGGTGGCGGTGTGGAAGGATGTGTTGATGATGTCCCGCAGTTGGGGTGCGATGATGGAGTCGGCCTTGTTGAAGACGTGGTGGGGGCAGGGGTCGGTTGGTGATCCGGAGTGGATGGTGTTCATCGTGCGGGTGGTGTATTCGGTGCTGACCGGGGTCCAGTTGCAGAGGGTGGTGGTGGGGGGCGTTGGTTCGGCGGTTGGGTGCGTGGTTGATGCGCTGAAGCTGTTGTGTATGTCGGCGATCTTGCGATGGAAGAACGAGGGAGTGATGTTGTTGTTTCCGGCGCTGGGGTTGGAGAGCTCTTTGGCATTGCTGAAGAGTTCCTTGCTGTCGTGGGCGTTGTTGTCCAGTCGTTCTTTGAATGCTGTCTTCTTGGTGGTGTGGATCAGCTGGTGGTGCTTGCGGGTGGCGTGCTTGAGGGCGGTCATGTTGTCTGGGGTCTGGTTGTGGGTCCAGGCTTTCTCGAGGGTGCGGCAGTCCTTCTTGGAGTCCTTGAGTTCGTCGGTGAACCAGGGGGCTTTCTTGCTGCCGGGCCTGCTGGGAGGGTTATTTAGTGGTGCGAGGTCATCGGCGCAGGCGGTCAGCCACTGTGTGAGGTTGCTGGCTGCTTCGTTAGGGTCCGTAGTGCTGGCCGGAGGGTTCTTGTGGAGGGATGTGCTGAGCTGCTCGGCGGTGATCTTGCTCCAGCTCCGGCGAGGAGCCTGTTGTGGGTGGTGGTGGGTCGTGTTCCTCCTGAAGCTGAAGTGGACGCAGCTGTGATCAGTCCAGTGAAGTCCGGTGGAGTGGCTGAAGGAAATGTGCTTGCTGGAGGAGAAGACGGGGTCAAGCGTGTGACCGGCGTGGTGGGTGGGGGTGTTCACCAGTTGCTTGAGTCTGAGGTTGGCGAGGTTGTCCAGCAGGGTGGTGGTGTTGCTGTCCTTGTTGTTCTCCAGGTGGAAGTTGAGGTCCCCTAGGAGGATGTAGCAAAATAGAAAACAGCACACCCTGCCAAAATAGATATCAACGGTACCAATAGGGATCCACAAGATTATATATGGGGTGACATCAACAAACCATCTGAGCCATAGACTTTACTGGTATTTTGGAAACATAATCCTTTTATTAATTTTTTTGTGATTTTGTGATTTTTTCAAGTTCATTGTTTTTAAGAAACACATTCCGTATATATACATTTTTCAAATCTGATAAAACAGAAAACAATAGGTGGATATATAGAAAATATAGATAAAATACACACAAATGTTCCTCACACTCCCATATACACAGGGGCAACTCACAATCAATCCAGAACTCGCTAACTCATTCACTTTCTCATTCATTCATACAGTGACATACAGGGGAACACCCACTGCTGCCATAGAGTGGAATAATGGTTTGCTTGGACAGGGGTGCGAATTATGGATGCAGGGTAGATGAAAAAATATAGTCCACAGGGACTAGGTAACTGCTGTCCAAAAAGTTCACGCCGACACGCGTTTCGGTGTTAGGTGCCAGAGTAGGCCACACCTTCTTCAGGGCAGGGATGTATACAACCAGAGAGGGGAACAAACAAGCTGTGAATAAAAACACTTTTTCATTATAGCGTTCGGAAGTTCATTGAGTTACCATACATATATATATTTATACATAACATTTCTTTCATTAGAGTTTATTCATCACTTTAAATCAATTAGTCAAGGCTCTGATGTAGCAGCGTCACTCCCAAAGTGTAGGGCTTCCCAAGAATGGGGAAGACAACGATCTACCGGGTTAGACCAGGGTTAGGGTGGATATCTTCACATTCACTCATTCACGCATTCATCCATCGTCTTATATGATGCTTTTCACCATTTATACGGGCGTCATCTGAGGCTTCCTGTATTGTATTTGGATATATCATCCATTGGACTTAATATAAACTATGGGGGGCAACTAAACCTCGCATTTCTGAGAATTCATCAGGTAAAGGAGGGGCAAGAGAGGATAGTATAGGCCACCATGGTTTCCCTCATCTCTCTTCTTGTCAGTCGAGTGGGCCAATACAGGAAATGAAATCCTAAACACCATTGTATGGGCGGAGGAACTACCTATTTTACATAAAGGTCCAATACATTTAATTGAACAACAAGGGTTCAAGCAATACCATAGATCTACTTACTGGGTATATATGGGTAATATGGCATTCACTTTTATATTGGTCCAGCAAGGGTGGTCACTCAGGAAGTATTCTCGATTGATTAATGGTTCCGGAGAGTACCAGGTAGGATAGGTTGTCTTCCTATATCGCTACCTAAAACACGCATAACGGTTCTTAGTGTGGGGATATCTCTCAGATAGCTCTAGGAGGATGTAGTCAGAGGAGGCGAGGGCGTGCGGGCTGATGAAGTCTGTGATGTCTTCGCTCAATTGTGTGCGTGGTCCCGGGGGTCTGTAGATGGGGGTGCCTCTGAGGGTCGTCTTGGGGTCGGTGTGTATCTGGAAGTGGAGTTGTTCGGCGGCGGTGAAGGTGTCGTTGGAGTTGGTCGAGATGCGGATGGTGTCCTTGTGTATGATGACGATGCCTCCTCCAGTCTGGTTGGTGCGGTCCCTCCGGGTGATCTTGTATCCATCCGGGATGGCTGTGGCGATGTCGGGAGCTGAGGAGGCGTTCATCCAGATTTCCGTGAGGAAGGCGACGTCTGGAGATGTTGTGTCGAGCAGGTTCCAGAGTTCCACGGCGTGTCTGTGGACGGAGCGTGTGTTGAGCAGGATGCACTTGAGGTGGTTGCTGCTGGTGCTCGGCTTGGCGGGTGCGGTGCAGGTCCGGAGGCAGATGACCTTGCAGGCTGTGGTAAATAAATAAATAATACCTCTCTTTTTGACTAGACATATATCATAACAGATAGCTCAATAAATAAGAGTCAAGATTCGAGGTAGTAGGAGTTTTGCAGGTTTAATACAGCATAAGGACAGGAACAGGACAACCTGCATAGGAATAGGATGACAGGGCCCAGCAGCTGCTGGGGCTGGATCTGGGATGAGCGCGCTGACTTTTAATAACAATACATGAGCATATATACATAACGCAAACACATAGCATTACATTGCAGTAGGCGTAGCAGTGGGTGGAGCAGAAGGCGTGACGCGTAGCAGTCGCGAAAGATAAGGGCGAAAGTAGGTGTAACTGGGCGTATACATGGACATGTGATGCAAACATAACAGAATATGTCATGAATGGGGCGGAAACCATGGAGGGGGCTACCTAAGGAGCCGGGACCTCTAACCTGATGGTGCGCGCAAACTGGCAATGACGTATCACTAGGAGAAGCTGGGGGCTATGAACTCTGTGCTAGGAGCAGAGACTGAAGTCTGGAGAGTCAGGGCGACATGTACCTAAACAGTATCTAGTATCTGATGTTTAGAGAACATGTTGATATAAACTAGAAGTTAGGAGGGGAAAGGCTAACTTGATTCTAAGACTGGACCATGCATTATTCTACATGTAGTACGTGATGAAGAATATTAAATGACCATTAAATGCAGTATTTCTCTAACGTGGAGACGTGAAGGCTAGACAATGACGGAAACTATTGATGCAGTTCAGTAGCTTAGGAATGCAGAGAAGGAGGACTGAACTGATAACTGGAATCATAACATATTCTTGGCAGACTCAGAGACTGAGCCAGGCTGGACCGGGCACTGCGAGGCAGGAAGTAAGTGAAGGGTCGAGGATACAGGTGGGGGCTGTATCGCTCCTCAGCGAGGCTTCAGGAGACAGGAGCTGAATCTGGTGTCCGGGCCCTTTTGAGGCCTAGAAACGGGGATTTTATAATAGAATAACGTGCACACTGAGAAACGTGGCAACGTAGCTTTACATAGGCCTGATATTCGTAGTATTCACGAGGACTGGAAACTGGCATACTAGAGGTGGACACAACTGTAATTGCGTCATTAATCGAACATGGGGAATGCATATGCATATTTAATCATACACACATAACATATGATGGATGACACGTAGGGACACAGAACATGGCGAAATTTACTTTTCCACATTCCCTCCTTGTCACTACGTTTCCATCAGGAAACATCAATATTCATGATACCATCTATCATTTCATACAGTATCATTTGCTCGTCTCGAATTATCCTGGAACGGGATTTAGAACGGGGCTTGGGACTAGGAATACAAGAGGTAGCACAAATGCCGCAAATCGCAGGGCCACATTGTATACAGAGGCAGCAGCTGAATATGATCGCTACTGCAATACCTAGAAAGGACAATATTTTCCATCCCCAGGCGGAAATTATATTCCAGAACCAACCGGACCATGTCCAGGTGCCTGGATCTTGGTGTATCAGATGGGCAATTTTATGGAGTCTGGTTATAGCTGAATAAACAGACGGCGCGTTATTTGGAATGAAAATGCAGCAACTAGATCCGATGACTCTACAGGCCCCGCCCCTATCGGCCAGTATGACGTCAAGGACGAGACGATTCTGTAAAACGACAAATCTCATAGCAGATTGCTCTTCGGTTAAGTTACCTAGAGCAGAGGCAGTCTCATTTACTACAGCTTCGAGGGTTCTGGTTAACCTACGGATCAGTTTACTATTCTGGATAGGTCCTATAAAGAAGAAGAAACCTCTGTTGAAATCTGTATACTGTTCTAGAGCAGTTTCAGTATAATCGACAATTGGGGACTCCCTTTTATGTCTAATGTGTACTAGATGTGTATTTCTATGATAATCAGGTGGGGCTAGAAAAACTGGTGGCAGTAGGAAGGCAATGTAACAGGTTCCCTCCCAATCGAGGGGCAAACGAACATATGCGGTTTGACCACAAATAAAATAAGAATGACGTGAAGCTTTGAAAATAGATTTCCCACTGTCACTATACTTGACAATAGTAGTACAATCACTATGTCCTACATGTACGGAACCATTATTTCGGACACATAATTCGCCTTTGACTGGTAGTACTGAAATAGCAGGTAAGTCTGGAGTAGTATCAGACTGAACATTCAGGACCATGAAATTCGACGAATAATTACCTAAATTATACACTTCATTTTCTAGATCTAAACCTGTTCGGTGGGGAAGACCTTGTTTGTCTGGAAAACATGTACTGTTAAGAAAAGACATATCTGTTGAGGATGACGTTAACGTGGACCATGCTCCACACGAACCATTATGTGAAAATGTATAAGGAAAAAGTGGCAGAACTCCCTTCGGGGTCTGGAAAGGGGGGAGTCGACCACACACCCAACAATTAGTGGTATTGCTGGACTGGTGTGAGTAATGTAACATGCGGATAAATGAGTTATTTCGCATAGCGAGGCGGTAAGAGAGTTCATGAGGGGGCAGGTCACTAAACGTGTGCTCTACTGTAGCATTAGCAGACTTATTTACATGTGAAACTGGGAAACATAGGTAAAATGCATAACTGGTGCAGGAAATCATAAGGCTGGAAAACAATATGAAACATAGAAAAACGATACATCGGATTGAGTTTTGACTAACTCTCTCACTATGGGGGTCTATTTTATACATGTCAGAAACAGTCTAACCGTTTCACCTAGGGGAGGACTTAGACAATCAAACTGACTGACTTATTTTACTAGACCGGAGTTTTAGCTTGTACTCCTGTTGCGGAGTTTTCTCTAACAGGGGAGGGGTTGTAGCAATGTCTTTTGCGGGACAGTCCTTGAGAACAATGCTTTGGCAATCCTTCAAATCCTGGGAAATGTTCTTTAAGACGGGTTTCAGTCCATTAAAAAGTTTGACATGAGAAAGGTGCACCCAGCCTTTGCGTCCTTCCAACTTCACGGCTGTACGGGTGGTGAGGAGGACCTGTCGGGGCTCTTTCCAACGAGGTTCCAGCGGACTTGATCTGTCAAAGTTGCGGACCATCACCATGGATCCTGGAACGATTTCATGCGGTGCCACCTCGGTATTGTCTGGAAATGCGGCGGCAACCTGTGAACGACATGAGTTGAGGGCAGACATCAAGGAAGCTAGGTAATCTGTCAGCATATTACTTGAAACATCGGTAATACTTCGGGGTCTAGGAGTACCCCACATATTAGGGGGGCGGCCGAAAACGACCTCATACGGGGACAGACCTGATCTGGAATGTGCGACCATGCGCATATAAAATAAAGCGACTGGTAGAGCTACTAGCCAGTCCACACCTTTTTCTTTACACACTTTTGCAATATGGATTTTCAGAGTCTGGTTATGTCTCTCTACGAGACCGGCTGCTTCAGGGTGGCGTACACAATGAAACTTCCACTGGTACCCTAATAACAGGGAAACGTGCTTCATGAGTTCAGATGAGAATGGCTGGCCGTTGTCAGAATATACGACTCTAGGGAGTCCATAACGGGGGAAGAACTCACGAACCAACTGCTTGGCAGTGGTCGCGGCTGTGTAATCTGGGACTGGATATGCTTCTGTCCACCTGGACAAAGCGCATACAACTACAAGGACATACTTGAAACCTCGACATCGCTCCATCTGAATATAATCCATCTGGAGGACTTCAAAAGGGTGGTCAGGGGGCTGGAATCCACCTTGTTCCACCGGGACACTTTTACCTGGATTAAACTGACAACATATCATACAGGTACGGACTTTCTGCTT
The DNA here is from genome assembly GCF_964261635.1 of Lissotriton helveticus. Taxonomy (NCBI): domain Eukaryota; kingdom Metazoa; phylum Chordata; class Amphibia; order Caudata; family Salamandridae; genus Lissotriton; species Lissotriton helveticus. The sequence goes on from NC_136061.1 coordinate 1,782,465,033, forward strand.
AGCTGCAGCTCGTAAATGCTTGTTGAACCAAATGTTCTGGATACTGTCTAACATAGCTTTTTCTCCTAAATGTGCTGGACTATGTGCGGTATTAATAATGACTTGAACCATAGAGTCGGGGAGAAACCATGTGGCTCTACCCTTCGTTAACCATCCTTGATCTGTCTGGACCCCTCCTTGTTCGGACCATTTCTTGATTTCTTCGGGAGTAGCATGTAACTGGATATCTATGACATCTTGTGTAGGGTCCTTAACTGTCATACATGTAGTCGGATCTGGAGTATGTGTCTGATTAACTGGAATGTCTGGAGTCTGTGCTGTAAGCTTGGCTGTGCGATCTGCTAGATCATTACCTTGGGAAATAATGTCAGTAACTTTCGTATGTGCTTTGCACTTCATGATAGCGATAGATGTCGGTAAGTGTATGGCATCTAACAGAGCTTGAATAAGGAGACCATGCTGAATCTTGGTTCCATGAGAAGTCATGAAACCTCTCTCCTGCCAGAGCACTCCGAAGTCGTGTACGACTCCGAATGCGTAGCGTGAATCTGTGTAAACATTAACTTTCTGGTTCTTGGCATGTATACAGGCTTGTGTCAGAGCAACTAGCTCTGCTGCTTGAGCGGACAGGGTGTCAATACGGTGTGTTTCAATAACTTCGGTGTCAGTAGTCACTGCATACGCAGCGACTAGTTCTCCTGTACTTGTTCTCATACATGAACCATCCACATAAAGTGTCAGGTCGGGATCTGGTAACGGAATATCTGTCAGATCTTGTCTTGGCTTTGTCGTAATGTTAACTACTTCCACACAGTCATGTGTGGCAGAATTTGAATTAACTGATGGTAACAGTGTAGCAGGATTTAAAATGTTGCAGCGTCTGATTTCTATGTGTGGCTGGAACAGTGTCAATTCATAACCTGTTAAACGTGCAATTGTCAAGTGCTGAGTTTGTGTTCGGTTTAAAAGAACTTCCACAGAGTGTGGAACTTGTACTGTCAAGGTATGTCCTAAGACTATGGAATCACTTTGTCTGATAGCTAGGGCTGTGGCTGCAACTGACTTGAGGCACGCAGGCAGAGCCTGGGCTACAGGATCTAATGTGCTCGAAAAATAAGCACAGGGCTTGTATTGTCCTGCTTGATCTTGTGTGAGAACAGATAATGCTGTACCTTCACGTTCAGTAACGAAAAGTGTAAAAGGCTTACTGTAGTTCGGTGTTGCTAGAACTGGAGCTTGGCATAGGGCTTTCTTTAACTCATTGAAACTAAGTGTATGTTCAGATGTCCAAGGGAGGACAGTCGATACGGCTGCCTCCTGTGTCGTTAACTGTATCAGTGGTTTGGCTAGAAATGCATACTGGGGAATCCATTGTCTGCAGTAAGAAGTAAGGCCGATAAAAGCACGTACCTCCTTCTGGGTCTTGGGCTGAGGAAGACTCGCTATTAACTGGATACGGTCTGGTGTCAACTGCCTACCCCTCTTGGACAGTAAGTGTCCTAAGTAGACCACTTGCTGGACACAGAATTGAAGCTTAGAAGGGGACACCTTGTGCCCCATCTCGGCTAGGAAATACAAAACTGTAAGGGATGCTCGCTCGCAAGCACGTTCAGAACGGGCTGTGATCAGTAGATCATCGACATACTGGAGCAGGGCAGTGTCAGTTGGCATGTGAATGTTGTCTAGTTGTCTCTTGAGTGCTTGACTGTAAATACTAGGACTTTCTGTGAAACCTTGAGGAGCTCGTGTGAACATATAGCTCCTTCCATTTAAACAAAATCCGAAAAGGAACTGGCTGTCTGGATGAATAGGAACACTAAAAAATGCATTCTTGAGGTCGATTACAGTAAAGAACATGGCTTCGGAATCAATGGCTGTCAATAGGGAAGAGATATCTGGGACTACTGGGTACTGAGGAATAATACATTTATTAAGTTCTCGTAGGTCGATCACTAATCGATATACGGGGGGTGCATTTGGATCAGTACGTTTCATGACTGGAATGATCGGAGAATTGCATACGTTGGAGTCAGTTTCTACAACTACTCCTTGAGCGATGAGCTCGTCAATAATTTTGGATAAGGCTGCTACAGCCTCAGGTGGCAATCTATACTGTCTGATTCGTGGTAACACTACACCTGGCTTGAGAGTCACACGATAGGGTGTGATTTGCATGTAACCTACATCAGTTGGACCTTGCGCCCATAAGTGCTGCGGAACATTAGACAGTCTTGAATCAAAATCTCGTAATACATAGTGACCCTTGAAGTCACGTAGGAACAATCGTATTCCCTCTGGGGAACAGCATATAACTGCACCTAACTCTTTCAGTGTCTTAATACCTAATAGATTTTCTGGACATGACTTAGTAAGTAACAGATCAGTAGTGCGGGACAATGGACCTACTTCTAGAGAAACTGGTTTTGAAATCTCATTTACGATAGGTTTTCCTGAAAATCCAAGGGAAACATTTCTTGAGCCTGAGAGCGGAGCCCCTGGAACTTCGGCGTGACTAATTGTGGTCCTACTTGCCCCTGTATCAATCAAAAACTTTCTGTCTTTCCCTAATACTTGACTATGAACATAGGGACCTTCTTGATCTACAGGTATCTCGATGAGAGGCAAGCCTACCTCCCTCTCTAGGCTGTTTCATGAATACTGCTGGTACTCTGGATACTCAGACTGTGCATACTGGTACATCTGCGATGTAACATGCTGTGTTGCAGCAATAGGCTGCGGTGCTGTAACTGTCTGTTGTGCATTCTGTGGCTGAGAAGTCTGTGAAACTTGTCCTTGTCTAGGCGGACGTGGTCTTTCTTTAGTCTTACCAGTAGCTATGTTGTGTTTCAGAACTGCACACTCATTTATGAAATGACCTGGCTGTTTACAATAATTGCAGTTCCCTTTAACGGGAGCTGCAGGATGACTGGCTTGATTCGGACCCCTCTTCTGACTGTCTTGAGGAACAGATTGTGCAACTAGTACTTTCATTTTCGTATCTTTCATACGTTTTCTCTCGTGTTCTTGTTCTTCTCTGATTCTATTCTGGTGGTATTGAAGCATCTGCAACATCTGGGACGGGGTATTAGCTTGCCAGGTACTTTCGACTTTCAAAACTCGATTTTTAATTTGTGGACTTGAATTCTCGACTAATTTAGTAACAAAAAGGTGAGGGTATGACTCACTACTTGTCTTGAGGCCACTGTTGATGCTGAAACATTTTTCAAATCTAGAATAAAAATCACTAATATCCTCATCTTGCTTTTGTTTGCAGGCTGAGATTGCATCCCAGTCTTCTTTTCTAGTTGTCAATAATCTGGGTAAAACTTGTATCAATAATTCTGGTAATTCTTTACATTTATCTCCAAGGCCGGTACCTGGTACTCGTGCCTTGTCTTCGGCTTCTAGAACTGCCCAATCGATCTTTTTCTCTCCCACCTCCCATTCTTTTTCCTTGAGCTTTTCATACACCCCTGCGAGCAGCAGAACCTTTAACATTTTAATTATATCTGGGTATGTGTATTCTCCCATACGGAGCATGTCTTTTAATTCTCTATGGAACCCTGCTGGATCTTTGTCATGACAGGGAATTAATTTCTTCATCTCGAGGAGTTCCATCTTTGTAATCGGAGTGTATACAAACACTCGCTGCATTTCGCCACCCGTTCCTTTAACTGGGTGGACTTCTCATAACGGATTCTGTCTCTCCATGTAAAATGGTTTACCTTCTGGAGGTGAGGCATGAACAAAATGCGGGTTCAGAAACGTCCTATATTTGTGGCGCTGTTCTAGAATGACACTAATTAAATCGGTACCTAGACCTTTCCATCTATACTGGAGTAACTCGTTCAGGACATCATGTAACGGACCTGGATCAGAGTGTTGACCCTCATACAAAGTAATGAGGTGCTGAATCATATACATACCCGCCAGTCGTTGTTCGGCTGGGGGCATTTTCAGAAACATTTGTGCCACTATTTCGTCTGGAAAAGTGGTAGAATCAGTAATCCATCGGACTGCTGATCGGGCTAGTTCTTGTTCATGCATGGTACTTAACTCACTGTAACCGATTCGTGATTTCAGAATGTGATCGGTAGCTTGAAACACTTGTTCTAGAGAACCTTGTTCTGGTGCTGGATGATGGGAAGTAGACTTGTGTTCTAGGCGTAAATGGCGATCTGGAAATCTAGATTTTCCTACATACGCTATTCTGGCGGGATTCTCGTCCTCTACCTCTTCAGTATCAGAGTTACTTTCTTTCTCGCTTACTTGTGCTGCTTTACGCTGTTCGTGTAATTTTATTATTTCTCTACGGATTTTCTTGTACATACTCTCCATAGCACCGACGGTCTTGTGCTTACCCTCGGCTATATTATCACTCCACCTTGTCAGGATTTTCATTTCGCCTGGATCTTTAGACGGGTAATCTTGTTCTCTTATTAGACAATTGATCAGAAACTTTAATATCATGAGCTGGATCTCGGCTTTCCTTTGAGACATGGCCTCGCTAATGCTTTCTGGATCATCCCCTGTACGGATGAAACGATATATTCGGTCTAGATCTTCTTTCATATTCGGTAAGGTGACTAGATACTCGGCCACCTTTCTTACGCGGAATGAATATAAAACCATATTATCCTCGCCTGGGACTGGATCATAGCCGCATTCGGCAAGGGATTTTCTTATTTCTGCTACAGTCTGATGTCTGGGCGTACGCTGTGACGCTTGTGCATGTAATTCGGCTAACGTTAAACGCTTGTGTGGCGGCGGGGTTTGAGGAGTACCTCCCCCTGCGGCCCCTAAACTGGAGTCTAGGTCTACTGAGGCTCTTCGTCCTGGCAGAGTGGGAAATGGAAATGTAGGCTGGACTTGTATGACGGACTGGACCGGGGGTACCGTAACAGGTACTCCGGTGTCTGGAGGAGCGGGAAGTGCCTGATTTACAGGGACTGGTGGAGCGCGAACAGGATTTGCATATTCTGGGACTGTGTCGTCCAAATAGGACGAAATAAAAATATCAGCTGCGGTCTGTTTGTGACGTAGCTTGGTCGGAACTAATGGTGGCGGGAAATTACTGGATGCCTCTGGGGTCGCTTTTGGCAAACCCTCGGCAAGGAGAGGATACATACCCCTAATAAGGGCATGCCTCTGTCTGTCTGACTGTTCGGCTTTGACTTGTTCACCTATCTCGATTAGTTCTTTTTCTTGTGCTCGTTCTAAGGATTCTCTACTTAATTCTGACTTTCTGATTTCTTTTTCAGTTCTTTTATGAGCTTCTTTGCGCCATAACTCGATGGCATCTTTCTGTGACTGTCTGGCTTTCTTTTTCCATAATGCCTCTTCTACTCGCATGATGCACTCGGCATCCCATGTACCCGATACGGGCCATCTATACTTTTCTTCTAACTGTTTGGTATACTCTACCCATAAATCTAGATACAATATGGCGCTTATGCCATGCTTCTGATACATAAAATGACCTGGACTGTCCCTCGGCGGAACAGGAACTGCTTCTTCTAACAAACCCTTTCTAGTTTTTAGCTGACGTAATCTCGAAAAGAGAGACATTGTAAACTTGAATCGGAACACAATACAATACACGAGAAACAATAACAATTTGGAGAACAATTCAGGCATACCACGACATTGGAAATACATTGAACAACATCATAACATAACAGTTCGGACAGAATATTACCTGGAATACTGAGAACAGAAACACAAGAATTTCTCGAGAACGGAACAGACTAGAGTTACTGGATGCACTGCTGAAACAGTACGGAACATACCGGTCCCGTAAAGGGACGCATCAAGACCCGTATCCACCTAGATGAACACTTCGTTTGTGAGTCTGTGTACCACCAACCCACGGACCAGAGTCAATTTAGATTGACCCTGTCTAGATACTACCCCAGTAATGGTACTCACCGGGCAGCAAGAACGGAAAGCCTCGGACTGGACTGGACTGCTACGACGACGGACGACGAACTTCGGACTTCAGTTACAGGTGGGCCTCCGGATACCTCGGACCTTGGACTCTTGGCTTGGGCTCTGGTCGGGACTCGCCGCGTTCCTCCACCGTCTCGTTTGGATGCTGGACCGCCTCCTCCGTCTCCTCCGTGGGCCTGAGGGATACTTGAAGCAGAAATATCTGCCGGTGCACAGAAGAGTTCCGTCACGACTGCAGAGGGTCAGGGGGTCGGCGTGGCTTCACCGACGCGTGGGGAAAGGGCAAGTCCCTGTTCGGGCGCCATTATGTGGTAAATAAATAAATAATACCTCTCTTTTTGACTAGACATATATCATAACAGATAGCTCAATAAATAAGAGTCAAGATTCGAGGTAGTAGGAGTTTTGCAGGTTTAATACAGCATAAGGACAGGAACAGGACAACCTGCATAGGAATAGGATGACAGGGCCCAGCAGCTGCTGGGGCTGGATCTGGGATGAGCGCGCTGACTTTTAATAACAATACATGAGCATATATACATAACGCAAACACATAGCATTACATTGCAGTAGGCGTAGCAGTGGGTGGAGCAGAAGGCGTGACGCGTAGCAGTCGCGAAAGATAAGGGCGAAAGTAGGTGTAACTGGGCGTATACATGGACATGTGATGCAAACATAACAGAATATGTCATGAATGGGGCGGAAACCATGGAGGGGGCTACCTAAGGAGCCGGGACCTCTAACCTGATGGTGCGCGCAAACTGGCAATGACGTATCACTAGGAGAAGCTGGGGGCTATGAACTCTGTGCTAGGAGCAGAGACTGAAGTCTGGAGAGTCAGGGCGACATGTACCTAAACAGTATCTAGTATCTGATGTTTAGAGAACATGTTGATATAAACTAGAAGTTAGGAGGGGAAAGGCTAACTTGATTCTAAGACTGGACCATGCATTATTCTACATGTAGTACGTGATGAAGAATATTAAATGACCATTAAATGCAGTATTTCTCTAACGTGGAGACGTGAAGGCTAGACAATGACGGAAACTATTGATGCAGTTCAGTAGCTTAGGAATGCAGAGAAGGAGGACTGAACTGATAACTGGAATCATAACATATTCTTGGCAGACTCAGAGACTGAGCCAGGCTGGACCGGGCACTGCGAGGCAGGAAGTAAGTGAAGGGTCGAGGATACAGGTGGGGGCTGTATCGCTCCTCAGCGAGGCTTCAGGAGACAGGAGCTGAATCTGGTGTCCGGGCCCTTTTGAGGCCTAGAAACGGGGATTTTATAATAGAATAACGTGCACACTGAGAAACGTGGCAACGTAGCTTTACATAGGCCTGATATTCGTAGTATTCACGAGGACTGGAAACTGGCATACTAGAGGTGGACACAACTGTAATTGCGTCATTAATCGAACATGGGGAATGCATATGCATATTTAATCATACACACATAACATATGATGGATGACACGTAGGGACACAGAACATGGCGAAATTTACTTTTCCACAAGGCTTGGCAGGTGAAGGGTCCGTGGGTGCGTTTCGGGGTGGCTCGGTGGCAGGCGGGGTTCCGGCTGGCGTTGAGTGCGTTGAGGGTGGCGGCGTCGTAAGTCCGTCGTGTGGTCTGGTATCTTTGGGGGCCAGGGGTTCTGGCGTTGGGCGCGGTCCAGGCGTGGACAGGCGCAGATGGGATTGCCTTTGGCGTGCCTTCAGCGCACAATCGGGCACCCGCTGCGCGCGTACGACGTGCGGCCTCCATGTGAGGGGCTGAGGGAGGGAGGAGCAGCTGGGAGGCGGGAGCGGTGTGGCGAATGGGAGCGTCGGGGGGGGCGGGGCCGCATGGAGCAGAGGCGGGAAACAAGGGCGAGGCAGGGGGGCACAGAAGGCAAGGGGGAGCGAGGGGAAAGACCAATTAACAATAACAATTAAAAAATAAAACAAAATGGGAACAGAAGGCAAGAGGGGAAACTAATGAAACAAAACAGGGGTAAAAAGGGCGAACTCACAGCGTGGTAAAAACGGCGAACTCTCAGGCACAGGGAGGATGAGAAAAGCAGTAGGAAACCAGCGGGCAGAGCGCAGCACACGGGACGAGGAGGACCACGCGGTGGCTAGGGGGGCGACCTACCATGTCATGTGAGTGTTGTGCGAGTGCCGGCATAGTGGATATTTTGCACTTGTTTACAACAGGACTCTGTGTGTAGTGAGAGTATGGTTGCTGTGGCTATTGGGGGCCATCTTGCATGGCCCCTTGTTTAGCATAGCATAAGATGAAATTTGGTATAGCTTCCCCACACCGTGGAAGCCTATTGCCTACATTCCTTTGACTGGAGTCTCAGGCTCTGACATTATGAAGAATGGAGACAGCGCTATCTTTGAAAACTCCATGCTGTCCTTTCAGCAATTGAATACATACTAATCTATCCTCAGCACTCCCATTTGGTGGGTAATAGGAGAAAGAGGGTGAGTCAGCAGAGTCTCTAGTTAAAGGTGAGCATGTTTCTAGGCAGCGGCTGACCTTTTGTTTGTTCCTGATTCCCACTTCAGTCAGGCTGATGACAGCCAAGTGCAGAATTACACTTCCTTGTGCTTTTTTTTTGGATACTGCTGCTCGAAGCCAGCATCATCACTGCTTGCTGTGAGAGACAACATCTTCCAAAAAAGGATGTGTCTGAGCTACAGCCATTAAATTACATTTGAAAGGGACACCTTAAAACTGGTTCATTAAGCATAGACTGTGGTGCCACATTTCCTGTCTGGAAAATTATTATACAAGTGGAACCCAACAAATCACTTTTATTAGTTTTAACTTCTTCAATATGATGATTTTACTATTCCACCCAATTGTCCGACCACCTATGTTAACCCAATCGCATTTTGCACATGCATAGATCAAAACAACCACATCTTGCTTTAAAGGGCGGATTATTCAAAGGAACACATTCATAAAGAGCTGGATTTTTATTGCTCATCATGGATATCTGGTTCCATGAACAGAAAAGTACTTTGCACACACAAACACAGAGATGCACAATCTAGCCGGCTTTAAGAATGAAAATTCCTTGTTTGCGAACTCTCTTGTGTGTATATTGCAACAGTGTAAGAAATTGGGTTGTTGGTTGAGGGGAGGGTGATCCCTTCTCAAGCAACAGCCACAATCCTTGTCAGGGTGAACCACAAAAAAACACACTAAATTAGCGTGTGCTTATCCCCCTGTGATCTTGGAACAATAACAGTCAGTCTTAACTTAGTGGCAACATGAAAAGTATTTGTGTTGCACTTAAAAATTGATAGACAACACGAGGAAGATCCCAACTAATTTAGAAATATTGAGTGGAAACTAATATGGTATTTGACACAAAAATAATATAAATTCAGTCAGAAGCACTGGAGGTATAAAGTTTGAAAATGTAAAGTGAAAAATAGTGCTTAAAAAAATCAAAACCCCAACCGTGGACTTCTAGTCACGCGAGACAGGAGCAAAGTCGAAAGATATGCCTGAAGGCGATGGAGAATGGTTTGGATACACAAAGTGAATTGGGCCCAGTCTCCGCTTTCCTGTGGACTTTGAAGAAATTTTGTAAAATAAAACGCCTGAGAAGGTAAAGAAGGACAAGACAGTGTGGTGTAATAGTCCAGGAACTCGTCTCGAATAGCAGATGTCGAGGTAAGAGTGGCACCAGTTGTAGAGTGCAGTTCAGTAATGTATGTTTTGCTGTAAGGCGGCCTCAGCATTTGTGCCAACACCCTGCCTGGCCACTATCCCTCTCCATATCACCGTGCAGTGTGGTACTTTCCCAGGTACAGTATCTCTCGGTCGGCCGTGTCCCTATATTCAGACAAAAGTGCGAGTCTCTTCACCTGGTCATCTGAGTCAGGGGAGGTCGAGATATGGGAGTCTAATGTGGTTATATCTTGTTCGATACGGGCCATTGTGCTACATAGGTCCTTAAGTACTCCTGCCTGTTTGGAAATGCATACTCCTCTGATGACGGCCTTGAAGCCCTCCCATAATACCGCCATGGTGTCCACCAAGCCTGTATTGAGCTCAAAATAGTCCTCCATTGCGTTGCGCACTTCTACCTTGAACAAGTCATCCTTGAGGGCCCCACTTGGGAAACGCCATTGTCTTTCATACCCTTCCGGACTTGGAAGTTTCAAATGTAAAACTATCGGGGAGTGATCTGAATATGTGCTAGGGAGCATAATGTGGGAGTCAAACCAATCCGTAACTATGGGAGAGATCAGCCAATAGTCAATCCTGGACCAGGTGCCATGTGGGCCAGAATGATGAGTGTATTTGGTGAGGGTGGGATTATGGTGTCGCCAAATGTCAATCAGGGTATATTTTTCACACAGGTCCCTCAGGGCCTGCCTCACCCGCGATTTAGTGTCAGGTGCGTTAGAAGCACTGTCCAGTGTGGGTTTTATTAATAAGTTGAGGTCCCCTCCCAAAAGCAGTGCATTAGGAGCGTGTTGTGCGATCCCGGCATTCAGATCGTGAAAACACTCAGGGGCGTCTACGTTTGCAGCATACACGTTGATCAAGGTGACTGTGTGACCATGAAAGGTACCCGTGACTATTACATACCTACCCACCGGGTATCGAATTACATCTATAAGGTTAAACAACAGGTACTGTGCACACGTTTGATAAAAACAGTATTAGTAATACAGTAGTTCTAGACAAAGAGAACCGTGAACGTTGTTGATGAAGTGAAGATAGACTGTAATGTTAAACATTGGTCTTTATTTCTTTTTTTCTTGTTTTACAAACGCCAGCCGACACGTGTTTCATCAACAGGGCAAAAGCCTGTGACTCATCAGGGCAGGGTATGGTGATCGCAAGGTGTAACAATTGTATTGGAGGTCAGCAGGGATAAACGCTGATCGTGAGGATGCCAAGCAGTCGGGTATGACTGTTGCGGGTTGACCTTGAACAAGTGACTTCGCTCCGGGCCGTAGTCTGGCTCTATCAATCACTGCCAGACTACGGCCCGGAGCGAAGTCATTTGTTCAAGGTCAACCCGCAACAGTCATACCCGACTGCTTGGCGTCCTCACAATCAGCGTTTATCCCTGCTATGATGGGTCTAGGGGGAGGCACGGGTTAGGCCTGGGGCCCAGTGATCTGTGGGCTCTCTCAACCAGAAAGCCAGGGGGGAAGGCCTCAACACCAAAAAGGTCTGTGGGCAATTTCTCCACTAATAGCTCCATCCAACCAGTAGATGTCGTTTCCGGAACCCCCATGATGCGGTAGTTGTTGCAACGCCTGTGTGCTTCCAATTCCTTGTTTTTAATAGCTACTTCTTTGAGGAGGCGTTCTGCCCCTTCCAGCCTTTTCAGGCACTGGGCTGTCCCGTCCTCTAAGTCGGATAGCGGGCTTCCCCCATGTCCAGGCGCCTATCATGGACCTCTATTTTGGCACCCAGAGACACAATGGTCTTGTCAAGAGTGTTGAAGTGGGAGTATAGCGTCTTAAATCCAGCCTTCATCTCAAGCAGCAGGGAGGCAATAGACGCTTCCGAGGGTGCTGGCAGTTCCGTAGTGTGCGCGTTGTCAGCCATTCCAGAGGCGTGGGACGATGTTCCCTCAGCCACTTTTTCAAAGGGGAGGGTTCTTTGCCTGGGATACTTACGTCCCATTCCACAGCGACCGCCCCACTGGTGAGGAGGGACAGGCTTGGGCAAAAACCTGTGGGCCCCACATTCAGCAAAAATAGTCTTCTGGGCCCTTAACCACTATAGGCTCCCAGGATTGTAGGCCTGTACCAGCGAGTGGCCTGCCGGGTAGAGGCTGAGTGTGGCAGCAAGGGAGAGCAAGAGGAGTGTTGGTCAGCTGGACAGGTCGGCCGTGAATGCTCCCTGTGCGAGCACTGGGTGATGGAGCAGCGCTGGATACCTTTAATCAGTGGTGCTATGCGGGCAGAGAATGAGCGCACTGTAATTACGGGCTGAGGGGCCGAGACGAACCCACGGCATCTGGGTGAGGCTCCGCACACACTTGGGATGCCGTGCAGGCTTCCAGTCAGCAGAATGTCTGCCGGGTGCGCCCCCTCCTCGGCCACAACAACGCCTAGTCAGGGCCCAAGCCCCCGGTGGCAGTAGCGTGTGGGCCCTGTCCCCATCCACGCCTGGCGTTCGCTAGAGCCGCGGGTCAGGGCTGCCAGCCAGACAGATGATAGTGGACGCAGGCAGACAGGGGAGGGATTTGCCACCAGCGCAGACACGACTCACCTGATCTCCCTCAGAATATTTCATGCGGCGCCGCCGCCCTGCCGCAGGATATTCTCCCGTGCTGGCTCGCCGGGGCGCTGGGTGTGGTGACGCAGGCTGGTCCCCTGCCGCTCACGGAGCGTTATTTTTCCAGCTGGAATTGGAACTGGCACTTGGCGACTAGGTTATCGTATCAGCACCGCTTCCGCCGTCTGTTACGCCGATCTCACTGCTGAATTACTAACATTCTGCTGGGGAAATTACCGATAGGCCTGGCCGTTCTCCAGAGCTTCTCTAGCAAGTGGCCATCTTCTCCTCTGGCTTGGCCACGCCCCCCAGGAGATGTAAAACTTAAAAGTCCATGTTCAACTTTTAATATACAATAACCCCTTCAATGGGCTGTTTAGGGCCAACTTTAGGGGTGATGTATTAAAAATGGAGTTTGAGGCCTAGCAAGGGGTTTATTTGGCTAGGTCATATTGGCAGCCCTGAGGCATGTTCTAAAGGCCTGTGGTGCAAATTGAACGGGGTTTGGGGCAAGATAAGTTTGCACCTATCCTTAATGAATTTTTTTATCTAAACAGGCATGGTGCTACGGACCGGAGATCTAAATCTCCTATGACACAGGCTGTCTCAATTTACCATAAACAACACACAATGGTCCAGCACTCTAATTTCAGTTGAGGCTCACAAGAAGTAATTAGTTTTATATGCACATTAGTAAATCACATGTCATCAAAAGAATGGCAGTTAAGCAGAGTTGTTTTCATCAAATTCTTTCTTCATAGCTTCTTTTTCAGCAAGATAAAAAGACCGTAGCCAACCCGTTTCGGATTTCTTGAGGGCAAAAAACACATTTTGTGGTTTCTCCTTTTAAAATCTGATAATATCTGAAATTTTAAATGCATTATATGATGTTTATTCTAAATTTGATTTCTGAATTCTAACGGTAGAGGGTCAATCAGTATCAACTGTCCTCTGTTTTATTTCTTGACTGGTTTTGAAGATCAGTTGGCCGGCACGGTAGCGTGGCATCAGTCTTTGCACCGATCTTAGGACTAAGTTGTCATTTGTCACCTCCCATGGCTACTGGCCCCTTCACTTCTCTAGTTACACGGTACATGTTACTAAGTAGCACTATTTATATTATGGAGCTCCTCCCTGGAAACGCAGTCTGTACCTTGTCGGGGGAGGCGGTGGTTTCTTGCTGCCTGGGCTCTGTGGCTGCATCTCCTTCAGCTTTCTGTTCTTGCTTCTCATCGTCTAAGCTAGTCTCCTCTTGCCGGTCTGCACGCCTTCCCTCCGTGGTGATATCCTTCTATTAGTCTCTTATTGCCGGTCTGCGCAGCTTCCCTTCGTTGGGCCAAAAACCTTATATTTCAGTGAGAAACGTTGAACTAATACCCTGAGGAGGTCGGAGGGTAGCACAGAAAACAGAAATATTGTTTGGTTAGCTGGTGAAACAATGTGGAATGCACTCTGCTCCAACTATCATGAAGGTCATCTGTGTGAATACGTAAAACACGAGATTTGTTTCAAACTGCGACAGCATTTTAATTGGCCTTTAGAGTTGAGAGATTATTAACAAATTCGTTAACTTAGGCCTTACCTTTTCAGTTTTGCCTCAGGACATTTGCATTGAGCAAGTATGCAAACGGCAACTCCAGCTGAGACAATGGGACTACAAAACAATTCATAAACTTAATTCTTAATTCACAATAGTTCTGACTTTGTAGAAGTTGCTGAAAATCTTTGCGACAACTTCCAGTAAGAATGACTTTATTTTACCGCACAGGTTTTCCAAGAATCACAAGGGAAGATTGAAATTCAAGTAATAAATAGCCTCAATGTATTATAATCAAATGAACACTTTTCGGTGCTTAAGGTTTTCTTGTTTTTTTAATTTGTTTATTGAAAACTTGCGATACAATACAAAAGCTTCCCATGTGAGCCATCGGTGTCGCGCCAAAGCAATTTACAGTTACACAAATGTGCCGGACAAATATATGAAACAGATATGTAGCAACCATCCCTTATAAAACAAAAAAGAACCCCTTCCCCCTCCCCCTGGCACTGCATCAAATATGACATACATAAATAAAGTGTCTTGACTAATTATAGGCACTCATGTAAAGTGACACACTGGCTTGAGTCCAATTGCGTTAGGCATCATCAGAATATAAATGAGAATGCATGTCACCATACAAATAAGGATGACTCAGTAGATATAACGTCACTGGGGCCCAGAAGTCTTTGGGTCGTGACGAGTCAGGCAGTTCGTCTGCTTATACCTCTAATTGCTCCTGAAAATAAATCAAATCTCTGATCCACTTTCGGACCGTGGAAAATCCATTTGCGCCCCAGCATTGCGACACAGCTCGTTTGGCCATTAGTGTTGCCATAGCAACCAACCTCCTGTTGCAAGGTTTCAAAGACGTCACATTACTCAGCAGGCAGAACTCAGGCATACATCTCACCTGGTACAAAAGGGTCCCATGCTCACTAAGCCACTGGAGTCAAGCTATCCTGGCTGAAGACGGCTGATAGCCAGAAACCGGTCCTAGGAAGCTTGATTCCGGTCCAGGGAAGACATGGCTTGGCAGTTCGGGCTGGACTGTTCCCATGAGGCACAGGGTCAAGACTGATTTGCATATGGCCATGTCTGAACTGGGGTGGCTTGGTGAGCAAAATAACGGTCGATTAAACCCAGATCTGTGACTGGGGGTGAATGTTTTGCCAGTGTGCAACATTCCGTCCATCATCTTGTCTATTTTGCTGTTCACCCTATGTGGGAAGGGTATGCCCAGACGTGGGTCCCGTGCTCACTAAGCCACTGGAGTCAAGCTATCCTGGCTGAATGCGGCTGATAGCCAGAAACCGGTCCTAGGATGCTTGATTCCGGTCCAGGGAAGACATGGCTTGGCAGTTGGGGATGGACTGTTCCCATGAGGCACAAGGTCAAGACTGATTTGCATATGGCCATGTCTGAACTGGGGTGGCTTGGTGAGCAAAATAACGGTGGATTAAACCCAGATCTGTGACTGGGGGTGAATGTTTTGCCATTGTGCAACATTCGTCCATCATCTTGTCTACTATACATCTCACCTGTTTAAGCACAACATCAGTCAGCACGCCCACAACTTTAGAACAATAAGCAGCTATCCCTGTACACAGCCAGGAGAGATGTAAAAAATCGACATCCGCCTGTCCACACCTCACACAACAAGCTGTATCACGCAATCCAAATTTCCACAATTGCATAGGGGAATAATAGAGCTGATGTAAAAATTTTACAAGAATGATGCGAAGGTTGCAGTTAGCTGTAAGGCACCCAGTCAGCCTACAGCAGAATTGCCAATGATCAGTGGACAGTACTCACCCCAGCACTTCATTCCACTGAATGTATGAGGGATGTTCCTCCAACTCCCTCTCAAGGTGGGAAGCAACATATAATTTCGTAATTAGTCTCTAAATTCCTCTCCAGCAAGCACCGCCTGCGATGCTCAAAATGACTGAGGCTCAGCTGGGAAATTAGGGTATATATCCTTGACTGCTTGTTGGACCCTCACATACATGAAGCTCTGCATGGAGCCATGTGTCCTGCTCGCCTGTATGTCTGGCAATGAGCGGAACTGGCACTGTTTGCATAGGTCCCCCATCTGCGTAACCCTGACCATTTGCAGTGTACACAACGCGGAACGCTCTTACGCCGCTGATATGCCAGGGTGCGCCGCTAACGGTAATTTAGGGGAGTGGAGATAATCCAGACGTACCTTTCTAGCCAGTGTATGCCAGGCCCAGGCAGTGCACTGCACCGGATTGATTTCCGTCTGGGGGCCTCCACTCCCACCCGAAAGTGCAGTCGCTACCAGTGGTAGGGGGAGTATTGCCTCAGCCTCTATTGTCATATATGGAAGGAAACGTTGAGGGAAAAACAATAATACTCAAATTGCTCCTGTGCGCATAAGTAATAGAGGCGCATTTCTGATGCCTCGAAACCACCACATTCAAACGGTTGTACCAGAGTATCCCAGCTACAACAAGGTATTTTACCCCCCCCCCCCCCAGACAAATGACAACAGGGCCGTCTGCAACACCTTAAAGACGGAAATGTTCAGGTGGATAGGAATATTCACAAATAAGTATAATATTTTTGGCAAAATAGCCACTTTGGTCAACGCGATTCGGTGCGCAAGTGAGAGGGGCAGACGGGCCCACCGCTCAGACTTTTCCGTGAGTTGTGTGATGGTGCGTACGTAATTCATGGAAATTACCTGTTCAACTAAATCCCCAAATATTTCACGTGGTCCTGAGTCCAGGACAGGGGAAAGTCCAAGTCACTCTCACAAGTACCAGCCGTCAGGGGAACACTCGGGGAAACCCATTCGTGTGAGTACAGAAAACATATATTCCCAAGAAAGAGAATCAAATGCTTTTGTGGCATCAAGTAGCACTGCCACGGCCTGAAAATTGGGAAGTGGAGAGTCACGAAAAGGGTACTGTAGTAGATCGTGCAGGCACAAAACCTGACTGGTCAGAAAGTACCAGCAGGGGACCAGAGGCTGAAGTCGGAGTGAAATCATTTTTGCTAAAATCTTGGCGTCAATATTAATCATTGAGAGTGGTCGAAAGGAATCGAGTAAACTTCAAGGAGTCTGGGGGCTAGATCATCGCTAATGTCTTATGGAACTCGCTTGGGAGTCCATCTAAACCCGCAGCCTTACATGTGGGGAGAGACATAATAGGAAGCTTAACATCTTCCTCATCAAAATGTTGAGTAATATTTTCTCTATGGCCTGAGGACAGACAGCCAAGTGCGACATCATCCAAATATGAGTGGATATCTTCCGGCTGTACCGTGTCCCTATTTCTATAAAGGGCAGTATAATAGCCAAGTATGGTCTCACTGATGTCAGAGGTGGTATAATGAGCCTCTCCTGCCTCATCAAGCATCTCCAGGATATACTCCTGACTCCATGGAGCAGACAATTTTTGCCCAAGAGACCAGCTAGGCCGTCCTCTCTCACCATATTATCGAGTCTTACTGCGCCTTGACCTATGCGCCATCTCTTGATCGGCTGTGTCATTATGTGCAGTCACCAGTTCACCGATCTTTGACAGTGTTTCGGGCAGCGGGTTTGTCTCATATGCTCGTTCTGGAGTTGAAATATCAGCAGCTACTTTGTGAATCTGGCGCACCAGATCTCACAGAACACCAGCATGTGCCCCTCATTAAGACCCCCCTAATGGTCACTTTGAAAGCTTCCCACATGATACCTGTGCTATCAACAGCGTCCATATTTTCTCTAAAGAAATTGTAAATAGCCTCCCCAACGGTGGCCTTGAAAACTAAGGCAGTCAGTGAAGAAGGCTGCAATCGCCACTGGAATGGCGGTCTCTCACACGCAGGGACCCAGAGCTCCAAGAGCACTGGTGAGTGGTCCGAAAGTGTCCGAGCTAAATGACGTACCCCAACTGCCCAAGTGCATGCTGCCTCAGTGGCCAGCCAGAAACCCAAGCGGGAACAAGTCCTGTGCACAGATGAAACGAACATGTTGTCTTGCATCCCACACATCTTTGAAACGTCCCACATCCATCAGGCCAGCAACATCTCCACAGCCTGTTTAGGCAGTGCCAGCTCACTGCCCATACGATTAACATCCATATCCAGGCAAACATTGAAATCTCCTCCCCATATTATCTCCGCATCTGGGAACACCGAGATGCGGCACCAGACATCAACAAAAAAGGCTGGGTCATCGACATTTGGTCCATACATATTCACTAAGAGAACACTCAATCCACCTAGTTGACCATGCACCAACGCCACTCGGCCCAGGTCATCTGTCTCAGTGCGCGTGACCTGAAATGGAATCCCTTTCTTAATCAGAGTCATCACCCCTGTGCATAGCTGGAATAGGAGGATGCTACACGTAAGCCAGCCCACCCACCCCCCACATTCTTTTCCGATAATTTTGTGAAGTGAGTCTCCTGCAAAAAAGCGATCTGGGCATCCATCCTGTCTAAATAGGCAAACACAGACCTGGTCTTTTTAGGAGTATTGAGGCCACGAACATTCCAGGTTAGGAATTGTATTTTACCACTCATCTGGTCAGTGGAGTGCAAAGTAGCCTGGTAATCAGATATATCAAAAGCATGTGTGTGCTTGTGCATCTAAGAAGATAAAGTTCACAAAATATAAAGCATAAAGTGCCAGTCAGCCCCCCTCCCTCTGTAACCCCTAACCCCCCTCCCACTTCAGCGTCAGAAGTGTCATTCGATCCTGGCCCCAAATCCCCACCCACTTCAGCCCATCCCAACATGCCAAAGCCATCCCTACCCAGAGCAACAAAAAAAAACAATCAGGTCAAACAGCTCGTAGCAAGTGGGGTACTCCCATTGGGGGAACACTAGAGAGCTACCTGCCTCCCACAAGGTAGGAGGTGGCTAATCAGGACCATATACCTGTGCTAAAAAAGGAGATGACAGTGAAAAAATATATAGTGCATCTTATACAATCATCTTAATGTAAGCAGTGCCTCTGTAGCAGAATCTGTCAAACAGAGCAATAATTTCTCAACACAGCAAATATATCTTGTACCCAGCCTGTAGAGCAGCAGGCAACATAAGAAACACAGCCCCCAACTACATAACATATCACAACTCCTCCTCGTCTGGTTCAGCCTGAGACTCTCTCCTCCGTCTTTTCAGTTTTTTAGCGTGCTCCATCGCAGCATTGGGTGTGGAAAAGATGTTTTACTCCCCTCCTGGCCTATTCGTAGGCAGGCAAGGTACAGCATGACATAGGAGATGCCTTTGGATTGGAAAAATTTCTTTACGGCTCCAAACTCCCTCCAAGCAGACTGGACAGCGACTGTGAAATCTGGTAAAAAGGATAAGATGTTCTCTTGATGCACAATGGCACTTTTCTCTCTGGCTATCCTTAAAATAACATCACGGTACCCATAATTTAATAAGCGAGCAATAATGGGGCGGGGTGGAGCCCCTGCCACCGGCCTCGCCGCCAATGAGCGATGTGCCTGATCAACGATAAACATAGTGGACAAGTTCTCAGGCCCAAATACATCTTTTAGCAGAGTCTCAATGTAGGTCTCCATCTTCACAGTGTTCGTTGATTCCGGCAAGCCGGTGATTCGGAGATTATTACGGCGAGACCAGGCCTCTAAGTCCTTGTTCTTTGCCTGAATTAGTGCCAATACTTTCTCCACATTGAGGGCCTTGCCAGTCACTCAAACCATCTTCAGTAGTAGAGACCAGTTGCTCAATCTCCCCCATTCTGGCGTTTTGCTTCTCCAGTTGGGAGGACATGTGGTCTAGCCTATGGTTCACTTCAGCCATACTGCCTCGATGGATTGGGGGCTTTTCTGCATCACCAGTAGAGTTACCTTCAGCGTGGACGGGCCGTACTCCCCCTCTTGGGAATCCACTTCTGAATCAGAGGCAGCCTTTTTGGAGTGTTTTACTGGGCTTGCCTGCCTCAAAAGTGAGTCGAGGCTGAGATTTATCTGTCCTTCCCAGAGTGAGCGAGAGAGCGGACAGATAAATAGGTGTTAAGTCCAGCAGGCCACTACCAGGCAGTGACACAGGCGCCAGCGTCCCTATTGCACAGCTACCAACAGGTGACCACAGTGTTCCAATAGGTCCAGATACATCAAACAATGTTGTCCACTATGCAGGAGATGCAGTCAGCACCTGCGGGCAGTATACCGGCGTCACTCCTGCCACGTGTAAGTGAGGAGGGCCCTCTCCGGCCGGCAGTGAGCCTCTGAACCTTCAGCGCTAGCCTTTGCCCTCTTCCACCTCTTGTCACGTACAATAAAACAGCACTCGCCTTCTATGCGGTCCACATTGCACCAGTGCAGGTCTAACTGGGTCAGGCGAAATGCAGTTCTACCATTCCAGGATTGTGAGTGAGATCGCAGCAGGCCCACAGCTGTAGGCATCCAGCAAACAAGTGTGCCTGAGCAAGCACAAATGAGGGGGTATCTACTGGTTCAGCCCAACGTGCTTGAAATACAGGGTGTTGAGGTGCAATTCCCAGGCCCCCAGGCACCGCGTCCGGAGACTACAATGGCCGCAACATGGTATCAGCGTTCAGATGCGGGATATGCATCTCTGGACACCTGGACAAGTCGCAGGCTCGACCTCCGGGCCCCAGGCACTGTTACATACGGGTGCAGGCAACCTCACACGGTGTCACTCGCCACGCAACCAGGCTGCAACTTGCAGGCGGCAGCCCCACGCCCGGGCCCACACCTGCCTCTGCAGAGTAGGCCCAGACAAGGCCACAACCCACTCACCGCGACCCTCTGCAACGCTCAAGGGACCTCCAGTGATGATTCCAGGCTCTCAAGGGATGCTCAACTCGGGGTCGCCGTCCTCCGTCTCAGTTCCCTGGCTCGGCCCCACCCATTCCAGCTGTGATGTTTCCTCCAGGGGCGCTGCCAAGATATGTCGGAGCCTCCACCCCTGCCATGTGGTCAGGAACGCCTACCGGAGCCCCAGTCAGCCGGTGGTGCCCTCGACGGCAAACTGCATTGTAAGCGAGCCCACAATCGTCTTCTGCCCTCTGCTGGGCTCCGCTCACTGCTCCCTGCTGAGGGAGAACACTGGCGTCCTCCCACACCTCGGCCGGCCATGCGTTTCAGGTCCGGACAGAGGCGGCCACCATTTTCGCGCCACACCGGGGGGCCCAGACAATGGAGATTTCAGCCCGTTTCAGCCAATACCAGCAGCAAACCGCGCTCCAGTCGAGTGCAGGGTTGTTGCGCTGCACAGGGCAACTGTTTTGCAACGGGGATGCAGCTGTTATTAGCAGATATTAGGCGATAGGCGATCAGCCGGCGGCGCTGAACTAAGGTGCGGTCATCTTGCCCGGCGCCCTCTAGCGCCCCCGTTGCTTGAGGTTACACAAATAACAGTTGAAACAAATATATACATATCCGTTACCGTAGTATAATAATTATATTAGACTTCAGTCGAGAATAGAAACGAACGAGCATTCAATACGCCTTTATGCATTTTACTGACGAAAACATATTCAATGTGTCACGAATATATTAAAAAGGCCTACCGACATGAGTAGCAATACCTTGCTCTTTCCTATGAATTTGACAATAGTGATCATTCTATCTTCAATCAATTCCTAAAACCACCACGAAATAAGTAAAAAATATGCAACAACTCACGCCTCCCGGAGCCTATGCAAACACAACCCTCGAGCCCTGAGGCCAGAGAGGTCCAAAAGAAATGGTAGCACCACGTAAACAATTATCCTTGCACAGGCCTGCGGCGGATGATGGTCGCCATGACAGCGGTAAAAACGCAAAGAACGCAGATGATGGTCGCCATGACAGCGGTAAAAACGCAAAGAACGCAGAAATGGTAGGGTGGACTGCATTGCAGCACGGAGACTAAAAGAAAGGGAGGCACATAAACCTAACATTTACGTGGATATTAGGAGGAAGCTATTTTGTTCACACCTCTGTTACACAACCCCTTATTCCTATTCTCTTATCAAATATCTAGGTATAAGGATTAAACTCCGTGCTTCAACGGGCAGGTAATCCCAGGCCCGGAGCACCTGTTCTACTTAAATATGAAAGGGAGATTACCAGCACTTCTCAGGAGCAAACAGGTAATCTGAGATAGTGAGTAGAGGCACTTTTATACATTTCAAGCACTGATGATACTAAAATGTAAGGCCCAATCCACGTTGTCTTGATATCTGAAACAAAGCCTGGCATAATTCAAGATGTAATTGATCAACATTATCTGAATCACAAACCTACGGTAGGTGCAACGAAGTCTGGCACTTCATACGTTCCCTTATGTGGAAATAATGATGGATCAGGCATCAACATTTGTGATCCCCACATACACAGTGCAATATGTAATAACCATAGTATACGGGTTTAAACATGTATGACTGCAGCAGAAACATGTTGCAATGAATTTGTAGTTGCATCTTCAGAAACTTTCCTCTCTCACTAATCACTAATGAAACTTGAAATTAGAACTTTAAAGAAATACATTCCATAAATAGATAAAAGCAACCAGGGTAAACTGGTGTAGAAGTTGATTGTTGAATAATCCAAAAAGGCATTAGATGTTGATTTAAGAAGATTTATTATAAAAGTTCCAACCACAGGAGGAGTGCCTCTTCAGTCCGGAGTCCGACAAGCAACTGAAGCAGCTCGTCGAACCCTAGACCCAAGAAGACTCAATTTAAAGAAATACATTCCATGACATACAAACATTCGGTAATGCCTAATATCAACATCAAATACGTTACTACTACAACGGGGTAGGCCTAAAATGAAATTAATAAAAGGGGAAAGTGTCTCCTTGAGCTCAACCCGTCCCTACCATGTACGTTATGCGAGTAGTGCAGTACTTATTTTAGCTTGTCACTGTTTCATGAAATGCTATCTCGCTAAACAAATGTTGCCTAAGTGTTTCTAGGGGCAAATTGATAGGGCAACAGTGTGTTAAGTTAATCTATACTAAATTATTATAGTGGATTGATGTTGACCTGATTTTACTAGGGTGTCCTCCGTGGTTGTTTATTGTTGAAACAGAACTTTGAAATTAATTGAGAATACAGGTGTCTAGTCCGAGCACGGTTTTAGCTGTGAGGGGAACAGGCTACTATAGCTACATTTTAATGCTGCTTGCTGAGCTCTGAAGTTTTAAGCCCATGCGTGACTGGTGCATTCAGTCCATGCGTTTTCTTTGCATTTCGGGATTTCCAGCCTTGATTTCACACAGTAGGTACCGGCAGCATTACTAGTACAAGAATGCATAGTAAAACCTTGGCACTATATTCGCTGCTCCAGTATAGATGTGGAGAACTTGAGAGCTCTGCGGTTGCTTGCCAACCCATGAAATCTACATTCAGGGATGGTAAGGGGGGGGGGGAGGGGGCGATGAGGGGTCACTTACCCAGTGTCAGATGCTAAACGGTCAAAATATCGAATCCAAAATATAGACAAACCAAAATATCGAGTCCAAATTATAGAATGGACAAAATATAGAATGGACAGAATATAGACATCAAAAATATCGTTTTGAAGGTAAGTCATGTAATATCGAATTAAAAAATATAGACAGTCAAAATATCGAAGTACATAATATAGTTTATAAAAAATATCGAATTTTTAATACATTTTAAGTACTTAATTTTATGTTATTTAATTATTGTGTAATTTAATTCTGTAGCGGTTTGTGGGTTTATAGGGGAATAGGGTGGGAAGTAATTTAATGATAATTAATTACATTTGTTAATTAATTAATTGGTATTTATTTAGAATAAATTGTTAATTAATTTTTAATTGGTAATTAATTAATTCTTAATTGATAATTATTTTTTATTAATTGATTAATTGATAATTATGTCAATTAAATTAATTTATTTACTGTAGAGGGTTGTGGGTTTATAGGGGAATAGGGTGGGAAGTAATTTAATTACAATTAATTAAATATGTTAATTAATTGGTATTTATTTAGAATAAATTGATAATTAATTTTTAATTGGTAATTCATTAATTATTAATTGATAAACATTTTTTATTAATTGTTAATTATGTGAATTAAATTAATGTATTTACTGTAGCGGGTTGTGGGTTTATAGGGGAATAGGGTGGGAAGTAATTTAATTATAATTAATTAAATATGTTAATTAATTATTTGGTATTTTTTTAGAATAAATTGTTAATTAATTTTTAATTGGTAATTAATTAATTCTTATTTGATAATTAATTTGTATTAAATGATTAATTGATGATTATGTGAATTATATTAATTTATTTTTACTAGAGTGGGAATAGTAGAATTTACCCCTATGCTATCCAACGTTTTCCCTACTGTTGCACTCTCTGGAGTAGGAATAGTAATTTTTACCCCTACGCTATCCAACGCTTTCCCTACTGTTGCACTCTCAGGAGTGGGAATAGTAATTTTTACCCCTACGCTATCCAACGCTTTCCCTACTGTTGCACTCTCTGGAGTGGGAATAGTCATTTTTACCCCCACGCTATCCAATGTTTTCCCTACTGTTGCACTCTCTGGAGTAGGAATAGTAATTTTTACCCCTACGCTACCCAACGCTTTCCCTACTGTTGCACTCTCTGGAGTGGGAAGAGTAAATTTTACCCCTACGCTATCCAACGCTTTCCCTACTGTTGCAGTCTCTGGAGTGGGAATAGTACATTTTACCCCTACGCTATCCAACGCTTTCCCTACTGTTGCATTCTCTAGAGTGGGAATAGTAATTTTTACCCCTACGCTATCCAACGCTTTCCCTACTGTTGCACTCTCTGGAGTGGGAATAGTAATTTTTACCCCTACGCTATCCAATGCTTTCCCTACTGTTGCACTCTCTGGAGTGGGAATAGTAATTTTTACCCCTACGCTATCCACCGTTTTCCCTACTGTTGCACTCTCTGGAGTAGGAATAGTAATTTTTACCCCTACGCTATCCAACGCTTTCCCTACTGTTGCACTCTCTGGAGTGGGAATAGTAATTTTTACCCCTGCGCTATCCAACGCTTTCCCTACTGTTGCACTCTCTGGAGTGGGAATAGTAATGTTTACCCCTACGCTATCCAACGCTTTCCCTACTGTTGCACTCTCTGGAGTGGGAATAGTAATTTTTACCCCTACGCTATCCAACGCTTTTCCTACTGTTGCACTCTCTGGAGTGGGAATAGTAATTTTTACCCCTACGCTATCCAACGCTTTCCCTACTGTTGCACTCTCTGGAGTGGGAATAGTAATTTTTACCCCTACGCCATCCAACGCTTTCTCTACTGTTGCACTCTTTGGAGTGGGAATAGTAATTTTTACCCCTACGCTATCCAACGCTTTCCCTACTGTTGCACTTCCAGGAGTGGGAATAGTAATTTTTACACCTCCGCTATTCTACGGTAATAATATTGTGTATTTTTTATTAATATTATGTTAATATATATATATGTTTTAACAGATATGATAGTATTTTTTTTATATAAGTTAAATTAGTTATTTAATAATTTTAAGGTAATTTAAGTATTTTTAAGTATATTTTAACTATTTATTTTTAATAATTTTTTTATTTTACATTATTTTTAACAAATTCGATATTTATACAATGTATATATATATATATATATAAACAATATTTTGGACTCAATATTTTGGTACTTACCTGTTTGTAGATAGGAATTCGATATTTTATCCCTCGATATTTTGGCTTCGATATTTTGGGTAGTCTATATTGTGTCCGTCCATATTTACTCAGTGATCCGTGTCAGATATGGGGTTGTTCGCCCAATTGTGTGTACTTTACTTTGTGTTCTAGTATTTGTAGTTTTTGTTTCAGCTTTGTGCTTGTAGCGCTACAATTAATAGAAAGGAAGAAAAAATAATTCAGATCTACTCAAACCGTGGCATGTGCGAATGATAGCTGCTGTTAACACGGCTTGCAGAAACATTTCTTTTCTCTGGCTCAAAGTTGGCAGTTGGGGGGAGGCTCTCTCAAAAATATGTAGCATCGACCTGGATACTCCTTTCCCATCAGGAATGGACAACCCACATGTAGGATTGCCCAAAGATCAAGAGGCACTCACTACATACACCTAGTAGAAGGGTCTTAGATGGTTAAGGATCCTGAACACTACTACACTGCATGCTCTTGTACTGCATTCACAGCAGGCAAACAGGTTATGATTAGGGCTCCCTGTTTTCCGTTTGTACTGATTTTTACAGATAAATACAGACAGAAAACCATTTATTTGCCTTTCTGTGTTTATTTTTAAATGTGGAAAACAATTGAAATTGGGTTGTTTTTTTAGTTATTCTAAATGCTGTCATTCATGACTACCATGCTAATAGCTCTGTTGATCGAAAGGTAAGGGGGTTAAAATAATAAAGGAATTTTAGTAAAGAGCCTTAAACAGCAATATATATGCACAACCTTGATATTAAAATGTACATATTTTCCTATAAGACCATATTTTATAATCTGAGTGTGTATACATCATTGGAACCTGTCAGTCGTTCAGGCTTGAAGGCATATTTATTGGTTAAATAAATGTAGAAATATACTCATTTCAGATAAAAAAAATCACAAAACCCAAAATAAAAATGGATAAATACAGATAAAATCAGCCAAAAAATAAATATGGATAAATACAGACGGAAATGTACAAAAAAAAAAAACATAAAACCGGGAGCCCTAGTTATGATGAATATGGTTCCGGTGCACACTCACATGGCATGCAGTTTGCTATCACACTAATTGCCATGATGTCACCACAAACTCCATACAGTGTTTCCAACAGTTTCCACACTTCATCCATTGCAAACCGTGTAGTAGCATTTAAGCTGAATGCCCAGCAATGTTCACACTGCACACTTAACTCCAGGTTGAATTGCAAAGCAATCATTCCTGTCATAGCACCCACTGCAGCCTTGGCCTATTCACACTACACCCAGTGGGCAATCACTATTTATGGCACATAAGATTCATACCAGAGTTGCAAGACACTGTAAATGCCCATAACATTGCATAGCTGGTATGATTTGGGAAATTCCATCCAAAACGAATTCATGCGCATGCAACTGTTGCCAACGCTTCTTTTGCATGCTCACTTCGTACACATTTCACCAATCGTATTTCACACAGGAAGTCAGAGCTGGCCGCAGCGCAGTACATTTAATGCATGATTTCCCCACATTGTGAGGTGAAAGCTATTCACTGCAATATCGTACTTTGAGTCTGGGAACAGTTTAGGAAAGTGCAGACACACAGCACAAACTACCATTGCTGCTTGCAAAGGACACTCTAAGAACATGCTCCTCTCACTGTTGTCCTTGCACATTTCACTATTGCAGTATGGCGGTTTAGCTAAAATTCAACTGATCCACGCTTTAACAGGGCAAGAGCTGTGTGTCTAAACAGCTGCAAAAATATCTGTTTCTGTTTTTATTGTGCTTCACCATGAGTTTAGTGCTCTCAGGTTCAAGAGGAACTTATTTCCTGTCCCTTTTGGTAATGATGTACCGTTTTCACAATGTATCGTACGGGAAGCAAACCAGTAATCATAGGATAAAATAAAAAAATAAATTGTGTATTGTTGACGCTAAACTGCATCAGCAAAAAAGCAGCATGATTATGTATATGTGGGCAAACATCATTAGACCATCACACATGTTTTATGACATATGGTCATTTGCATTTGTACGGTATGCCAGTATGGCAGCTTTTTTAAACATTGCTGTTTCAAGAAGATGGAAGCACACCTTGCAGCGGTAAATTTAAAAACAATAAAATGTGCAAAAGTGCCTTATTTGGAAAGCAGCACCCTTCAGCAAATTACAGACGCTGGGACCTCCAAAAATTGAATTGAAGATAAAAACGCAGAAAAAACGCTATGGGGAGGGGTAACAGACGGGATCAGGGGTTGAGCACACAGTGGTTCAAGTAAAAGCTGAGGAGAGATGGGAAGAATGGGGATAGGACAGATAGGAGAGCAACAGAGCAGTTGGGTACCGTGAAAAGAAAAACCAACAAGAAAAGTGTGCACAAATTCGGGGGACATTTGCTGTAATATGTTATGTGCTTCAGTGCTAAAAAAGTAATTTCGAGGCTGCATACTGGAAGTTACATATCATGTTTCATTGCAAAGGTTCCAATGACTGCAGGCAAATGTAAACATGGGCCACAGAAAAGATTTCAAACACACAAAGTGTGATCGGAGGTCTGCTTGCAATACATCTAACCAAAGCCAATTGCTCGGGATAGTATTTCAACCTCTTGCTCTTTTTCCCATTAAGCTACTTCACTTTGGCAATGCCACATAGTTTCAGTCGATTCAGAAAAGGGGGTGGTGATGAACAGAGTGTCTGAATTAAGCAGACCACTCTTACCCAGTCCAAAGATCAGGGCTTGATCCATCACCGTTATTTATCTCACTGCCCCATCCCAGCTCAGAACCTGGCTATATGCAAATTAGTCTGTCCCTGGCCCAGTGCATCATGGGAACAGGGCAGACCAAACTACCAAGCCAATTCTTCACCAGAAAGGAGACAAGCTACCGGGGACCGGTTTCTGGCATTTCAGCCCGCTTTTCTGAATCATTTTGTCCACCATAAGCGTGGAAGGGTATACTCAGATGTGAGTCCCTTGCTCATTGCACCATCAGGATTCAAGCAAGCCGGGCCGACGACGCCTGAAATGGCAGAAACCGGTCCCCGGAAGCTTGTTTCCTTCCCAGTATAAGAATTGGCTTGGTAGTTTGGTTTGCCCTGTTCCCATCATGCACTGGGACAGGAACAGACTAATTTGCATATAGCCAAGTTCTGAGCTGGGATGGTGCAGTGAGCTAAAAAACGGTGATGGATCAAGCCCTGATCTTTGGACTGGGTAAGAGTGGTCTGCTTAATTCAGGCACTCTGTTCATCACCACCCCCTTTTCTGAATCATTTTGTCCACCATAAGCGTGGAAGGGTATACTCAGATGTGAGTCCCTTGCTCATTGCACCATCAGGATTCAAGCAAGCCGGGCCGACGACGCCTGAAATGGCAGAAACCGGTCCCCGGAAGCTTGTTTCCTTCCCAGTATAAGAATTGGCTTGGTAGTTTGGTTTGCCCTGTTCCCATCATGCACTGGGACAGGAATAGACTAATTTGCATATAGCCAAGTTCTGAGCTGGGATGGTGCAGTGAGCTAAAAAACGGTGATGGATCAAGCCCTGATCTTTGGACTGGGTAAGAGTGATCTGCTTAATTCAGGCACTCTGTTCATCACCACCCCCTTTTCTGAATCATTTTGTCCACCATAAGCGTGGAAGGGTATACTCAGATGTGAGTCCCTTGCTCATTGCACCATCAGGATTCAAGCAAGCCGGGCCGACGACGCCTGAAATGGCAGAAACCGGTCCCCGGAAGCTTGTTTCGTTCCCAGTATAAGAATTGGCTTGGTAGTTTGGTTTGCCCTGTTCCCATCATGCACTGGGACAGGAACAGACTAATTTGCATATAGCCAAGTTCTGAGCTGGGATGGTGCAGTGAGCTAAAAAACGGTGATGGATCAAGCCCTGATCTTTGGACTGGGTAAGAGTGGTCTGCTTAATTCAGGCACTCTGTTCATCACCACCCCCTTTTCTGTAACATAGTTTCAGTCAGCATAATTTAACTCAACGCTACACACTTCCGAGGCACAGAATTCAACTCTATACATTTCCGTTCCACACCACATAGTTCGACAACAAACCACATATTTCAACTCAACAACATAATTACACAACACACCATATACATTCAATCCACACTACAGAATTCTACATCATGCCACATCATGCTACAACATTCAATATCACACCACATAACTAAGCTCCACAACATACCACTCCACAACACAAAATGCCATTCCTCTCTATAACACAAACTCCCACTCCACATACTTCCAGTACACTCATTAAAGCATAATTACTATCCACATATTTCCACTACACTTCATGCTGCATAATTTCACTACAGAAATCCACTCCACACAATTCCACAACTAACAATTCCAATCCAACCCATGTAATTCCACTCCACACCACATACATCCACTACACTCCAATCCATATCACATAGGTAAAAGACATTGTCATTTACATCACTAATACCTCTAAATCTCTCAAATGCGAGACCAATTTGCATTGCAAGTGATTGTTAACTGTGGGGAGTCAGCTGGGGGCGTGGTCTGCTGCCCAAGATGGTGGTCGCATAAGCGACGAGCTCCAGGCCGGGGCTTCAAATCCGCACAATAATCCGTCTCATCCCTACCTTATCTGATGGTGGCGAGAAAGCGGCTGACACGTCCAGACAGCAGGGGTGCCTCTACGTAGCTTTGCGGCCGCCTGGTGCCCCTCAGAACATTCTCTGGCCTTCCTGAGGCCTGCTATGACCAAGGAGGCGCGAGTAGACCGGGATACTAGTGGGCCGTGAGCGCCTGATCCCGGTTGCGGCCCCCACACAAGTCCCCGGCTCTGGGCCCAGACTTCCTCACAGCGGCGGAGGCCCACGAGGTGGTGTTCAGCCCGGGCATGCGGGCTTCCAGCTGCGGCCGGAGTAGACTGAGGCGCTTCGGAGCATGTTGTCACTGTACACGGTACAGAAGGAGGCTTCCCTGGAGGCGCCCTGAGCGGTTGTGGTAGCCGCGCTGCGTCATAGATTGGTAGCGGTATCACAGAGGACCCCTGCTATTCTTATATGGCACTGTGGACCGGAGGTGAGGCCGAGAGGGTTGAAGTGGCAGCCCGCCCCTCCTAGTGCTGGGGTGTGACCCTTGGGAGTGCTCTGGGTCGGCGCTGGGCTCCTTTATCCTGACCCTCCCCCTCCCTGTGAATGGTGGTCTTTGGAATTCCTCCCCCATCCTACTGGTGAAGCTGCGGCAGTGCAGGCTATTGGGGCTGGTTTCTGTGGCCCCCCCTTTCGTCTGCCTCACAAGCTGGGTTAAATGGATAGACGGCGACTTGGTACCTGAGTGTACCCTATTAAACCCAATTAAACTGCAGGGCTGTGACACTGCATTAGCCCGGATTGGTGGCGCTGGTCACCAAGTTGAGATCAGAGGTGAGCTGGGACGGCCTTGTGCCTGCTACTGGCGCCCTGCAATGGTGTATAGACTGTGGGACCGCCCGGTGGCACGGAGGCCTGCCTTAGCAGCTTGGTCATGGTGACACGAGAGCTGCATGAGAACTTTCTAGACACCTCTCTACTTTTCTCAATCCGGTGAGCTGAGAGGGCCTACGGTCACACAGTATAGTGGCTGCCATAGCCTGCCGGGGTACCTGGGTGTCCCTTGTGATTGACCTGAGTTGATCCCTTCTTGCTGCCAAGTACTGCTGACTGGTGGTGGAGATCGTCTGCTTACTGGTGAGGCGCTCCGCTGATTGTGGGGCAGTTGTGACTTTCTACTTGCTGTTGCTGGGGGCCTGTTACCCGGTCCTATCACGCCACCGGCTATGGGCAAGAGAAGGCCTAGGGTGTTCTCTCTCTCTGACTTCGGGACATTCTTCTGCCCTGTCCCACCAGACGGAGGGCACAGTAGAGCCCAGTACATCGGGGGACAAGCTGGACGTGATTTTACAAGAGATTTGCGATTCCCGGTCTGTATTGGAGGCACAGCTTGGTATCATCTCGGTGGATCTCAATTTGTTGAAAGACGATCATAAGAAATTGGCTGAGAAGGCTAGAATGACTGAGCAGAAGGTAGGCACCATGGTTCCACAGGTTCAGGCCCATGAGGAACAATTACAACTTATCCGTCAGCAGATTGACTCCCTCCAGGCGTGGGCGGATGATGCAGAGGGCTGGGCGTGCTGGAACTACCTCCGAGTCATGGATCTGCCAGAGGGGACGGAGGGATCAACGCCTACGGAGTATATCGAGAACTGGCTAAAGGCTGCTGTGGCTCCCATCGGACTGCCACGCATTTCACGGTCGAGAGGGCACATCGGGTCCCCACACGACGTCCAATTCCAGGTGCTAACCCGCGACCCATCGTGGCCAGGATTTTAAATTAAAGGGATCGGGATCATCTGCTGCAGGCGGCAAGAGACAATGCTCCTCTACAGGTTGATAATGTCAAGATTTCAACATTTCCCGATTACACGATGGCAGTCCAAAGCAAGAGATTTTCTTTTATGGAGGTGAAGGCATGTGCTCAAGCAGCAGGCCTGACATTTGCCTTATTGTTCCCCGCTAAACTGAATATCCTCCATGGCCAACGTTCCCTGTTTTTTATACCCCTGATAGCGTGTGTAAGTGGCTGGACAAGATGTTCCCAGATGTCCATCCCATGAGACGCATGGACTCCTCACTGCCTATATTGCAATGCCCCCCTCGAAGGTGAAAGGGAGGCCTTCTCACTCAAAGTTCAATCTCCAGTTCCCTGGGTCGCAAGCAAGTTCCGGAAGGCAGGCGCAGTGCTCTACATGCTTCCTCCACTTTTCGCACCTTTCGCCCCAATATTAGCTCTAGCCCGTCTGAAGAATTGAACACGGACACGGATTAATACTGTGTTTTGTGATTGTTATACTTGTTTATATGCCGCCCCGTGCATAGATGTCTTGGCTCCCACATTTTCCTTCCTGGCCGAGGTCCAGCTTCCCACGGTTTCTGATTCGATGTCCAAGGAGTTGGTTGCTCTGATTACTGCAGCAGAAATTCGGGTGGCAATAAAGGCGCAATAAGATGCCAGGCCCTGATGGTCTCCCTGTGGAGTTTTATTCCACATTTGCCGATAGGTTAATCCCAAGGTTGTTACAACTTTATACTACCTCCCTAGAGCATGGGATCTTGCCTCCCACTACCAGGGAGGCGATAGTCACGGCTCTCTTGAAACCAGACAAGGTACCCACTGAGCTTCTCTCATACAGGACACTTTCTATTCTAAATACAGAATATAAGATACTCAGCAAGGTCTTGGCGTCGCGCCTCCTTCCACTTCTTCCCCGTTTGATCCATACGGATCAATGTGGATTCATACCCCAACGTAGTACCTCATTGAATATTCGTCGGCTCCAGGCCTTAATAAATGCGGCGTCTGACTCTTCCCCCCTTGCTGGTTGCTTGTCACTGGATGTGCGCCAGGCTTTCGATACTCGATACTCTCAGCCGGCCGTATTTGCTAGCGATGTTGTCTAAATTTGGTCTGCCCAGTCCTATTGTGCAGGGATTAACTTGTTGTACACTAGTCTCGCGCCCCACGAGCCAAGACGGGTAGGACCATCTCTTCTTCTTATTTAATTTCCCAGGGTACACACCAGGGTTGCCCCTTGTCCCCCATGCTTTTTGTGTTAGCCCATGAGCCTCTTGCACAGCACCTGCGACAGATTATGATTCCTTATGGCATCCCGTTACGGGGAGTGATTCATTCAGTGTCTTTATACGCGGCTGACATGCTGTTATATTTTCGTGATCTGGATGTAGATAAACACATGATAAATTTGGGAAAATATCTGGCGTGGGTCTTAATGCTTCTAAATTGGTTGCCTTTGCCTTTTATGATACTTATGCGTCTCCCACTCTACAATTTTGTCCACTGCGCTTCTGAGTTGAGCCTGTCACTTTTAAATACCTGGGGTTTCATATTTATAGATCAATCACCGATATCATAGACGGCAATGCAGTTCGCACCATTAATTCGCTGCGCTGCCAGGTTACCTTTTGCAATTCGTTGCCATTAAGAGTGGCGGGCCGTGTAGTGGTGTTGAAAATGGTTATGCTGCCTCACCTCCTTTATTACTTTGTGAACTTACCAGTGGTCTTGCCGGCTTGGATTTTTAAGGTACTGGATATGCTATTAACATCCTTGATATGGGGGACGGGCAGGCATTGTTTGGCGCTGTCTAAGCTACAGCTACCTAGTGCGGCGAGGGGCATGGGGGCGCCTGATTTTAAAGCATATCGTATAGTGGGCCAGTTACAGTGGATGGCATAATGGTTGGTGGGTAAGAATTTATTTGAAATTGGGTAGTCCTTGACATTTGTGCAGCGTGGGCTCCTTCAGTCGCAGCTCTCTCCGGGTGCACAGAAATTGTGTGAACCTCCTTACTTATTGCATGTTGCATTACATTATTGGGCAGAGGCGAAGAAGTTGGCTAGATTGTCAAATCCGCATGCCCCGAATATCCCTCTATGTGGGTAGCCTTCTGGGCGTGGTGTATTATCGATAGTCCAGCTACGGGGGTGGACTCATGAAGGGGTAGGGACAGTCGGCGATTTCTTTTTTTTTCTTTCTTTTTTTAATTAATTTTAATTTTAATGCGGCCCATAAATATGGCCATTCCACGGTATCAAAGGCCATCGTGGCATCCAACGACGCCAAGATGGCCGGCTCACGCAATGTGGAAGCTCTCCCGAGAACACCATGCAGACGCCTAAGATTCAGGGCGGTGTTTCTATACGGGATAAAACTGGATTGATCCGGATGTATCAACTCGCTAATAACAGTGATCAATCGGTTAGCCAGTACCTTCGCGAGAATCTTAGGTTCGGCATTTAAAAGAGATATGGGTCGGTACGACGCACACCTATCTCTCGGCTTCCCCTCCTTGTGAATCACCACAATGGTCGCTAAACGCTGATCACGGGGGAGAGAGCCATACTCCCGAGACTCCAAAAACATATCCCGTAGCTAGGGAGCCATCTTGTCAGGCCTCAACTTGTAAAGTTCAATAGGCAGGCTATTGGGACCCATTGCTTTCCCCGAACGCAGGGAACGAATCGCACAAGCCACCTCATCAGCTGTTATTACAGCGTCCATTTGTTCCCTATCGACATCAGAGAGACGCGGCAAAGCAATATCACGCAACAATAGATGTGAGTCCTCCTCCGGCCTGTCCGACACAGAGGAGTACACTGCTTGGAAGTGATCCGCGAAACACTGAACGATCTCTTTAGGGTCTGAGATCCGAGCACCACTAGCTGTCTTGATCACAGGCACCACCCGACTAGCTCCATCCTTCTTATCCAACCACGCAATCAATTTACCAGCCTTATCCCCCACATCATACAGACGCCCCTGCTGTTCCCTATTCATGGCCTTAGCCGCGTCAGTGACCAATGCCATGTACTCAAGTTGTTTTAGTCGTACTAAATGTGTCGTAGCACGGGTAACCCCCCGCTCCAGGTCAAGCTCCAAGTCCGCTATCTCTGTCTCGATCCTAACCACCTCCTCATCCCTCCGCTTCTTAACACCCGCTATTATCGACAAGGCCTGACCCCTGAGGACAGTCTTAAAAACCTCCCAAAGCGATACCGCTGACGAAACAGAACCCTCGTTTTCCAAAAAATACAGGTCAAGAGATTTTACCAGGGCAGCACGAGTTTTGGGGTTTCAGAGATACCACGGGTTAATCGGGGCAACCCGTCCCTCGGTCTCGGAATCCAACTCCATCCGAAGCCATAAAGGAGAGTGATCCGAAATTCCCTGAGCCAAATGCTCAACCTCAGTGATAGAAAGAGCCTGTGCAGCCGGTACCAAAACATAATCAATCCTAGAAAGGCTACAGTGAGAGCCCGAATGGAACGTATACTGCCGCTGAGCAGGGTGTAACAATCTTCAACAATCTACCAGACCCAAAGTGTCGAGGAAATCATGAAGCCAGTTCTGTGCTCCTCTGAGATCCCTGGGTGGGTGTCGATCAACCATACCGGAAACCACCACGTTAAAATCACCACCTAAAAGCAATGACCCCTCGGGGAGAGCGAGGATAACCCTCCCCAAGTCAGCGAAAGTAGTCGACTGTAGGCCAGGGGGGACATATACAGAAACCAGGGAGAGGGTTGGCCCTCCCACCTACCCGTGAGAGCGACATAGCGCCCTCTATCGTCAAGGACCGTGGAGTCAATCTCCAGTGGGAGAGAGTTCTTAATCAGGATACCAACCCCTCTAGAGCCAGAGGAAAACCCAGCATGTGCAACCAGTCGATACCCCTTCCTATTCATAGCACAACAAGTATTGCCAATCAAGTGCGTCTCTTGAAGAAGGACCACATCAGGGGAGAGACGCTTCAACAGTTGCAATACCACCCCACGTTTTATCCCATCCCCCAGCCCATTCACATTCCAACTCATTAGTTTCAGCCCTCTACCCCCATCCCTAAAAAGAAAGAGGATCCAGCCCCGGGGAGAACTCAGCACTTCGATTAAACGAGATATGGACACATTGCCTTGCAAAGAAACACACACACACCCCAACAAAACCCCCCACCCCCCACCGACATCCCATTACAAACCCCCCTACCCTGCACCCCTGCGTAAGACTAAAAACCCACCCAAACTTGCAATGTGCCTGTCGCCCCAACATCCAACTAAGCTACGAAAAGAAACTCAGAGGAGGAAAAAGACCCACCACTAGCCCCGCAACCCCCCAAATGTACATCAAATCGCTTGTCAGGATCATCGAACCACAGTTCAAGGCCTACAAGAGACCCCAGAATACCAAGCAACCGGCGCCTATTCCTGTTCTGTTGGTCCGCCATCCGCCCCGCCAGACTGCTCCTCCGATGGATGCTGGTTCGGCAGAGTATCCAACCAGTTGGCCACCACCTCCGGTCGATCGAAAAAATAAGTCCGCTCCGCATGTTCAATCCTCAACTTGGCCGGAAAAAGCATGGCGTATTTAAGGCCCATGTCACGCAGTCGTTTCTTCACCCCCAGGAAACCAAGTCTTTGCCTCTGGACCGATTGGGTGAAGTCCGGGTAGACGCTGATAGTAGTGTTCTCAAACTTTGTAGGTCCACCCATCTGTGAGGCCTGCAGGATAGCGTCTCTATCACGAAAATTGAATATTCTCGCAATTATAGGCCGCGGTGGGGCACCCAACTTCGGTTTACCGCCCAGAACTCTGTGGGCCCGTTCAACCGTAAAAAACTTACTCAGTCCCTTAGGTGCAAGGTGGTGAACAATAAGATCCTCGACAAAGAGGTCAGCCGCTGGATCTTCCGCTTTCTACGGGACCCCTATGATATGAACATTGTTCCGCCTAGCCCTTCCTTTATAATCCTCGAGACGACGTACAATGAAATCCCTGTTAGTCTTTAAGTGACGGACCTCCGTCTGCAGGTCAGCGACATCACCCGTCAGACTGGAGGTCTTAATGTCCAAAGACTTGACTTTCTCATTAGTTTTCACCAGTTCCGCACGGATCAGGTTGACATCAATCGCCACAGTATCAAGCTTATGGGCGAGAGCCTCAATTTGTTGCCCTAATGAGGATTTGATCCCGTCAATTGCAGCCATGACATCTTGCAAGGTCAGCTCAGTCGCCCAAGTTGATGGATATTTCACGTCCTCCTGCGACCTACCCGATCCACCGGGAGATCCCTTAGCTTGGGCATATCGATCCATGATGTTAGTCTGGGTATAGCCACCCCGCCGAGTGGTCTTGAGTTTCTGCTTGTCACCCTCCGGTTTCCCCGCCATTGCGGGATATAGAGCAACCTGGCTCGATGAGATGAGGCAGGAAGATGGCAGCCCTTGGCCCCTTCGGGCGGAGGCAGCCCTAGCCAGAGGGCACAGGCCAAATGTCTTCCAGACCCAGCAAGACAATGAAAATCACACTCGCGGGTGATACTAGGCAGCTGTCCTCAGGCACGGGGGTGGGCTCGGTCCCAGTCACAGGTCTTTTCTGGAAGCAAAACTGAAAGTGAAAGCGACCGGACCGGTCGTCCCAATCCCCTCAGGCCGATGTTGTTCAACTACAGCTCGGGCACCATGCCAACTCCACAGCCAGGCATCACAGAGATGTAGGACGCAATCTTCTGAGCACCGTAACACCGGTTCCCGGGGTCCGATTCAAAATCTAAATGCAGGTTTCGCCTCACGCGTGGTTCGCATTCACGAAAACATCAATGAAGGACAGGATGAACGACAGGATAGATGCGGGAGGTTACGAGGGTCTCGGGAGCCCTAAGCTCATGCGGCCATCTTGGTTGCGCGCGAAGCTCCTCCTCGGTGATTTCTTTTTTGAGGGCCAACTGATGCCCCATGACGAGTTTATTCACGCTCACTCGGTGCCTGCCACATTATTCCTCACTCATGCTGCTGTGGTGCATTTCATTCTGACTTTTTGGTATGCGGATCAAGCAGAACCCTCAACTTTCCAATTGCTGAGGTCGCTTCACATTATGGGGCATGGTCAACACTTGGTGCGCTGGCTATTCAGAGGATTGAGAGAACATTTGCAAGTTCCACTACTACGCCTTAGGCAGAAATGGGACTTGATCTTAAGGCGGGAATTGGAGGATAGGGAGTGGGCTCAAATGCTAGAGCATCCCCGGCGAGTCTCTCGGAATTGTCGCTTGAAAACAATTCAATTATTTATACTACACAAAGCATACCTTGCCCCAGCAACTATACGTAAAATGTTTTCTGTGTCGTCTTTGGAGTGTCCGCGGTGCAAGAAGCCTGAGGCAGATTTCCTTCATATAATATGGTACTGTCTGATGTTGCAGGGATTTTGGTCGGAGGTTATCCAGGGGTTGGAGGTGTTGACGGAGCGCAATCCATGGGACACAATTGAGGCCTGCCTTCTGGGATTATTCCCCCGCCCCAAGAAGGCAAAATTACCCCACGCAGATTTGCAGGGCTAGCCCTGATGTTGGCAAAACGTATGATCAAACAAGGGAGGAACACCTGCCCTATATGGTCTAGTAAGTGGCCTCAAGGAGGTCCACTATATTATGCAACGTGCCCTGGACCCGAAAGGAACACTTCAAAAATACATTTACTAAGGTTTATCAAAATTAGTTTTTATTTTAAAGTGCATTTTTCTTGTAAATAGGTTGAAACAATCCAATGAATAAATATGTACACAAATATAAATAAAAGCAACAAAGCAAGATTAACAGTGGTTTTTACTCCACACTATCATACCACCTACACACATACTTAAACATTCATACATCACACAACACTATACAGGGATGATCTTTGATGGGATCTTTGATGTGGTTCCATCTCCTCCACTTCACCTTGCCCTGATGAAGGTGTAGCCCCGGATGGGGCCTCACACCGAAACGCGCGTTGGCGTCTGTTCCTATCTTGGAACTTACAGAACCAATCAGGATATCTAACCATCGGTCCTCATTCCATCAAAGATCATCCCTGCATAGTGTTGTGTGATGTATGAATGTTTAAGTATGTGTGTAGGTGGTATGATAGTGTGGAGTAAAAACCACTGTTAATCTTGCTTTGTTGCTTTTATTTATATTTGTGTACATATTTATTCATTGGATTGTTTCAACCTATTTACAAGAAAAATGCACTTTAAAATAAAAACTAATTTTGATAAACCTTAGTAAATGTATTTTTGAAGTGTTCCTTTCGGGTCCAGGGCACGTTGCATAATATAGTGGACCTCCTTGAGGCCACTTACTAGACCATATAGGGCAGGTGTTCCTCCCTTGTTTGATCTTTATTGTCCCCGTCTACCTGCCTTTAATTGATGTGGGGTCCCCCTTCGGTCTGAAGGCAAAACGTATGATAACACGACATCGGAAGTCTGCTCTAGTGCCAAGGGTGGGCGCTTGGCGTGAAAAGGTGGGCAGATGGGCGGGTGCTAAAACGGAGGCTTTACACCGTGAAGAGTACACGGGGTTGCGAAAGCAACCGATTTCGCTGGACTGGGCGCACTTGGTGGAACAATTTAACCCCTTCGACGCTCATGACGAGCTGGGCTCGTCATGGCGTAGCCTCCTCGCACGCTCATGACGAGCCCAGCTCGTCACGTAAAGTGCGATTCCGCAAAACCCAGCGTACGGGCGGAATTCCGCCCGCACGCATGCGGTTAAGTGCCTCCCTTTCCCTTTCTCACCCCCATCTCTGTTACCTAATCCTTTCCTCCCATTTGTCTCTCCTTTCCCCTGCTCCTCCCCCTCGGCTCCCTACCCCCTCCCCTCTCTCTTTTCCCCCTCCTTCTCAGTAAATGCCCCCTTCAGGGGCTTCTCAGACCTAACACATGACGAACGCAGGAATATCAAGGTGGTGCGTAGTCAAAGTAGCGGCACTTTAGTTACCTGGTTTCATTGGGGTATTGTTGTGGGAGGGTTATGTTGGGGTAGGGGATGTAATGGGTACTGCACCGGATGTCATTTATTAGTGTCCTTTCTTACTTGACTGAATGTACAGTTTATGCACTTATGCTGTAAAAAATGCGATATTACCTGTAATTTCCTTGTACTGCTCGTATGCTCAAAATGCGACTGCGATACATGCCAAATTACCCCTCTGTGTTGCTTTCAAAATGCATCTGATTTACTGTATATTCCTGTATATTACTTGCAGTGCTCAATAAAAACAATTACAAAAAAAAAACTGTGGGGAAGCAGCTATCTCTGCCATCTGAAACCCCTGACCTGGCGGTCTGTTCACCTCTGCACTGCTGGGTCATATCTGGGCTCTGATAACACGGGGTGACGATCAATGATGTTTCCCTCCCACGACCATTACACGAGGGATGGCAGTCCTGGGAAAGGAAATTTGAAAATGTCTCT
Source organism: Lissotriton helveticus (assembly GCF_964261635.1). NCBI lineage: Eukaryota > Metazoa > Chordata > Amphibia > Caudata > Salamandridae > Lissotriton > Lissotriton helveticus. The sequence goes on from NC_136061.1 coordinate 1,782,505,258, forward strand.
GATTTGCCGGGAGAAAACTACCTGCACTTGAGGGACATTTGTATTTTGTTTTTTAGCAACAAAACACAATTGTGGGAGTTTATTGCTAAAGAGCAATAACGAATGCCGAGTGGGGAAGACAACATGGCGGACCTATGGGCATTCAAGTGTGATGAAAGTGCATCCACAAAACCACAAAATTAAAATGTTATGCTCTGTGAGTTGGATGATTGCATCAACATATGCACTACACCAGGGCCTTCCTGACACAAGTTTTGACAAGTTGTTCTCTTTTCCTCTGGGCTGTGAACAAGGTTTGAAGAGTGATGAAAAAGCATGTCCTGGCACTAAATCAAAAACCTAATTTTGTGTTGGGGCATTCCTTCTATGGAAAATCTCTACTGGCTTATCAGCCATACTGGTTAGGACAAGTAGCTTTGTCCCTGCAGTATTTTCTTCAGTGCCACTGTAATGTTTCCTGCAGGTTATAAGGGTACTTTAGTACAACTGAGCCTCCACCCTGGAACCTTGTTTTAGGTAGGACCCTATGGATGACACCTCAAATGTGGAGGAATAAAGGTAGAGTAGGGACAGCCTCCACACCTCCAATTGACTACTGACAAATTTCCACTCAGGTATGCATCAAGTGGACTTACACTCCAGCGCCTGTACCTAATTTGTACACGTTGTTGCAGGTGGTGGGCACCGGTGGTTAATTGTCGGGGAACTGGACTCATTTTTCTTCATCATCATACTTATACCGAGAGCAGGTGTTCGAAAGGCAGAGAAATAAGATGCAAGAATAAAGAAAAAAAGTGACAGAGATAACCCACAAAAGAAAAAGATCCTGGAAGAGTGAGAAAATGGGGAAGGAGAGCACACAGCAAAAAATTATGGAATCAAAAGTAGACTACTTTGGAATACAGCAACCCATGCATTCGTTAGCAATGGGTGTGGGATCCTAATTAAAACCTTGGTGACCTGTGTCAGTGTGCAAACCTGTATCAGATTGCCCTCTTATACATGCCAACTGCAGGGCCTGAGTAGTCTCTATTGGACTTTGGTGCTCCGGGCTGGATCCGTCTCTCTTTACTTAAATCTTACATGGGGTTTATACTGGAATCATTTCTGTTTCAACAACAACATACGAGGACTAAAGTTTGAATATTTACTTAAAGAATATCAGTTGGAGAAATACATAAGCTGTGCCATCAATTAGATATTTCAATAAGCATATAAATCAGTAGCAAGTACAAGCCCAAGAAATCTAAGAGGGCTGGAATATAGGATTCAGTCTAGATTTGCCTTCAAAGAGTGTGGAAAGAGTCTCTCAGCAGCTTGGAGGAATCATGTTCTTTCTTAGGACTTTCAATGAAGGGTTTCATGCATTCACTACATGAATATATGTTTTACAGGCCTTTTCACCAATAGGAAGTAAAAAAAAACCTGTGTACTTTAGAATATATTCGGAGATTCTCTCCTATTCTATAACATTGAACTATGGTGTTCCGAGAGTCTGCACATTTATTTATTTAAAGACACCATTCTTTGCTAGCGCTTTGTTGGACTCGCGCTTACCTGCCACCTGCTGCCTTGAGGGAGAAGCTCGCCGCACCCGCTCCGCGGGTGCCGCTTCGTTGCTGCACTGACTCTGCCTATTGTTGTGGGGGCACTTTACATCGGACGGAGGGACCAGCAAGGCTACAGGGCTGCGAGCGTGCAGGGACTACCTAACCCAGGTGTCCCTGCGAGACCGAGTCCACCTTCCGGTCCGCTCTCCCTGTAGCTCCGCCCTCTGCCCACCGGTGTGTTGTTAAATCACCTGGAGCAGCCCCCGACCCTTGGGACACCATTCTTTGCTAGCGCTTTGTTGGACTCGCGCTTACCTGCCACCTGCTGCCTTGAGGGAGAAGCTCGCCGCACCCGCTCCGCGGGTGCCGCTTCGTTGCTGCACTGACTCTGCCTATTGTTGTGGGGGCACTTTACATCGGACGGAGGGACCAGCAAGGCTACAGGGCTGCGAGCGTGCAGGGACTACCTAACCCAGGTGTCCCTGCGAGACCGAGTCCACCTTCCAGTCCGCTCTCCCTGTAGCTCCGCCCTCTGCCCACCGGTGTGTTATTAAATCACCTGGAGCAGCCCCCGACCCTTGGGACACCATTCTTTGCTAGCGCTTTGTTGGACTCGCGCTTACCTGCCACCTGCTGCCTTGAGGGAGAAGCTCGCCGCACCCGCTCCGCGGGTGCCGCTTCGTTGCTGCACTGACTCTGCCTATTGTTGTGGGGGCACTTTACATCGGACGGAGGGACCAGCAAGGCTACAGGGCTGCGAGCGTGCAGGGACTACCTAACCCAGGTGTCCCTGCGAGACCGAGTCCACCTTCCGGTCCGCTCTCCCTGTAGCTCCGCCCTCTGCCCACCGGTGTGTTGTTAAATCACCTGGAGCAGCCCCCGACCCTTTGCACACCATTCTTTGCTAGCGCTTTGTTGGACTCGCGCTTACCTGCCACCTGCTGCCTTGAGGGAGAAGCTCGCCGCACCCGCTCCGCGGGTGCCGCTTCGTTGCTGCACTGACTCTGCCTATTGTTGTGGGGGCACTTTACATCGGACGGAGGGACCAGCAAGGCTACAGGGCTGCGAGCGTGCAGGGACTACCTAACCCAGGTGTCCCTGCGAGACCGAGTCCACCTTCCGGTCCGCTCTCCCTGTAGCTCCGCCCTCTGCCCACCGGTGTGTTGTTAAATCACCTGGAGCAGCCCCCGACCCTTGGGACACCATTCTTTGCTAGCGCTTTGTTGGACTCGCGCTTACCTGCCACCTGCTGCCTTGAGGGAGAAGCTCGCCGCACCCGCTCCGCGGGTGCCGCTTCGTTGCTGCACTGACTCTGCCTATTGTTGTGGGGGCACTTTACATCGGACGGAGGGACCAGCAAGGCTACAGGGCTGCGAGCGTGCAGGGACTACCTAACCCAGGTGTCCCTGCGAGACCGAGTCCACCTTCCAGTCCGCTCTCCCTGTAGCTCCGCCCTCTGCCCACCGGTGTGTTGTTAAATCACCTGGAGCAGCCCCCGACCCTTGGGACACCATTCTTTGCTAGCGCTTTGTTGGACTCGCGCTTACCTGCCACCTGCTGCCTTGAGGGAGAAGCTCGCCGCACCCGCTCCGCGGGTGCCGCTTCGTTGCTGCACTGACTCTGCCTATTGTTGTGGGGGCACTTTACATCGGACGGAGGGACCAGCAAGGCTACAGGGCTGCGAGCGTGCAGGGACTACCTAACCCAGGTGTCCCTGCGAGACCGAGTCCACCTTCCAGTCCGCTCTCCCTGTAGCTCCGCCCTCTGCCCACCGGTGTGTTGTTAAATCACCTGGAGCAGCCCCCGACCCTTGGGACACCATTCTTTGCTAGCGCTTTGTTGGACTCGCGCTTACCTGCCACCTGCTGCCTTGAGGGAGAAGCTCGCCGCACCCGCTCCGCGGGTGCCGCTTCGTTGCTGCACTGACTCTGCCTATTGTTGTGGGGGCACTTTACATCGGACGGAGGGACCAGCAAGGCTACAGGGCTGCGAGCGTGCAGGGACTACCTAACCCAGGTGTCCCTGCGAGACCGAGTCCACCTTCCGGTCCGCTCTCCCTGTAGCTCCGCCCTCTGCCCACCGGTGTGTTGTTAAATCACCTGGAGCAGCCCCCGACCCTTGGGACACCATTCTTTGCTAGCGCTTTGTTGGACTCGCGCTTACCTGCCACCTGCTGCCTTGAGGGAGAAGCTCGCCGCACCCGCTCCGCGGGTGCCGCTTCGTTGCTGCACTGACTCTGCCTATTGTTGTGGGGGCACTTTACATCGGACGGAGGGACCAGCAAGGCTACAGGGCTGCGAGCGTGCAGGGACTACCTAACCCAGATGTCCCTGCGAGACCGAGTCCACCTTCCGGTCCGCTCTCCCTGTAGCTCCACCCCCCGCCCTTTTTTCAATTACTATAAACAGTGTTTGTCTCCCGCAGCGCGGGACGCAGCCCGGGGCAAAGACCGGGCTAAGAGCGGGCCGTTTGAGGCCGTTCGAGGTCTTAGAGGTCTGGGCTGGGCCATCCCCCTTGGGTTTATTTATTATTTTTGTTTTTTTAACCTTGCTGTTACTTGTGTTAACTCCACTTTGTGCCCTTATTTTCTGTTGTGCTAACAATGTGTTCTCGGGGTAGTCGGAGCAAAACTGCCATGGGTCTTAAAAAACCCAGTGGGACCCTGGATGATTTTCTTACAAAGACTAATTTGGCCATTGATGCTGAAATAAATAAAATGCAGCACAGGGTTTCCCTTGAATTAGATGCTGCGCGTAAATTGTCCATAGACATGGCTTCCTCTAAGAAATCATCCCTAGGAAAGCTGGCCTTAGCACTAACTCCCGAGCGCACATCTGGCCCTCGCCCCTTGATTACAATGGCTGATATGCATCACCCGCCACCTATATCTCCTCTTAAGCAAGCTAAGGATTCTACCCCAACCCCGTTGGAGGTGTCTGTACCGCCTATTTTTGTGGCAGGGAAAAGATCACCAGTAAAAATTGTTATGCCCAAGACCGCTGTTAACGCTAGAAAGGCTGCCCTACAGCGGAAAAAAATCCTGGCAAGGTCTCTCTTTGCCCGTAAAAAGGCAAGGATTGCCCGTTCCCAGTTTTTCAATAATCGACGACCGTTGGGTACATCTGGGTCTGGGGAAATAAAAGATAAAATTGTCCCAGCATTACCAGGTAGTGACACTAGCCTTGCTCCAAGTGATGTTGAGTTTGATTCCCTAGAGGAAAATTCCCAGGATAAGAATAAAGTAGGATCAAATAAGGGAAGATTGAGTGAGGTTGAGGGGGACAGGAGGAGGGATGAGGAATTTTTACAAACAGTCTGGGACACACTTAAAAAGTTACTCACCCCCTTAGAACTGAGACTTTCCCGTATGGAAAACCATTTGCTAGAAATGGATAAGACTATAGTTACACTGGCCAGCTTTAGTCTTAAGCAAATGGAAGCTAGGCTCACACAGGATGAGGGCTTAATTTCCCGGCCTTTAATGTCAGATTCCCCGGCCCCCCCTACCCCAAAATCCAAACCTGTACCAAAACCTCGTACAATAGTTGGAGATAGTGCTGTCATCTCTTCCAATCTTAGTCTCTGCTCCCTGCCCCAGGATCCAATACCACCCAAACCCAGACAACAAGCTTGCCCTGCCAAAACTACAATACCGCCAAAGGTGAGGGCTAATACTAGCTCACACCAGAACATAACATGTCCTAAACCCAGGCTACAACCTGTTGCAAAACATATTAATCAACTGACTAATAAGAACCGGCTATTCCTAGAATCCAGTCGACCTAATTTTCGTGGTGGTTATATCGACCTACCTCCAGAGGCCAGTTCATATGTCATCGTACTAACTGGTGTACCTACTCTTGACCAACAAACAAAAGAGGACCTCTGTTCTCTTAAAAATAAGGTCATTCACTGGCTAAACAAGAATAGACAGCTACCTAGTCATTTAAGAAGCCAGGTCTTAATGGTGCGAAGAGTACCATGGGTTGGACGCACTCATAAAACTATCACTGGTGATTGTATAGTGGTGTCATTTGCTGATTCCAACACAGCACAGCACCTTTGTTCATGGGCCCCTTGCGAAGGTGATCAGCCAGTCGTTGTTAGACCCCTCACCTTCTTCTATCCCCCTCAACGGCAGTTTGACTTGGGAGGGTCTTGGACGACAACCCAACAGCCTAGGTACAGAGGATTTGGATATGGTGGGCCCACCCAGAACACTGGGTGGCAAGGTGTGCCTACTTTCAACATGTTTGGCTGCCTGGATGAGGTCGACTGACATGGGGGGGGGGTTGCTCTGAAACATCCAGTAGATCACAGTTCGCCCTCCCGGATACCACCCATTATAGCCTTTTCCATGTTGCCATCGGGTCCACTACCATCATTGGAAATTGTTGGTGATCGAATTCTGACTGAGTTAGGGGTTCCGGGACATACTGAGACCCCCAGCCTTAGCAATCCTGCAAATGTAATTAAGATGGCTTCCTGGAACATAGCAGGTTTAAAGGGTCGCCTGGATAACGATGATTGGGTCGATTTTATCACTACTCACGATATCATCGTTTTCCAGGAAACCTGGTCAGTTGATCCCCTGTATAGAGTAGGTTTTCTAAACTTTTATATACCTGCATCGCAGGGCCCCAGGGGTAGGCCATCGGGTGGGTTAACCATATGGATAAAAAATTCACTTGGTTTCAGTGTGAGGGAAATCCTGGTGAAGAACCCCGATCTCCTTTGTTTATTTTTAAGTAAGGAGAATTGCAAGGATATTCTTCTAATTAATGTCTATGCCCGGGGTTGTCAGGGTGGCAAAAAACAACCCATCCTCAATGACTTGGAAGATCTCTTAAATGAGCAGAAAAGTGACCAGCTGGTCCTAGTGGCTGGTGACTTGAACTGCACTTTTGAACCCATCATGAATCTTGTTGAGGACATAGGGTTGGAAGATGATATTGTCTGGAACATTCCCCCGCTGGCAATAACTAAGGGAGTCAGGGGTACGGAGGCTGCCCTTCATTGGCTTGGACTCTGTCTGGAATGGGGGTTCCGGGCGGTGAATGGGCGTAGCTTATCTGATAAGGTGGGCAATCCAACTTTGATAATAATGGGCTTGGGGCGAGTCGTATTGACTACATATTGGTCAATATTGACTCCTGGGACACTGTAGTGGATATGTCAATCAAAATAAGGCCAGAGAGCGACCATGATCCACTCTTATTTGTATTTAAGGTCCCGGGTCTTGAGCCCCCACAGGTAGAAACAGTCTGCATTACATCAGACCTAGTTTTGAGTGACAACAGAAGACGGGCTCAATGGCCGAGGGTCATAGCTGATCAGGAGCTTGTCAGCCAAATAGAAGAACTTGTCCTCGAAGCTAGAGATAAGATGTTTGCATTTTCACCTAATGACAGGACTAAGCCCACTATTGTTGACCTTCATGAGGCATGTTTTGTGGCCTTTAGAGAACTGCTTACTAGGCCGTGTAGAAAACAGAAAGTGAAGCAACCCAAAGGTTGGTATAACAAAAAATGCAGAGAAGCCCACAGTATCTTAATTGCTGCTGTTAAATCCAGAATCACTCCTGACATTAGGACAGCGAGACAGGCTTACAAACATATTATTTGGGAAGCCAAAAGGGAATGGGACAACTCATATTGGCTTGAACTCCTTAAAGCCTGTGAGTCATCTAACCAGATTAAGTTTTGGGAGTTAGTTAGGTGGGGCCGGGGTTCTGACTCACTTACACCGGAAAATTATGTTTCTTCTGTGGACTGGGTGGAATTTTTTTCCTCTCAATTTAAAGACCCTAACATTGCTCATCTGGCTGATGAGTCTGTAGCGGGGATCATACCAGCAACTTATGGGGATGGCCTTAGCTTTTGTACCTCGGACACTGAACATGCCTTAGGCCTAATCCAGTCTGGGAAGGCCCCAGGCATAGATGCCGTTCCAGCAGACCTTTTTAAATTGAATTTAGAACTATGGGTCCCTTACATAACAATTTTAGCAAATTCTATTGCAGCGGGAGCTAGGGTGCCACAATCCTGGAAAGGGGCTGAAATACTTCCTGTTCACAAGAAAGGGGATCGATCTTTACCGAAAAACTATCGCCCCATTAGTTTGATTGATACCATTCAGAAAGTGATATCAAGAATGGCCCTAGCTAGAATTCAGGGGTGGATTGAGCAGAATAATATACTCTCCCCCATGCAAGCAGGGTTTAGATCAGGTACTAGTACTTTAGATCAGGTGTTTCGCCTAACCATGTTGTACTGGAAGGTGGTTCTTTTGGGCGGAGGTGTCATGTACGCCGCCTTCGTTGATCTCAGGTCGGCCTTCGACCTGGTTCCGAGGGCAAAGCTTTGGGATGCCCTTAGACTCATGGGCCTTCCACTTGAACTTTTAGAGCTGGTTAGACGCCTACACGAGGATAACTTTGCCCGTGTAAGATGGGGGAAACAGGGTCAGGTAACCGCTAACTTCCCTGTTGAACGTGGGGTCCGGCAGGGTTGCGTGTTGGCACCCACGCTGTTTCTCCTGTTCATTAATCGGGTGGCTGCTTTCTTTAATGAAACACAAACTGATGCTCCCACCCTGGGGGGTTAAAAGTACCCTATGCTAATATTCGCCGATGATACCCTGCTCCTTTCTAAGACTCGCAGTGGCCTTCAAGCAGCTTTAGATAGATTTGCAGAATTTTGCACCGAAAATGACCTACAGATTAACACCGACAAAACTAAATTTATGGTTTTTAATAAAAACAAACAAATTAAAAGTTCATTTTTATTAGGAGGTGTCCCAATTGAACAGGTCAAAGTCATGACCTATTTGGGCGTGACTCTTGACCATCAACTAAATTGGAATCCACAGCTGGAAATTTTAATTCTAAAATTTGTTCGCCTCACAGGCTGCTTGCTAAAGGAACAAAAAAAAACCTTGACAAAACGCATTAAACCAGCGTTAAAAATCTATGAGGCCAAGGTTAATGCAGCTACTTTGTATGGCGCGGACATCTGGGGATATAAAAGTTTGTCAGCACTAACCATAGCTCAGAATAGGTTCCTTCGGAATCTAGTTGGCCTTCCGCAATCGACACCCATAAAACCACTGCTTTTGGATTTAGGCTGTAGACCCCTGGATGAGATGGCACAGTATCGGCTAGTCGCTTTTTGGCGACGACTCTGGACGACCCAAGAGCTTAGTCTCTTTGCCCATGAATTGTGCGAAATTAGATCACTGTGGGGTGCCCTGAAAATCCCTTGGTTGCGGGAGGTCAAACAAATTCTGCATTCTATGGGCCTCTCTGAATTATGGCTACATCCGGAATGTTCAAGGTTCCCCTCAAAAGTGGAATTTAAAGAGCTATTTTGGGCTGCAAAGAAATCTGCACTGGTTTCACTTTCATCAGAAAAAAGCCTAACGGGGATGTTTCTTACACATAAGTTAACACCATCCCTTGAGCCCTATTGGGATTTGATATGCAAAACCCTTGACCGTAAGCTGTATCATCAGTTTCGGGTGGGTACGTTGCCGATCAATTCCTTTACTGCAAAATGGACAAAAACTTCAACCACCAAGTGTCCTCATTGCCCTGATCAGGTTGAAAGTACTGGTCATATATTTTTTGCTTGCCCAGCATATCGACAGCCCCGACTAAAATGGCTGCAACCAATTTGTAAATCTTTGAATTGCGTGGGGAATCGTACAGCCCTGTTGAAATTACGTGACATGCGCACTGAAAAATCTGTGATTTGTGTTGCCAAATTTCTGGGGTGGATGTGGCTGATACGTGCAAAGAACTTGTAACCCTGCTTTGATTAACTTGTTTTTAGCCTGTTTTTAAATATTGTATGTTGCCCATGGACAATTTCCTTTTATATCTGGGGTTCCATGTAATATGTAAAAATGTTGATATTTTGTAAATGTTTTTATTCTGTGGTCTTTTATGAATTTTATTCGAAATAAAGACTTATGAACTGAACTGAACTTAAAGATTTGTAATGCGTATGGCTGCCTCAGCGACAAGGCGTCCCAGCGCAACCAGAAACCAGAAGGGAGACAGGGAAACTCACAAGCGTCAAATATCAGATAGTGGGGAACAGCCATGTTTTAGGGATTTACGAAACGTCAAAAGATTAGGGATGACTCGGATGCTTGCTGGGAGGGAATTCCAAAGTTTGGCTGCCAAAAAGCCAAACGAGCGACCCCCTGCCCTCGCTATCCTTACTCGAGGGACACAAACCAGACCATGGTTAGCAGAACACAGAGAGCACCGGGGCAAGTAAGGCTTAAGTAAATCCGATAGCCCCATAAGCCCTCAGTATGTTGCCTATTCTGAAGCAGTTGAATTGTCCCTGAAAAATGCATTTTGTTCATTTCAGTTGGGAAAGTCCTGGTGCCTGGTTAAGACTTTGGCGGTCCCACAGCGGACAGTGCATAGACTGTCAAACCCGTGGTGAGAGCGCACGCCAGATCAGGAGTTTTTTTCTGGTCTGCGGGTTGTCCTGTGGTGGTCTGAGAGCGGCGGTATCTCAGGCTCATCACAGAGCCTAACAGACCACCGCTCTCAGAGCGCAGACAGCAACTTCCTGCACGGTGTGGTATACATATCACACCGTGCAGGAACTTGAGGTGCAAATCGAGGGGGGCACTACATGTGCCCCCCACATGCACCCACAGGTCCAAATCTGGCCTTTCTTGCCATTCCGTCACCCTTTTTATGGCCGGCTCACCACCATGAAAAGGGAGGTAAATTGGCAAGTCAGAATATGCTCGGCGGTGCATGGCTGTGGCATCGCCAGCATATTCCTGCCGGGCTGAAGATCGCTGGCCCAGCAGGATCCTTGATCCTGGGGGTCTTGTGACAGTCCAACCACCGCAGTTCTTATACTGCAGGCGGTCGCGAGGTGCTGCGATTGTCGGACCCCCCATGTGACTCCCCATGTGACGACAGCAGTGCTATGGACCGCCAAAGTTGTAATCAGGCCCTTAGTGTTTTTTTAGCAAAGCCAAGAATTCTTTATTACTGCAAAGTAATCGCAATAGCAATGGTCAAGTGATATACTACAGTGTTGCTTACAAGAAGGATGATAGAACAAAATTGCCCGAATTTAGTGAAAGCTCTATCGTGCATTATACACCACAATTTGGAAAATAGACCCCTAAACCTGCACTTTATTGTATTTATTAAGCACTGACTAACGATTTCCCAGATATGGTGTATCCACTGAAAGCTCCTTTCATGGTACCAATACCAAAGTGAATCTTTAATTAAGGCCGAACTGACACCATCGATTTTCTTTGTCTTCTCCTTAACACTAACATGCGTTTTCTGCAATACTCGAGGGTTGAATGATAGACAAAGACAATGCCATGCACAGCCGGCTTGTCTGCCTCTCAGCCCGGGTGGCTGCTATGCATTTCGGAAAACCAAGCAAAAAGCCAACGACACATTGTACACCTGGACAGAGAGGTCATGGACTACCTACCTTGGTGTTATTTCCGCGCTCCCCTGCGGCCCTGTTTCTAACTGCTTATGGCACATAATATTAAGTCGCTGTTGAGCATACAGATAGGAATATAAACCAAGTAAACAACTGCATGTTGAAAGACTCCACGAGGATGGTCCACTTCATATACCTGAGACACAAACCCAACCTAAAACATTAAGCAATATCCCAGGTAAAAACAATGCGTTTAAAATCCAGCCACTCAGAAAATCCATCCAGATGGATACGAAATAAGTGATTGATGGGAGAAAAGACATAGTAAAAACACAAAACTCTCAATCACAATAAGCCACAAAAAATAAAAACATCCGAAAACACCATCTTTTGCAGGTTTAGTACCGTCTCTCTCCTTTGAAGTAAGGGGCCTTATTTCGGTCAGCAAAAAAATCAAAGTCCGGGGAGTGGACTTGGTCTGAACCTCCCCCTCCAAACTGCCTATTAGTCTATTCCATGGGTACTCACCAAATTTCTTTCGGGGGCCAAATTTACAGTGCGGTTTGTGTCCGAGGGCCGCACCAGTGGGGCGGGGTCAGTGGGGGAGGGGGCGGGCTAGATCAACAAAAAATAACTATGACCATGAGGTTGACCACAGGTCCCTGCAGCAGATGCCTTCATCCACTGAGCCACCAGACCCGGCATACACACATCTCTCTCCCTCCCTCGCTCCCTCTCTTGCTCTCTCTCCCTCCCACCCTCTCTCCCTCCCTCTCTCACCCCCTCTCTCGCTCCCTCGCTCCCTGTCTCGCTCCCTCTCTCTCCCCCTCTCTCTCCCTCACTCCCACCCTCCCTCTCCCTCCCTCTGTCTCTCTCTTACTCCCTCTCTCTCTCTCTCTCTCTCTCTCTCTCTCTCACTCCCTCTCTCTCACTCCCTCTCTCCCTCTCCCTCACTCCCTCTCTCACTCCCTCTCTCTCTCTCTCTCCCTCTCCCTCACTCCTTCCCTCTCTCTCTCTCTCTCTCTCTCTCTCTCTCTCTCACTCCCTCCCTCTCTCTCCCTCCCTTACTCCCTCTCACTCCCTCTCTCTCACTCCCTCCCTTGTTCCCTCTCTCTCTCTCTCTCTCTCTCTCCCTCCCTCCCTCTCTCACTCCCTCTCTCTCACTCCCTCCCTCTCTCTCTCTCTCTCTCTCTCCCTCCCTCCCTCTACCTCCCTCCCTCTCCCTCCCTCTCTTTCACTCCCTCCCTTGTTCCCTCTCTCCCTCCCTCTCTCACTCCCTTGCTCCCTCCCTCTCTCCTTCCCTCCCTTGCTCCTTCCCTCTCCCTCCCTCTGTCTGTCTCTCTCACTCCCTCTCTCTCTCACTCCCTCTCTCTCACTCCCTCTCTCTCACTCCCTCTCTCTCTCCCTCCTCTCTCTCACCCTCTCTCTCTCCCTCTCTCCCTCGCTCGCTCTCTCCCGCTTTCACTCCCTCTCCCTCCCTCTCTCACTCCCTCTCTTGCTCCCTCTCTTGCTCCCTCTCCCGCTCTGCCTCTCTCGCTCCCTCTCTCCCTCCCTCTCTTGCTCCCTCTCCCTCTCTCTCTCTCTCGCTCCCTCTCCCTCTCTCCCTCCCTCTCTCGCTCCTTCTCCCTCTCTCGCTCCCTCTCTCCCTCCCTCGCTCCCTCTCTCCCTCGCTCCTTCTCTCCATCCCTCCCTCTGTCTGTCTCTCTCTGTCTCCTTCCCTCTGTCTGTCTCTCTCTCCCTCCCTCCCTCACTCACTCCCTCCCTCTATCACTCACCCCCCTCTCTCGCTCCCTCCTTCCTTTGCTCCCTCCCTCTCTTACTCCCTCTCTCGCTCCCTCTCCCTCTCTCCCTCCCTCTCTGCCTCCCTCTCTCGCTCCCTCTCTCGCTCCCTCTCCCTCTCTCACCCTCCCTCACTCCCTCTCCATCCCTCCCTCTCTGTCTGTCTCTCTCTGTCTAATTTACATAAACAAGAAGAATCCTACTGGGGTTGGGGCGAAGTGTCCACCACAGTGGTGTGGGAGCACTTAGTGTTTTGTAAAATACCCCTCACACACCAAAAGGCCCCTTGGTGTCATGTTTCATCATCGGGGTCTTGGCACCCCTCTATCGGGATGCGGCGTGCTGTGACCTACGATTACGCGGGAGCACTTAATAGTTTGGCTATGTGTGATGTATGTGTGTGGGTATTATTATGTGAGTGGTGGGACGTGGTGAAAAGGTTAAAAAGTACCTGGCTCATGAGTGTAATGGAAAAAATGTAATTCTAACTCCGGCTGGTACTGTTAAAAGAAGTGCAGTGCGAGGTCAAGTCTGTCGTGTTAATGGACAGGACCTCTGGTGTGCGTCGACATGTTTCGGAGCATACGCTCCTTCTTCAGGACGGGCACAACTTCCCCACCTTACTCATGTTTCATTAATCTTTCCAAAGGGTATTAAAGTTGGAAAAAAGTGAAAAAAGTGTTAAAAATATGTGTAGTACTTAAGGCTATGGTGTGCCTACAGCGGTCTATTACAAGTCCGATGCGATTTGCATGACCTGAGAAAGAAAAATAAAATTAAAAATCATGGTTACCCATGTAGTGGGTAGTTCAAACAGGTGCAATCACCTGGAACCAAACCATGTGCTTAAATAAGCCCTGTAAAGAGAAAAACACTGACAAGCACACAACATAGAAACATATATAGCCAGGAAAAAAAGAACTTGTTGGGTCATACTTATAAGACTTGCTTGCTTGCTTCATGAGCATAAGGGACGTCTGGGTGGTGTATGCTAATATGCAATCTGTAGTGAGAAGTGATGCAGGTATGAATATTCATTCTTACTCACTTAGTTGGTTTTAGAAATACTTATTATTATCCTTTTGTACTCACGAACTCGGGATGAGTTATCCTCCGTCTTACCCCACACGCTGCTCCGCTGAAGTGAGAGGAGCACAGGGCGATTGGTATTTGTACCCTGTCTGCGGTTAATTGGTTGCCTTGTTAGTTCGAAAAACGGAAATGCTGGCATGACCAAACAAGGTCTTTCCGCCGTTTCGTAGGTTAGGCCGGTAGTACAATTGAGTGATTGAAGGCCCTTGTATGGGACGTCCGGTGATGCCCGCTTAACCGTGTACACCTGAGGTCTGTACTGCCTTCGCGCATGCTCAATGTGTCCATAGTCCCATAGCGCATGGTAATGGAAATATAGGGTTACTCTTGAATTTGATTGGTCCTTCAAGATTCACATTCAGAAATCTGCAAAGTATTCTGGGCACTGTGAGTTCCATACTTCTCATATTGCTCTTAACTATGTGACCCTTTTTGTCCTCCAGAGCCCCCTTCATTGTGGGCATTCTTGTTCACTCCAGTGTCGTACCCTGCATGTTAGTCAAGCACCCATTAGATGTGATATTCCCTTTCCCATTGTGAGGCCAGAAGCTCAAAGCAGATGAGAATCTGCATCACCTCAGCTTTTGGGGCTAGGACATGTAGGTGAAAGAAATACTCTTTTGTCAGTTGGTGCTCATCGTTTGTTGTGAAAATCAGAGTCTAGCTGTCCAATCCAGGGAGTCTCTCAGCCGCTTACCCAATGCAGTGCCTGTAGCTCGGCTGAGGGCCACAACGTAGCACTATTGTGCACACCCTCACACATGCCCTGACCGCACGTTGGAGGTTAATGAGACTTAATAAATAGGGGAGGACCTCGCCCGCACCCTAGTTTCGCAGAGTGTTTGAAAACACACCAGGCTCGGTGTGTTTATTTCCCTGCTCCTTCAGCTGGCGTAGCCAGGCCTCCCTCAACCTGACACCACAGTGGCGATGAGGAGGGCTGGCCCCACGGCCTCCCGTCCTCCTGCTTCAGTTGCCAGCCTGCTCTTTGCTATGCCGCAACAGGCCCAGACACGTGCTGGCCCCTTCATCACACAAAGGGAACTTTCAGTGATCTCTTCCCTGACCAGGCCTCCACCCTCACGGCGTGTGACCACCAGAAATCACCTTGTCTGGCACAGGAGTACTGACCCTGCTCTTTCACACCTGCTGGATTTGCAGCTGGGCACTCGGACCAGTGGACACCACCATGCACTGCCAAAATCGCTGCAAATCCCCACTTATTCGAACAACCTTCACTGAGCAGTGCCGCCTCTCTGGTGCTTGCCCCAGCAATGGGGGTGCCGCCTGCACTGTCCAACCCTTACTAGGGTCACATTATCCAGTCTGGCATGCCTCACCTGACTCTTAATACCCACTGTAGCACATACCACCCCTCATCATAAGCGTGGATCAGCAGATGAACGCCAAGCTGCACCACCTCATCAGGATTCACCCTCCCCCGAGCACTGTCGCTGCCACTGCAGTGCCTCATACCAACCAATGCCTTCAGGGGTGCATCCAGTCCACTGCTTGCCTTCAGTGAGCTCAGCAACCTCACCAACACCACTCCTACCGGCACATGTGGGTGGCACACCTCAACAACTACTCCATGGCCACCAATGAAGCAGAAAGCCAACAGAAACATTCTCTCCTACTACACTACATGGGGGAGGAGGTCTTCAAACTGTTCCGCAACCTCCCCGCCACTGGCAGCTACTATGAAGGAGCCATCAAAGACCTCAATGCATACTTTGACCACCAAATGAATCCTGACTTGGTAAGGTTCAAACTAAAAAGAGCCCACTGTTAGACCCGGCATCCTTGCCGTGGTTTTCCCCCTAAAGTGTTTCTTTCAGACCTTCTTTTTCTGCTGACTTCATTTTGCTGGCCTCAGGACTCTGCACACTTGATCAGTGTTAACCAGTGCTAAAATGCTTGTGCTCTCCTTAAAACATGTCAGTTTGACTTATACCCAACTGGCATAATTAACTGTACTTGTATATCCCTAGTAAAGTGGAACTACTTGTGCCCAGGGCCTGTAAATCAAATGCCGCTAGTGGGCCTGCAGCTCTGATTGTGCCACCCACTTAAGTAGCACTTTGAAAATGTAGCAGGCCAGCCATTGTAGCCTGTGTGTGTGCAATTTTACACTCCCATGTCGACCTGGCAAAGTAAATCCTTTGTAAGGCCCAAACCTTCCTTTTTAATACATATTAGTCACCCTTAGGGAAGGCCCTGGACAGCCCAGAGAGCAGGGTGCAATGTATTTAAAAAGCAGGACATGTACTTTTAAGTTTTACATGGTCTGGCAGTGAAACACTCTCAAATCTGTTTGTCACTACTGCAAGGCCTATCTCTCCAATAGGGTAACATTGGAGTAATCTTATTGCATTGTAATTTTCAAATGAGAATAGGTAACCAGTTCACGTTTGGTGTTTCAGGAATCGCAATGTATAATTCTAGCTTATGGTGAAGTCAGACTTTAAATTGCAATTCTGAACATGCCACTTTTAAAATGTTGGCATTTTCTTGCCTTAGCCGTTTGGTGCCTGCAGCTTGACTCTGAGTAGCAGGACTGGGTGTAGTTGACAGTCTGGGTTTGTGTATTCCTCCTAGACAGCTAAAAACAATGGGGAACTTAGGTGTGACTTGATGGGCCGTCACTGACAGAATGGGAGGGAGGAGCTGGTACCAGTCCCATTTACACCTGAATAGGCTATGTCCTGTCTCCATAAAAAGGGCTGCACACCCCCTGTAATTAGGCTGTAGCCAGGGCCAGGAAGACAGGGCACCTGGCACTTCAAAGGCATGCCTCTAGAAGATTCTCATAATAAGTATCAAAGGGAGAGAGAGGAACGGAACGTTGCTAGTTCACTTCCCCTAATATATATAGGAGAATAAAAAAGAACTAGCTATTGAGTAGAAGCTCAAAATGTGTGATTTCAGAAATAAGGAAAAAACCTTCATTTTTTATGAATGCCCTCACCCACCAACCTAGTTGGTGGCATGCTTCATCACCGGACCCCACTCAGGGCACCGAGTGTGCCTCCGGTGTGCTACGAAGCCTGACTACAGTGGAGTGGGTTTTGTTCTGTGAATGTGCAGTGATTGTGTAAGGAGTGTACAATGAAAACTGTCCTAATAGTACCAGTATCCACAAGGATTATTTTATAGTGGGACCATGGCAGTGTTAAAAACAAGGTGGCGGATGTGAGTGGAGGTGACTTTGAACTCCCACATCCCATGTGGTCAGCATGTTTCAGTCATGCCTCTTATTAAATCTGGCTTTCATCAGGACCTATGTGAAAAGTGAATTTAAAAATGTGGTCTATAGAATATGTGTGACCAGCTAAGTGACGCACTCGCTAAGGTGTGATATATGTGAGAGGAAAATTTCCTCTTGCAGTTTTATACCTGTTAAGGGTAAAAACACATAAACACAAACAAACAAACACACATATATGATATATAGCATCAGATAAAGCACATTCAAATTATGTGACTCCATAATGTCATGCCCGTGCTCTAACTGGGATCAAAGCGTTAGTGAGATATGGTACGTTACGGAATGTGGTGCATAATGGTCTATGAGAAATATGCGTTACTGTGCCCAAACATCAATAGCAAAAAATACATGAATTCATTCGCGTGGCAATTGTGAAAAGGGAAACTTAAAACATATCAATTATTACTCTGGCATTATCAGAGATAAGCCTCATAAGTTCCGGGAGGGGTCCGGCTTTTAATCACACACTGTCGGTGTTAAAGGAAAAAGGGAGAAAGACATACAAAACATGACTGATGCCGTAGTATGATTATTTGCAAAAGGCCCCCATTGTCAGGGACTGCAGCGAGAAATACCCCCGGCATCCCCACTTACTTCGTCAAAGCGCGAGACCCGTGTATCAACCTACTTGGCCTGCATCGGAACTCCGTCGGTATTGGCACCCGGTCGTGGCGGGGTTTATGTACCCTCCATGTTTCACAGGTGAAAGTACTCTCCTGCCCAATGCAAGTATTGTCTGTGAAAGGAAAGATTGAAAGAGAAAGCAGACACATCGCTACGCGCATAGTGACGAAGGCTAGCACCCAGGTAAGTGTGGGTGTGTCCCTCTCTTTTTCATTCAAAAGAGGCATTACATAAACTATTTTAGTTGCTGGCATGGTCCGACCTAAAAATTATATCGGAGCAATGAATTGTAATTAAAGTGGCAAAACGTTTTAGCCAGGAGGTGAAGTTACTTGGCTCCCTTGACTATGTAATCTACTATTAGTGTTATGCTAGAGCGGGAAAAGAGACTATGGGCTAGATGTAGGTAAATCTCATTTACCGATTCATAAATACTGAATTTTACCGATTCGGTATTTATGAATCGGTAAATAAGATGTAGGTAAAAATTCGGTAATTTTTACCGAATCGGTAGGATTCGGTATTTACCGATTCGGTAATTACCGAATCGGTATTTGTCATTGATTCCTATGGGCCTTGAAGCCCATAGGAATCAATAGCAAATACCGATTCGGTAATTACCGAATCGGTAAAAATACCGAATTGCCAAGGGGGACAGGGTGTCACTTTGACACCCTCTTACACCCCTGCTTCTGGCTTGTGTGCCATGTGACACACATACATGCCCTAGGGCATGTATGTGTGTCACATGGCACAGGTGTGCATGCACAGATGTGTATGTACACAGGAATTCGTTATTTACCACCCAATGGTATTAGGTGGTAAATAACGAATTCTAAAGGCCCTGTAGCACTGTTTAAAGTGCTACCTACATAAGAAATTACAGATTCGGTAATTTTACCGATCGGTAATTTTACCGAATCTGTAAAATAACCGATTCGGTAAAATTACCGAGTCTGTATGATTTTGCAATCCCTACATGTCAATGTCCAAATACTGGTCAGAAACGGCCGAAAATCGGTATTTTCGGCCGTTTCCGACCGGTATTTGGACACCTACATCTAGCCCTATATTTGTAGTTTCTGATGGTGCGTAGTTTTTGTTAATTTGGGAGAAGATGTGAGGAAGCGCTGAATTACGGTAACGTCAATACAGTGTCAATGGTGGCGTAGTGGCACAGAGTGTTCTGTTAATTAGAAATGGCGCTATAACAATCACTATAATTTTAATAGATACCAGAGTGGTGACGGGTCGCAGGTTGTCTTACTTGGGTAATTTCACAGTGAAAGGCCCGCAGAGCTGGCAATGGCGGTATGGCGCATTTCCATGTCAGAATAAGGCAAACTGCATGCTATGCCGGTACTATCATAATTGGTGTATTGTGGATTATTGACAGAGGTGCAATTTAGTTTAGTAGATCTGATATGTATATTCTCAGAGTACCTAGAGGCCAGAATGAGCCTCATCGCCTAGGTGGAGTGTCAGTTGTTCAGGCTGTTCCAAGGGATATTATTGTTCAATCCTTGTTTATGCGTAGAGAGATGGTATATCCAACGTTGTTCCTTGGTGAGGAGGAATTTATCAGTGTTGGTGTTGTGACACTCAATGTGTTTTATCACTGTCCATGATATGTCGTTAGGCATGGGGCCTTGCTGTAAGTAATGGTCTATCAATTTGCTGATATTCTTTTTACACCATATAGTACTGCGGTGTTCCACAATCCTGGTCCTCACCTTGCGCATTGTCATGCCTATGTAGCGGAGTCTGCATGGACAGTCATTGAGGTATACTACGTTGGTTGAGTTGCAGTTAGTATGTTTGAGTTGTCGCCATATTCTGCCTGGCTCCAAATTTAGTGTCTTGGTGTATTGTGTCAGGTGGCAGACACTACAGTCACCACAAGGGTAGTGTCCAACTACATTGGGGAAAGCCCAATCCCTCAGGACTGTATTGGCAGTAGGGCTCTGGTGTGTCCTTGGACGGGTAGATACCAGTCGATCTTTGAGGCTGCTTGCCTTTTTATATGCAAGGATGGGTTGGTCCCAGTTTCTTGTCCCTGTGTTCAATATACGCCAGTTTTTTTGTATTATTTTCGCCGCTCTGTTGGAAGCCTCATTGTAGGTTGTGACACATGTGAGCGGGGCGGTGGTATCACTCCGTATTTTGTCCTCAAGGTGTGCATCCCTGTTCTGGGTGCAAGCGCATTTCTTAGTGGTTTGGACAATCTTGTTGTGATATCCTCATTCTTGTAGTCTTAAGGCCAGATCTGCTGATTGTCTCTGGTAATCCGAGGTCAGACTACAATTCCGCCTTATGTGGAGGAATTGGCCAAATGAGAGGTTCTCCCGAAGAGGTCAAGGATGGAAACTGTCAAACTGTAATGAGTTCCAAGCAGTCAGTTTGTAGTATCTGGTGGTCTTGAGGGTTCCTGCTTCTGCTTCAATGGTAAGGTCCAAGACAGCTATGCTGTGTGCTCTAGCAGTGCTTGTGAACTGTAAATAGGGGTCATGCTCATTAAGCCAGGTGAGAAAGGTAGTCAGTGACTCTTCTATGTAATGACGCCATAACCTGATGTTGTTGGTATATGGGTTGGAGGCTGGTAGTATGTGTGTTTCTTTCAAAATTATACACATAGAGTCCGGCCACACTTGGGACAAAAATGCTGCCCATGGGCGGGCCGTTCGTCTGAAGGTAGAACTCACCCTTTGAATTCGAAGTAGTTCTATTTCAGAGCTGAGGTGGCGCATTGCAAAATTAACTCTCTTGGGTTGGTGTATTCCCAGGTGGTCTCTATCAGCATGTCGTAGAGAACCTTCAATGTGGCGTCCCGAGGAAGGCTAGTGTAAAGGCTCTCAATGTCCAGTCCCACTAGAAGTTGCGAAGTGGGGTCAAAACTGGTGTTTTTTATCAAGATTCAGCAAAACACACAAGATGATGGACGGAATGTTGCACAATGGCAAAACATTCACCCAGAGTCACAGATCTGGGTTTAATCCATTGTTATTTTGCTCACCAAGCCACCCCAGTACAGACATGGCCATATGCAAATCAGACTTTACCCTGTGCCTCATGGGAACAGTCCAGCCCGAACTGCCAAGCCATGTCTTCCCTGGACCGGAATCAAGCATCCTAGGACCGGTTTGTGGCTATCAGCCATATTCAGCCAGGATAGCTTGACTCCAGTGGCTTAGTGTGCACGAGACCCACGTCTGGGCATACCCTTCCCACATAGGGTGAACAGCAAAACACACAAGATGATGGACGGAATGTTGCACAATGGCAAAACATTCACCCCCAGTCACAGATCTGGGTATAATCCATCGTTATTTTGCTCACCAAACCACCCCAGTTCAGACATGGCCATATGATAATCAGTCTTGACCCTGTGCCTCATGGGAACAGTCCAGCCCGAACTGCCAAGCCATGTCTTCCCTGGACCGGAATCAAGCATCCTAGGACCAGTTTCTGGATATCAGCCGTCTTCAGCCAGGATAGCTTGACTCCAGTGGCTTAGTGAGCACGGGACCCACGTCTGGGCATACCCTTCCTACATAGGGTGAACAGCAAAACACATAAAGGCCCAGATATCTGTACTAGGGTGAATGCATGACATTGTTCTGCATTCTGTCCATCAACTGTTGTTTTTGCATTTGTCACCCCTAGTGGCACGGGTATGCTCAGACGTGAGTTCCGTGCTCTCCGTGCCACTGGAATCAAGCTATTAAAGGCTGATGAGGGTTGAAAGCCCGAAACCGGTCCTTGGATGCTTGTTTCCAGTCCAGGGAGGACCTGACTTGGCAGTTCGGGCTGGACTGTTCCCAAGGGGCACAGGGTCAAGACTGATTTGCATATGGCTGGGTTCAAACTGGAAAGGCATGGTGAGCAAAAAAACGATGGATTTAGGCCCAGATCTCTGTACTGGGGTGAATGTATGACATTGTTCTGCATTCAGTGGTGTAGTCTTAATTGTCCTGGATAACAATTCCTCCACTTTTATCTGCTGGTTTGATGATTATATTGTGGTTCCCTTGTAGTTTGCGTACAGCTTCCCTGTCTTGTTTATAGAAGTTGTTGTAGGCTCTTGGTTGGCCCATGTTCTCAACCTCGTAAACGGCTTGTTCGAAGGTTGCTATTTCCTCAGGGATACATGATGGAGGTGGTAGAAAATTGGACTTAGGTCTCAGGCCTGTTTGTGTTGTTGTTGGTAATTAATTCTGTGTGGGGGGGGGGTGGGTTGCTTCTCAAAGAACGCTTTTAACTTAAGTTGGGGGAAGAATTCTGCCAGTTCTGTGTGAAGTTGAAATGTGTCCAGTTGTGCAGTAGGGACGAAGAAAAGTCATTTGTTGAGTACATCTACTTACATGGATGTTAGAGGGGTTGAGGATAGATTGAATACCAAAGTGGCTGGTTTGGGGTCTTTGGTTGCTAGCATTGTCTGCTCTGTCCTGGTTGAGGTTCCCTCGTATTGTCCCTGGTGTTGGTGCTTACTGGTCCTTCTTCATCCACCAAGTGCACCTGCTGCTGGTTCCTTCTCCGTCCCCTCGATCTCCGGCCTTGTTCTAAAAAAGGAGGCCTCTGGTTGTGTTGGTAGTAGGCTTGTGGTCCAGGGTGGCGAGGGCAGCCTCTGTGTGCAACCTTACTGTGTGTGTACAGTTCCATCTATACACTCTGTGGGAAATTGGGTTGTGGACCCCATAGTCCTTGCTTTACACTTTGCCTTAAACCCCCTGGCTATTGGATTGTAAGGCTGGTGGACACAGTCTACCATCCCGGCTAAACACGATGCCTTACATGCTCTGTGTGTGGTCACGCTGGTCTGAGGAACACTGTCTACAGTCCTGGCTGTTCACTCTGCCAGTCTATGGACATGCAGGTGGCAGACACACTGTCTAATGCAGTGGTTCCCAAACTTTTTTGACCCGTGGCTCCCTTGACCTATTTGTCAGTTGACCGTGGCTCCCCACCATTTTTTTACCGGTGGGAGAGTGTAAAACGGAGGTTTGGCCGAAGATCGGCATGGCGTTTGAATAATAATTTTACTGTAAAAAGGCAGGCTCCACGGAGCGAGTTAAAGCAGTCAAAGAAGTCAAAAACAAAACGGACCACACAGGAACCCCTCCAAAGGCAATTTCCACACCAATGGCCCTAGTAGTACTGTAACAACTAACTTTTATGGCTCGGTTTGCAGGTATAATGATCCCTGTGTGCGAGCAGTGTGGGCCCAGATACAGCACAACTTTTGAACCCGCCTGGCGCCTAATTTAGAGCACCGGGTGTTTGCTGTATAGCAGTCTGTAATCAAATTTAGGGCAACTTTGGGCTTCGATTTACAAGAACAGTAGAGCTGTTGTTCAGATTCAGAGCAGCTTGGACTTGGGTTTTTAGAGGCACCGAGGTTCACATTTAGGAAAATTTGGAGTTGTTTATGCTCAGAGTCACAGAATCTCTAGGCTTAAATTGGAGCCTCAGTGTGTGACTTTTGTTAGAATAATTGGTGGATCCAGTGCTTATGACCCGGTGGTTGCTGGTGGTGCCTGCCGCCATGCATTTTTGGGGACCACAGCATACTATTCCTCAACAGACATTCATCCAAAGCAATTGAGAAAACATCCAAGGGGGAAAAAAGTATGAAGAGAAAGACTGAAAAAAATATGACAATGGCAGAAAGCAGGGATGAAAAAGAACCTGCACAGGTCAGGTCAAGGGGCGGGAGTGTCTGCTGGTGGAGTAAAGATGCATGGGGT
This sequence comes from Lissotriton helveticus, assembly GCF_964261635.1. Lineage (NCBI taxonomy): Eukaryota > Metazoa > Chordata > Amphibia > Caudata > Salamandridae > Lissotriton > Lissotriton helveticus. Next base: position 1,782,528,758 of record NC_136061.1, read on the forward strand.
GAAATCCAGACTACACAGCCTTTCTAGTCGGTACCCTGACTTTCAGTAGCACCAGCCGTGGACTTCTAAGCACATGGGCCCCGGTACTGCATATTTTACAAATTAAGGCAGCACTGGATGGTTCCTTGCATTAGCATAGCTCACCTGATTAGGGGTGGATGCTGGGTTTCCATATTGCCCGAACTAGATCCAGAAACAAGAACTGTTGCCGTTCTAAGTTGTAGGGAGTGCTCTTGACTGCAATTACACGTTTACTAGTCAGAAGCATGCTCCCCTTCCGCACATACGAAGAACGTAGTTTTCTTTCACCACTGGCAATAATAATCGGTAAGGAAGTGTACATCTCGTGGTGATAATATATTCCTGTGTCTTCGTAATAATACAACAAAAGGAGCGCTTACAAAGAGTGAGTGCTGTCTATAAAAAAGAAACTTGGAGCTTTCTAAAGCGACCTGTAATCAAGATGCAAGAGACACTGGCGGGTCCCGTGATGAGGGTCTCCCGAGAAGAGCGACTCCCGAGATAACCTGACACTTCATTCTCAGCAGTGGGGATAAAGTGCCATCGGTGGGCCTTCCTACCTCAGTGTGACTGCATTTCATTTAACATTATTTTTTAACCACTGCCCTGTTCGACAGTCATTCGATGCAAACTCGGCCACCGTCTGTCAGGCAGACCTGTTCTCTGCATTTCTGGTGCTTAGCTGTGGTGGTCCGAGCCCGCCCTCACTACAGGAGACTCTTTTATCAGGAGGTGGTGGGCAGCCATTCCAAGGCTCTTCGAGACGTCCAATTAGACGTCGCTTTGAGAGACAGGTTTTAAAATGTAATCCTTCCGAAAGGCGGCAGTGAAAAGCTGAGCGTCTCACAAAGTGCACTTTCCCACATCGTGTGCGCGGCGCCCCTGGCACCTCGTAGCGGCGCACCGGGGTGCCGCGGTGCACAGTTTGGGAACCACGGGTCTAATGGGTTCTGGCAGCTGTCACCATCTCAAATGTCATTGGTGTTGCTGAGGTTTTCCCACATATGTGCCTAGGCTACGGCTGCTACTGGCAGGCACATGTCTGCTGTTGCTGTCTGTGCACTGTCCTAGTTATTGCTGGCAGAGAGGCGGAGTGTAAGTACTTTTAAGGTGCTGTTGTGCTGCTTACCTGTTCTGCCAGTCTCCTCGCATTTGGCATGTTTGAATCCCCGTCACATTTTCTCCCCCTCCGGATTGGCTGATCGGGCCAAGCAAAAGCTGCACTGCAGTACAAATAATCCACATGAGGAAGGGAGAGACCTTTTTGATGATGTACCTGCAAGAAGAAAGGCTAAAGAGCTAAAAAAAAACATCCCAGGGCACGGGAATTAGTGTCTTTATGCCTGACCAGCCATACTAAAGGGGCATGATCAGTATAAAGCATATCTTGCCGATCTAACAAGTAGTACTGCAAGTCTTCAATAGCCCATTTTATTGCGAGACACTCTTTCTGTTGTTTAGCGAAGTTCTCTGGGGAACAGTTTTCTACTGATATACACAATGGGTGGTAACTGATTCTTCCGATCTGGTTGTGATAACACAGCTCCCAAACCCCTACCAGAAGTGTCTGTTTGTAGTCCTAAGGGTTTTGAGAAGCCAGGACATGTCAAGATAGGTCTGTCCCATAAGAGGTTCTTGAGATGATCAAACCTCTTCGGGTGCTCTGTACTCTGTAAGTCTGTAAGAGGGGCTGCAAGTTGTGAGAAGTGGGGAATAAACCATTTGTAATAGCACATAAGCCCCAGAAAGGATTGTACTGCCTTTTTTGTAGGGGGCCGTGGAATGTTTTTGATAGCTTGCACTCAGGGCTTGCTCCTCCAAGTGGGCGGAGGAGCATTGATCCAGCGGCCTATAGAAAATATATCATAAACAACGCTACCCAACTTCATAACCTATAAACAAAATTCTATACTAAATTATGGACCCATTTATAAACCTGACATATTTTGGGCCTACTGAATCAGGTGGTCAGATTAAATCTATATATATATTATCTACAAACTATATATAATTTTATACATCTGCGGAAAGAATATTGTCATTAGAATAAAACCTAACCATTTAAACGACCACCATTGGCGACGTGATCTAGCTAATAGTAACCTACACTCCTGAATAATCAAGACCAGCTTGTTTGTCAAAAGTAAGATTTTATTTACTAAATTATGGTATATAAGTTGAATGTTTTATAAATGAATTTTATTAGCAATAAAGCAAGCATGATTGTAAAGAAACGTGAGAAAAATACAATTTAAGCAAGTGAATCAAAATTAAAGTGAATATTTAAAGTTTAGCATTTCTAAAACCTAAGTCCCTAACTGAACTAAATAGATAGGAAATAAAGTAAAGTTCTTTGAGGATTCTTACGTGCTCCACGCAAAGTCCGACAGCACTTCACCCTCATCGGAAAGTCAGAAAGCAGCAGCCAGCCCATCCCTAGGGGCATGACTTTTTATACCTTTCTACGCTAACTAAACTACGCAAAGGAAAGTTTTCAGAAATCTTCGACGTCCCATTGGCTGAGAGTGACAAGTGACATGTCACCCACATTTCAAATGTTCCATTAGGTCACTTTTCTTAAGGACCATTGTCTTTTCTGTATGCAACCAGGAGCTTCCTAGGATTGCAACAAATGTCTCATTGCTTCCAATTGACTTCCGCGGATGCCAAGTTAAGGACTGACAAAATGTTCTTTTTCGACCTTGGCCATGTCCGACAGAATGATGATAGCACGTCAGTTTTTGCTTTGTGAACGCAGCTTTTGACGAACATTTTATTTCGGAATGGGCGTCTCATGACTTTTGCAGAAGTAAAATTCAACTTTTTGTAGCTCGAGTAGACTAGGCCCAAAAGCAGGCAACTTATGCTTTCTAGTATAAAACAAACACAAGAAAAGTATTAATGTAAGAAATAATGTAGATTCTGTATCCACCCCAAGATTTACTAATTAATTAACCCACCCGATTAATCAAATGTTACCTAGCCAATGCAAACAAATAAAGCAGCGTTTATATCTACCAGTCTTCGATAATCCATGAGACTTATATGCACCTAGAATAGTGGAAATGACATCACACAGACAAGGAAAAGCAAAACAAGCACATGCTTCTTTTAAGATTGCAGCAGTTAGTAATGACAAAAACGAAAACAATAAATTATTTTATTATTTTGCACGAACAAAAAGATGCAACAATTATGCACGTTTATGAGCACACATGTTAGTCCCCCCATGTGTAAAGTTTAATCTAAGTTGTATTAGCACGACATATCACAAATCATTAATATTATTATTCATGTTATGGAAATGTGACTTCACGAGTTTAAACAAAATTTTGTTTTCTATCTCGCTCCATCAACTCCCTCATCTGGTGATTAACAAATCACCACACTAGCACTCAAAATTTTGGTAAATTAAATTTCTAAGAAATCGATTCAAATTCATTTGTATCAGTAAACCTAAAAGTCTGTTTCTGCATAATCTTTGGAATTAGCATAACGCTCTCTATGTAACTCCTGTAATTCGATATCCCTTTCTTCTTCTTTTCTAAGTTTATAGATTCTTTTCTTTTCTTTCAACTGTTTCTTTCTTTTATGTAACAAACAACCTATTTTGGTCAAAATAAAAATGAATATTATTACAATCAAAGGTGCCAAAATCTTGCCAAGAATTGAACTTCCGATATCATGAAACCAGTTTTTAATTGCTTGAAACCTTTTTGAAAGTTTCTCTGTAAAATCATCTTCTTCTAAAGGAATTATTTCTGAATGCATTTGTGTAATATTCTTAATGTACATTTCAATATTCTTACTTTCGTCAGGTATATATGTACAACAATGTTGTACATGTAAAATGCCACAGACTCCTCCCTCTTTTGCTAGGATTATGTCTAAAGCAAGGCGATCTTGAATTACCATGGATCTAATTGCAATAACTTCAACATTCACTAATTGAAACCCATCAGCTGTGTCAGTTGATAATCTATCAACTATAGTGGACAATTTTCTAATTCTCCCTGCATTTAAGGTTATACCAACAAAAGGTATTACTGCTTGAAAAATATCTCCCAGAACTTCAGTAAATGTTTCTCTTTTAACTCTATTTACATAATTATGAATTTTAAACAAACCTTCTGAATCTCTGTCAACATGAAACACTTTAGGAAAAACAATTCCCACATAACAAGTTCCATACCAGTGGTCTGGAAGGTTGTAGTAGGCTTTGTCACCACAAACAAAATAAATCCCAGGAAAGATTGGATCTTTTCCACCTTTGAATCCCCAACCTCCCAAAATCTGATAAGTATCTTCACAGTTACTTGCACCTACAAAGTAATTATCAAAAAGTGTATTATCTCTTCTAATGCAAAGCTTTCCACTAACTGGTTTGTCTATGTGAATTGCAATATTTTCAAGCATTTTGCCATTTAACTTCTCATCCTCTTTCTGCCAGAAACTTGACTTAGTCTGCTTGACTAATTCATTCCTCTTATAAATTGCTCTTCTCTCCTCAACCATATTCAAAAATTTCTTTCCTTCAGCACTTAATTTGCAAGTTAGATTATTTTTATAAGCATACTCATAAGTAAGTTCGTTAGTAACAAGGAAAAATTCTCTCATTTGCTTTGCTTTCTTATGCTTATTTAAAGCATTTTCAATCTTAATATTTGCAAAAATTTCATCATAATTTGAATAGTAATATTCTAAACGTCCAGTTTGATAAAATAAACTAGTTAACACACTACATGTTACAGCATAAGTGAGAGGAAGCATATTATATGTTACTCCCTCAGAAACAGAAGCAGGTAACTTAACGCAGACGTAGCAGTCTTTTGCATCCATTACCTTAACATATTCACTCAATAGCTTTGTGAATGTATTACTTGAAAAGTCACCAATTGATTTATCTTGATGAATGTTAGGCTGATGATCAATAACTTTTGCAGACGTACTATGTTTAGTTTGGCTAACCAGAGCTTTGCTTGTTATGTTAACTTTGTGTAATTCTCTATTCATCTCTAAAGGGATAATCACAGCTAAAATCAACCAGAGCAGAATTAAAATGAGCAGACACACCAGAGTCATCTTACAGCATCTTTTAAAAACAGAACACTTTGAAGTGCTCTCCTTAACATAAGGCATTTTTGGTTAATTTTAGCCTAAAAAAAAATAAAAATAAATGTTTAAAATTCTAAATTTATATTTACACCCCCCTTTTAAAATATATATATATATTTTTTTTTTTTTTTAAAACCCTAAACAAGATTTCTTCGACCTTATGTCATGCATAAGTTTTCTTCAGCCAAACAATTTTGCTTCAACCTTTTGTCAACTAACAATTTTTCTTCAGCCTTTTGCCACTTTAATATATCTGTACTTCAATCATTGTCACTAATTTCTTGGATTTCGTTTTCTTCTTCACTACTATCATATATGTCAATAACAGGTGGAATTACTAAGTAAGTCCACTCAGGAGACTTGTATTTTTGGTTTGGTCTTACTATTCTCTTTCCTTTTCTCGATATCACTTCAATTTTTCTTCCAACTCCAACTTCTTTTCCAGGACTCTTTTGACTACTGATTTCTTCAACTTGTTCTTTTGGTTTCTTGATCAATCTGACTCTCAATCTTCCACCAGGCCAGTAGTCTGCTTTTCTCACGTACTTCTTTTTTGGTTCAGAATTATTTGATTCTGACTTCCAAGTCCTTTTCTTTCTGTTTTCACTTTCACCATCCACGTCACTTTCTTCAGTTTCGTAGTCTGAAATTTCAATTGACTCAGGAACTTCTCTATTCGGCAATTTCACTCCTTCAGGAACTTCACTTTGTCTTCCATCACTGGTACTCGGTAATTCGTCTTCCTCCTCTTCTTCGATTACCTTCAACTTCCCAGATTTCGGATTTTTGTTCCTTACTTCAGAGTTTGTTCTCTGCCTTTCGATACTCTCCTGGTCTGAAACTTCTTTTTGTTCTGCTTCTTTGTCTTCAATAGAGACAACCGAATCCTCAGTTATCTTTCCCTTTAACAGATTCTCTTCACCTTCAGAATCTATTTCAATGATTTCTAAGTCTTTTCTTGTCAAATTTCCATTCACTGGCACAGTTTCCAGATGTCGACTTTCTTGTCGATCTTCAGAATCTGGAATTATTTCACCTTCTGTTTCGCCTTCTGCTTCAGAATCAGAATCATTTGTCGTATCACTTTCAACATCAGAACTCTCAGGAGTTGGTACTGGAATAGTATGACTAGAATGAATCCAGCGTTTCAATCCTCTGCACTTTACAGCATTAGTAGTGATTAAAATTATCTGCCTAGGTTTCTGCCATCTAGGAGCTAGACAATTCCTTCTCCGATGTACTTTCGTTCTGACCCAATCGCCAGGTCTCAGATCATGTGTCAAAACCTTTTCATCTGATTGTGCTTCAGTTCCCACCTGATTAGACACAGAAGTTACCATATCAGATAACCTTTTACAGTAATCCAAAATAGCACTGTCATTTATGCTCAACAGTTTACCTACAGGTACAAAAGCTTGCCTCATAACTCTTCCCATTATAATTTCATGAGGACTCAAACCTGTCTTTTTATCTGGTGTACTTCTTAATGACATCAAAACAAGTGGAAGAGCATCAGTCCACTTTACACCTGTTTCAAGACACATTTTTCCAATTCTGTTTTTAATTGTTCCATTAATTTGTTCAACCACTCCTGATGCCTCTGGTCTGTATGCACAGTGTATTTTCTGCTCAATGCTCAAAGCTTCGCAAATTAACTTCATCAGTTTGTTATCAAAATGGCTTCCTCCATCACTCTCAATAGTGACTGGAAAACCGTACCTTGGGATGATTTCTCCGAGCATTAGTTTTGCTACTGTAATTGAATCACAATGTCGTGTAGGGAAAGCCTCTACCCATCTTGAAAATAAGCAAACAATTACAAGCACATATTTCAAACAATTGTGTAAGGGCATTTCAATGAAATCCATTTGTAACCTGGTAAAGGGACCACCCTCTCGACCAATTATTCCTGTCCCCACCACTGATTTTCTGTTTGGATTCATTTGTTGGCATGACAAACACCTTTGACAAAAAGATTCTGCAATAGTTCTAAACTTAGTATTGAACCATGTTTCTCTGAAAAGTCTAACCATAGAATCTCTTCCCAGATGTGCTGGACCATGATATAATCTGGCCATGTCAGCAATCAAGCAATTTGGTAAGACTACTCTGCCATCTTTGTAAACCCACACTCCATCTTCTTCACGTGGTCTGCAATCTGATCTTAACCACAAGTCTTTTTCTTCATCTTCTGCTTCATTTTGTAAATCTCTAATTTCATGCCATGTTTCTACAACTGTTGTTAGCATTAATGAATTTGAATCAGTTTCTTTACTCCTCTCCCGATTGTAAGAATAATTTTTCCTTGCGCAGTATTTAGCTGTTTCATCTGCGAAGGCATTTCCCTTGGAAATATAATCAATTCCTCTAGTGTGTGCTGCACACTTAACAATCGCGATTTCTTTTGGCAATTGTATTGCTTCAATTAATCTCCTAATGAAAACTGCATTTTTAATTGGTGATCCTGCTGATGTCATGTATCCTCTCTGTGACCAGAGTTGTCCATAATCATGCACAACTCCGTACCCATACTGACTATCAGTAATGATGGTAACTCTTATATCCTTTGATATTTCACATGCACGAATTAAAGCAATTAATTCAGCCACTTGTGCTGAACGAACTCCTTCAAGACATGATGCTTCTTTGACATCTGTGACTGTACAAACTGAATATGAAGCTTTTAAGACACCTCCTTCGGATCTTAAGCATGAACCATCTACGAAGTAGACAAAATCCGATTCAGACAAAGGTCTGTCTTTGATGTCTTTTCTTGGTTTTGTGCAGAATTCCATGACATCTAAACATTCATGTTCTGTTTCAATGTCATCAACAATTTCAGAATCAGGCAGTAATGTAGAAGGATTTAGATTTAAACATCTTGAAATCGAAACATTATCTGCTCCTAGTATGATTTTCTCATACTTTGTCAATCTGCTACTTGTTAAATGCTGAGTCTTACCTCTTGTCAATAATATTTCTACTGAATGAGGCACAAAAACTTTCACAGGAAATCCCATAATGATTCCTTCACTTTGTTCGAGGCTGATACTTGTAGCTGCAACTGCTTTCAAGCAACCTGGTAATGCTTTTGCAATTGGATCAAGAACTGCAGAGAAGTATGCAATAGGTTTCTTTAAATTTCCATGTCTCTGAATTAACACAGATAATGCACATCCTTCTCTCTCACTGCAATACAGTTCGAAATCTTTCTCATAATTTGGCATACCTAAAGCAGGAGCTTGGCATAAGCTCTTTTTCAGGTTCTCAAAAGAATCCATCTCAGCATCATTGAGAATAATTGGATCTTTTACATCTGACTTTGTCAGTCTTTGTAGTGGTTTTGCAATTACTGAAAATCCACTTATCCATTGTCGACAGTAACCTACCATTCCCAAGAACATTCTGACCTGTCTTTGTGTTCTAGGTGGTAACATTGCTTGAATCATTTTTATTCTCTCTATAGTTACTTGTCTTTTTCCCTTTGCAATTCTGTGACCAAGATATTTTACTTCTTGTTTGCAAAACTGTAGTTTTGCTGGGGACACTTTATGTCCTTCTTCTGCAAGGCGATTTAACAGAATTATTGTGTCTGTCACACAGTTTTCTCTTGTCTTTGCAGCTATTAATAAATCATCAATATACTGCACTAGTGTAGACCTACCAGGTAAGTCTAGGTCTTCTAAAGATCTTTTTAACAGTTCGTTAAAGATTGAAGGACTTTCTGTATAGCCCTGAGGGATTCTTGACCATCCGAGGGTCTTACCTTGGAATCTGAAAGCAAAGATTTCATAACTGTCTGGATGTAAGGGAACAGTAAAGAATGCATTGCAAAGGTCAATGACTGTATACCATTCAGCATCATGTGGAATCTGGAATAGAATTACTGCTGGATTTGGAACCACAGGACAACATGGAACAACGATTTGATTAACCTTTCTCAAATCTTGTACGATTCTAAATGTTCCGTTAGACTTTTTAACTCCCATAATTGGTGAATTACAAGGACTACTCTCCATTTCCTTTAATACACCTTGCTTGATTAATTTTTCAATTATAGGTGTAATACCTTCAATTGTTTCTGTTTTCATTTTATATTGTGGAATGTTTGGAAATTCTATTCCCTGTTTCAATGTAATTTTTACTGGATCTACGTTTTTCATCAGACCCATCTCATTTCCAGTAAAATCCCATATTTCAGATTTCACTGTTTCCTTGAGTTCTTCAGGTAAATCCTTTTCTTCAAATGCAGGAAACAATTTTGTTTCTTCTGCTTCCATCATCATCATTGTCATTCTGTATAAACCATCTTCCTCCATTGTTTGTAACTCAACTCCATCAGGAGAACAATATATTCTACAATTCATTTTACATAGGATGTCTCTGCCCAATAGATTCACTGGACTACTATTACAAACCACAAATCTGTGTTTGTCTCTGTAATTTCCAATTTCAACTGGTACTGGATCAGTTAAGTCAGTTTTAATTTGCTGATTACTTACTCCGACAACTTGGATGGTATCCCCAGAGAGAGGTAGGTTTTCAATTTCCACTGATCTAACAGTAGAACGGGTAGCACCAGTGTCCACTAGAAAAGTGATGTCTACATCATTAACTTTCCCGTTTACAAAAGGACCAGACTGGTCAACCTCAAGAGTGGCTCCAACAACACACTCTTCCTCCTCTCTCGGGCACCGTCAACAATAATCATCAGAATCGCTGTCTTGACTTTCTGTTAATAAAAACTGTTGTGAAGCATTTTGCATTTGAACTCTTTGCTGCTTTTGCTGTTTTTGTGGTTTTATTACCTGTTCACTTCCCTGAAATCCCACGTTTGGATTATATTTTTGAACTCCCCCACAATTCGGAAAAGGTGGTTGTGGTAATTGGTCTTGACGATTATTCACCTGTTGCTGTTGCTGTTGCTGCAACTGTCGCTGAATATTTAATTCGTTTAACCCCTGTTGCATCTGTAGCTGTCGCTGCAGGTCAACACCATTCTGCATCTGTGGATTCAATAAGGGATTCTTTAAGTTTTTAGGAGGATGAGGACACTCGTCTCTCCAATGTCCAATTTCGCCACAATTAAAACAAGGTAATCTTTGCTTCAACGCCTCAATCTTTGGGCTAAATTTCTTTGGGAAATTATTACTTTTAAACTTTCCTTGTATCTGGTTTGTATTTCCAGTTTGAACAAAATTAGTGTTCTTATTACCCATGCTGGCAATTTGTTGCTCAGCCACTTTTACCTGAGCCCACATGGCTTTCTCCTTGAGCTTCTTCTGTTTTACTTCTATTTCATCACTACAATATTTAGCCTTTCTTAGAATATCATCTACAGATAGTGATTGCCATCCGACAATGCTATTTCTGATCATTTCTCCAATTTCAGGTTTTAGTCCATAAACAAATCTATAGACAAAATGGCTCATGTCTTTTTCATCTAATTTTTCATAACCACTGTATTGTTTAAAGATTAACAGTAGTCTTTCATAAAAAGAATGAACTGATTCTTTAGTTTCCTGTTCTGTCCTTTCTATTTTAACCCAATCGACTTCTTTGGGTGGAATTTTGTTCTTCATCCAAACAATCACTTTTTCATAAAAATCCATTACAAGTGGATTTGGAGCACCTGTTTCTTTGATTCGTTCAGGTTCTGTTTTTGGCCAACTAATCGATATCTTGCATTCTGTCCAAAGATCTGATGGAACAACAATATCAAAAAATCCATCTAAATCAATCCACAGAACTTTTCACACTTTGATAAATCTATCGACTTCCCTGTACCACTCAACTTGTTTCTCCCTCAATTTCGGAAAGTCATTTGTAAATAATAGAATGTCCTGTCTCGACCAAGGGACATGAACATATCCTCCACCTCCAATTTCTCTCATTCGAAATTGTTTTTACAATTTTTCCAATCTTTCATCTTCCTTCTTTTTCGTCCATTTTACTCTCCATTTATTCAGTTCTCCTAGCTTTTTGATATAGACAATCAAATCTTTTATATGTACTATTCTTCCCATTGAGTTCAAACTCTCAATGTCACTTTCTGAAAAGTCTAATCTGTAATGTTTCGCAAAATTCTTTTGTTTGCTCACATCGATTTCAAGTTCTGCTGCTAGATCCTCTAGTTGATCATATTTATTTTTTGTTTTCCACTGAATGCTTTTACAAATGAACAGTAGTTCATCATCTCGATAGTAATTTAAACTATCAGGACCGATTGTTCCAATTATTAATTCTTCGATATTCGCTTTTAATTTGGCCACATCAAGTTTTGGTGTGGTTACCCTGACTTCAGGACTCCCTATATCTGATATAGCACCCATTGGTGTTTTTGGAGATAAGTCCTCATTAAAGGTTAAATCAGGCATTCTCGATTTAGAAGAGTTTATTTCAGATAAGTCTGAATAAAATTTTTCAGCAGCCTTTTGAATTTCTGTATTTAAAGGAATAGTTAATCCTGTTTTGTTTGTTTCCTTTTGGTCAAATACAGGCTGAACAGGACCAATCGTTACTGGAACTGTCACAGCTTCCATGCCTTTTGTCATTCTTTTTATTAATTCTTCTTTAGATCTTAAATATTCATTATAATCGGCATCTTCAACATTTCTTGCCTCTCTTGTATAATCTTTTGGAGCTTCTCTTGCCCTTGGAGCCATTGTAAAATGTCTACCTTCATTTCGAGCATTATCAAATTCTGGTCTTCTAGGAGTTTCAATGATTTCACAATTATTTGGATAAAGTTTAGGAGCTTCATTAATTGGAGGTGCACTCGGTGAAGTTTCAGTAGAAACCACCGGAGTAGACCATGATCTAGGAGGTCTCAAAGGCTGATTCTTTCTAGCAGTTGTATATATTTCTTCCATAACTGCATCCTCAGATTCACTTTCCATAGATTTCCCTGTAGGAGTACCCATTACCATTTCCTGAATTAAATATAATCCTTCACTCATGTTTCCCTGTCTCCACATTCGTAATCTATCTTCATGAGTTTCTCTTCTCCAAGGTGGATTTTTAGAAGGTCTTTTAATTCCACTAGCTTCTCTTTGTAATTGATACATCTCGTCTTCCCACTCAACTAAAGCTTCAAATTGAGTTGGTCTCGGTTTCGGAACAAGAGCGTTCATTTTCTCTCGTAAATTTCTCAAGACTTTTACATTAAATGAACCATCATCAGGCCAAGTTAAAACACCGTCGTTCTTAGTATAGCGTTTCCAACTGTCGAACCATAAGACAGTATGATATCCATATTCACCTTCCATATACGCTGCAGGTGTTTTATACTTATGAAGTAGTTTACCACCTCGCGTTTCGATTTTCTTATCAGGTGAAAATAAATTCTTAAACTTCTGAAATAATGTTGGCTTTTTCTCAACATGTTTAAAATGATAACTCATTTTTAAGAATTAAATCTAATTCACAAAATCGTTCGTAAAATATTTCCGGGATGTTCCGCAAAACAACCAATCCGTGCGCGAAACACACCAACAAGCCAATGACAGTTGAGCTACGTCACTCTTCTGCTCAACCAATAAATTTGGAGTTTTTCTGAAGGACCAATCAGCTCACAGGTCGTCAGAGACTCAAGAGCCAATCAGAATATAGCTTGTGACGTAGGTCACCCAATCCCAGCGCGGCTCTGTGACGTACACAGCAGCTGCGGTTTCTCGTTTCTCACTCCTGGCGCTTACCCCTCTTTCACAAAATCTTTTCACAGCGCCATTTTAAGAACACTTTTCAGTGTAAATTAATTCTTAACAATGACTATAAGGACAACATCTGTTCGTTTCACTATTTAGGATAGTTTACATACATTCAAGTATCCACACTTCGGAATAGACGGCGCTATTCACACTAAGGATAATATTCAATTGTCAGTAGAGTAACCCTTACCCCACCCTTCTAACACGTATAATTATGAACTCGCTTTGCTCTGAACCCACCGCGAAGTGACAGTTCTAAGAGTTCCACTTGAACATAAAATACAAATCAAACTCGCACTTTCACACTGAGAATTCCCTAATTTCAAACACACATGAAATCCGTACAGGACTCTCACCTGTTTATAGAAATCATGCACCGTTAGTAAAATAACGACGTTATCCGTACAGGGCTCTCACCTGTTTATAGATATGAAACATGTACCCGTACAGGACTCTAACCTGTTTATAGATAGTCATGCACCGACGTTAATTTACCCTTCACTCAAGCTCGGATATAACTAATACTCTTATCACAGTGAGTTTTATGGAAGGCGTTTTGTCCCTATTCTCATGCTGCTTTAATTTCTTAGAAAACCCTCACTATACAAGATTCACACCTAGCCCTAAAACTGTGCTGCTCGGCGACAACACTATGGTACACGGCGATACCTCTTGTGATACTCGGCGATATCACTACAAACAGAACAGATGGCTTGCGTGACTAATTTCTCGCCACATAATCTATACCGGTATAGCTTACAGATAGCACGAAAAACGAACTCAACATGTGTTAAAACATCGATCCTATTTCCATACCATAACGCTTTAGTAACCCTTAGCAACCAACATATTACCTTGGTTACTCTTAGCAACCATCAATTTCTGCTACCAGAGAATTGATCCAGCGGCCTATAGAAAATATATCATAAACAACGCTACCCAACTTCATAACCTATAAACAAAATTCTATACTAAATTATGGACCCATTTATAAACCTGACATATTTTGGGCCTACTGAATCAGGTGGTCAGATTAAATCTATATATATATTATCTACAAACTATATATAATTTTATACATCTGCGGAAAGAATATTGTCATTAGAATAAAACCTAACCATTTAAACGACCACCATTGGCGACGTGATCTAGCTAATAGTAACCTACACTCCTGAATAATCAAGACCAGCTTGTTTGTCAAAAGTAAGATTTTATTTACTAAATTATGGTATATAAGTTGAATGTTTTATAAATGAATTTTATTAGCAATAAAGCAAGCATGATTGTAAAGAAACGTGAGAAAAATACAATTTAAGCAAGTGAATCAAAATTAAAGTGAATATTTAAAGTTTAGCATTTCTAAAACCTAAGTCCCTAACTGAACTAAATAGATAGGAAATAAAGTAAAGTTCTTTGAGGATTCTTACGTGCTCCACGCAAAGTCCGACAGCACTTCACCCTCATCGGAAAGTCAGAAAGCAGCAGCCAGCCCATCCCTAGGGGCATGACTTTTTATACCTTTCTACGCTAACTAAACTACGCAAAGGAAAGTTTTCAGAAATCTTCGACGTCCCATTGGCTGAGAGTGACAAGTGACATGTCACCCACATTTCAAATGTTCCATTAGGTCACTTTTCTTAAGGACCATTGTCTTTTCTGTATGCAACCAGGAGCTTCCTAGGATTGCAACAAATGTCTCATTGCTTCCAATTGACTTCCGCGGATGCCAAGTTAAGGACTGACAAAATGTTCTTTTTCGACCTTGGCCATGTCCGACAGAATGATGATAGCACGTCAGTTTTTGCTTTGTGAACGCAGCTTTTGACGAACATTTTATTTCGGAATGGGCGTCTCATGACTTTTGCAGAAGTAAAATTCAACTTTTTGTAGCTCGAGTAGACTAGGCCCAAAAGCAGGCAACTTATGCTTTCTAGTATAAAACAAACACAAGAAAAGTATTAATGTAAGAAATAATGTAGATTCTGTATCCACCCCAAGATTTACTAATTAATTAACCCACCCGATTAATCAAATGTTACCTAGCCAATGCAAACAAATAAAGCAGCGTTTATATCTACCAGTCTTCGATAATCCATGAGACTTATATGCACCTAGAATAGTGGAAATGACATCACACAGACAAGGAAAAGCAAAACAAGCACATGCTTCTTTTAAGATTGCAGCAGTTAGTAATGACAAAAACGAAAACAATAAATTATTTTATTATTTTGCACGAACAAAAAGATGCAACAATTATGCACGTTTATGAGCACACATGTTAGTCCCCCCATGTGTAAAGTTTAATCTAAGTTGTATTAGCACGACATATCACAAATCATTAATATTATTATTCATGTTATGGAAATGTGACTTCACGAGTTTAAACAAAATTTTGTTTTCTATCTCGCTCCATCAGCATCACCCCACTGCTTTCTCGCAGTGCGTGAAGCAGAAACATAAAATGCTATTTTTAATACCATTTTATGCTTCTGCTTCTTGCACTGTGAGAAAGCAAAAGGCAGGGTTTGGTTGGGAGCGGGCTGGTGAGCATTCTTGCTCCAGGCAGGGGAGATGGGGCTTGCCCACTGTTGTGGGTGCTGACACACTCTGCATTTTCTCTATGTAGGCTACATGCAGCATTCATAGAGAAAAGGCCTCCCCATAGACGCCTGTGGGGTCAGCATTCTAGCCAATCACATCGTTTGCAGCATTGTGTTTGGCTTAGGGGAGTAGAGGGAGGCTGTCTGCTTCCTGTAAGGCGCAGAGAGAGGAGACGTGACGCGGCATGCGGGACTGGAGGCGAAGGTATGTTACATTTTTTAAAATTTAAATTAATCCCCCCTCCCGCGTGACCCACCCACGAGTCATGCTGGTCGCGTCCGCTTGCACTTTATCAATATGAGGGCCTACCTTGCCTTTTTGAATAGTGGCCATAGCGAGAACGCTTTTCTTTTGGTTTACTGTGAGACCAGCGTCTTCTAGGAAAGAGGGAATGGCTGAAAAATGCCATAAGTGTTAAGGCCATGAAGGACTAAACACCACAATATCCTTTAGGAACGCCACCACATGTGGCTGGTGTGGGTGTAAGCATGTGTCAATGAGGCATTGGAAGGTGTCAGGGTCCCCATGTAATCCAAATGGCAGGACTTTAAACTGATAAAGTCCTGAGGAAGTGGATGGAAAAGGCTGTCTTCTCTTTGGCTTTTTCTGTAAAGGGAATTTGCCAATATCCTTTTGTGAGGTCAAGCGTGGTCATGTAAGCTACCTTCCCCAACTTCTCTATTAGCTCATTCACTCTGGCATGGGGTAGGTGTCAAACTTTGATATGGCATTAAGTTGTCGGAAGTCTATGCAGAATTTAAGGATTCCATCAGGTTTTGGTGCCAGGACAACAGGTAAGCCCCAAGGACTATGAGAGGGTTTTATAGTACCATCTTTAACATCTTTTATACCTCCTCCTCCATTGCTCTATGCCTGGCCTCAGGTATGCTATACAGTCACAGGTGCAAAACCTTGTTGTCTTAAGTAATAATATCATTGTTGATCAACTTAGTCTTTCATGGCTTTGCTGCAAAAACTGAAGTGAATACATGTATCCCTTATCCTACCTGTCTCTTTTGCTCCTGGGTTAGGTAGGTTAGAGCCCATTGGTACTTCTTCCACATTTTCTGCCTCTCCTATAAGGGCAAAGGGAATTTGGAGAGGTCCAGTGGTTGTGACTAACAATGTAGGATGTTCCGGAGAGTTATCCTCCTCCAATGCTCTCAACTGTTTTAAGAGATTTATATGGTATATTTTTCCCTGATTACCCATGTGTGGAACTGAAATTTCATAGGTGACAGGGCTTACTTGTTGGAGTACCTAATGAGGCCCTTGCCAGTGTGCTAGTAATTTATTGTCAGAGGAGGGAAGTAATACCAGCAGCTTATCTTCACAGAAAGATGTCATAATTTACTGTTGTATTGTGCTCCTTCTTCTGTCTTTGCTCTACTCGTTCTAGATTTATGCACACCTCTTCCTATAACTTCTGAACATTGTCTTTCAGAATGGACACAAAATGTAAGAACTTGCACCCATCGTCCTCCTCCTCTTCCCATTGCTCACCTGTCATGTCTAGACGTGGAAGGGGCTGCCGTCCAAGAGCAGTTGAAAGAGTCAAAACCCAGTGGAACTTTGTAAATGACTGTGTATAGTGAAGAAAACCAAAGAAAGTTTTTTCCCAATCTCTTCCTTTATCTGAAACTAGTTTTCTTAACAAAGTCATTATGGTACGAGTGCATCTTTTCAGTAACCCATTGGTTTGTAGGTGATATACTGAGGTGTGTATCTGGTGTATGCCAACATCTTACAGTAGTGATACTCAAGGTACAACCCAGGGGCTGCTTGCAACCCTCTTGACCTTTACATGTGGCCCCCCCTTCAGGTGAACACCAGCAAGGGCTGCTGTTTACTTAATAAGCACAATTATTCTGAAAAAAATGTTACATAAACGGGCAAGCATTTATTAGCAGGTTAAATGAAGTAACTAAGGTGAGGTCCTGCACCACTTAACTTTAGGAACACCTTTATTTTTAAAGACATCTTGCAACAAATGTGTAAAAATCGGATTATATTTCTTCAAAATTCAAAAAAGTGAAGTTCATTAACATTCAGAAGCGTTTTACCATACAGTACATTGAGAGCTATTTTTTAAGTGATAGTTTTCAAACATGAATTTAGAAACATTTGTGCTTCCCCACCCCAACCTAACAACATAGTGAACTAAGAGGCAAGTCAGTTGTCAAGTGCTCCCTGTGGGTAGCCTAGGTTGCTAATATACATTGACAACATTATAATCAAATGCAGGTGAAGGATTTGTATAGCACACATTCTGAACTCATGTATTTTGAGGTCCTCTTATATTTCATACTGAAGAAAAACGAGGCAAAGTGAAAAAAACAATGCCTAGGGTCACACAATTTGGTCAAGGGGAAAGCCAGGATTGATCCCAGGTTTTCTGTTTTCACATTGTGCAATTAAGCCACTAGACATGCCTTGCTTCCACTATGCCCACCTAACAAAATCCCTGACCCACCTGGACCCCTACCGCCATCTTGCTGGCATCAGTGTGGTCCTTGGTCACATCACAGAACCTAGGGCCCGATTCACAGAAGTAACTTAAGACAAAACCCTAAATTTACTACTTTTGGTATTCACAGAAGGCATTTAGTAGTAGTAAAGTTAGGATTTTGTTTTAAGTCTGTCTTAAGTCTGTCCTAAGTTAGTCTTAAGTTTGTCTTAAGTCTGTCTTAAGTCTGTCTTAAGTTTGTCTTAAGTTTATCTTAAATTTATCTTAAGTCTGTCTTAAGTCTGTCTTACTACTTTTGGTATTCACAGAAGGCATTTAGTAGTAGTAAAGTTAGGATTTTGTCTTTGGTCTGACTTAAGACAGACTTAAGACAGTCTTAAGACAAACTTAAGACAAACTTAAGACAGACTTAGAACAGACATAAGACAGATTAAAACAGACTGAAGACAAACTTAGGACAGACTTAAGACAGACTTAAGACAAAATCCTAACTTTACTACTACTAAATGCCTACTGTGAATACCAAAAGTAGTAAGTTTAGGATTTTGTCTTAAGTTACTTCTGTGAATTGGGCCCATACTTTGTGGCCTCTAGGTAAATGTATGCGAGTATCCATGCCTTACAGATTTGAGACATCAAATGTGACATGAATGGGGGGCCTTGATCTGTTAGGAGTCCTCTAGGAAATCCTACCCTTGAAAAAATGTCAATCATAGCTTGGGTAGTCACCAAATCTTTTGTGGTTCACTCTGTGTACTTTTCTAGAAGAATTGGTGGTGCACTCTTGAGGGCTTCCACCACCTTTCCCTTTTCTTCCCCACTTTAATCAAATAGTCAGTGATAGGTATGAGAGGAAAAGTAAATCACAACCCTATTACTCGTTTTCCCTTACCAACCTTGCAATATGCAAAAACAGGGGCTCTCCACACTTGCCTCAGCTTCGAGTTGTAGCATCTCTCCCGGTCACAGGTCCGGGCTTCTGCTGGACTTTCCTCTTCGCCTCTAGCACCTTCTCCTCTGCCTCGGTTTCTTCGCAGCTGGTGAGTTCTGAGTTCTCAACTTCTCTCTCCATCTCTCTTATGGTTCCTTCATCTCGTTCTCCTAACATTCATTCTCTCGACACTGATGTTCCGCCTCAATTTTTAATACCTCATTTCTTCCCCTCACTCCTGATTAGCCGAGCGGGCTGACGTTATCCTGCAGTCTGGTGCACTGCTTAACTTTTCTGCCAGTTTCCTTGCGGCTGCCATGTTTGAGTCCCCATCACAGGTGCCTTCCTAAATGTAACTATATGGAGAAAGCTTATGTTTTTAGCGCCATGGTGGTTTAGTTTCAAGAGATAGCAGTGTCTCGAAACCTGTTTTATTTTTAACACATTTGTTCTAATACGTGGTCAAAACTGAATCGAAACCCTGGGATTTGATCATTGATTATGAGAGGTCTTCACGCTAGAGATTCTCACCAGAGGTCACATCAGATTGCATGGCCAGGTCCACTCTTGATCAGAGGGTTAACTGTGAATGCTGGAAAACGTGCTGGGACTTTTGTCCTTTACCAAGGCACCTGTATTTTCCTCCCTCTGGTAACACACATCTGGACATGCTGTTTAAAGCATATGCAGTGTGTCCATTTTAGAACCGCGACAGGCAAGCATGCTATTTATCATTTTAGCTTAGCTGACTAACTCAGGGCCAGATGTATATACTGTTGGATGTCCCATTGTTTCACAAGGGTGATAGAGTACCTTCCACCAGATTTAGAAAAGACCTCCAAGCAGGCGGTCATTTCTAAAGCATTGACAGGAACTGCATTATTTTCTTTTTGAAATTAAACAAGATATTGCCCCCTCATAATGGGGGTATTCTCCTATGGCGAGGGGGGCTTTTCTTAAATTTATTTTCTTTCCTTCACTGCCAAGGTTTGCCTGGAGGTGATGGACAGGTGACAGACAGTAAAAAAAGTCCATGTGTCCACCCATCCTAATGGGGTGGACAGACAAATTACGAATTCTTGAAGAGCTGGATTTCTGTTGGGCCATCAGAAAAGTTTTGCTGCAGTGGAGACAGAGTAGTCACCTCTGTAGCCAAAAGTAAGGTTTTTCCACATCTAAATGAGGTGGGCAAACAACTATGTTAACAGGGAGGGAACTTCATCACTGTTGCAACGGAGTTCACGCCCTGCCAACATATAAATAGTGCCCTCAGTATAGCTTTAGAAATAGCAGTATTGTGTAGGGTGTTGCTAAAATGTTAATAATGTTCTTATTGTTGAGTTACAACATTAACTGCTGGTTTAGTCTCTTTCTGTGTGGTTACCATTCATATTTTATGCACAAGATAAGACTTTTAAAATAAACGTTTGTAAAGCACATATCCCCATTTCTTAGGTCAGTCATTGTGTGTGTTGTTTGCAAGATGAAATAATTGTTTGGATTTCCACTGTGTCCATGAAACTGATTACTGTGACCACTGATAGTAGCCTGAAAAAACACTGTCTATATGAAGATGGCTTGGAGGGCTAGTGTTGGAATTGGGGTCAATCAGGATTTTATTACATACAGTAGGTGCACTCAACACCTGTTGGGTGCAAATCATTCCCCTTCAGTTCTGGAGAAATCCCATTATTCATATCAAACACTTTCCCCCTTATAATTTGCATGATCTACTGTTGGGATGGAAATCTCCCTCACAGGGTGACAGAGCTGTACCCCTGCCCTGGGCACCCCATCTGCAATGATGCCTGAATCCGTGACACAGATTTTATTGTCATGGGCAAACACAGATCATGCTTGTACACAATGACATAGACCTCTCTCATGGATTGAAGTCTTGCTGGACCAAGAAGGGTCCCCAGAGCACCACCCTCATAGTGGTAAAAGGCTATTGACTTTCCCAGGAGTTAGACAGCATGAGCGCCGTGGTGGTAGCATACTTTTAGTAATGTGTAGAAGTGAACAGGACTTTTTATCTGAGTCACTGGAGGGAGGCTTAAAAGCTCACTCATGTAAAGTTTTGCTGCTGTGTGCTTAACTCTACATCAAGTTACTATGTAGCACTGTGCAGCTCGTGCATGATGTATGTGTGTAAATGAATGGTACAATACATGGAAGATTCTGTGTTTCACTCTGGGAGACCCACATGTGATTGGAGGAGCATGAAGAGGTAGATTAACTACCTCCAGGCAGATTTGTGGATTGTTTCATTCCTATGAGCTGGATGTGAGACATACTGGGAGACGTTACTAGAAAGGGGTCTGGGCACATCTCAGGAAGGAGACAGGTCTGATAAGAGAATCATAAAGATTAGGGATGAGGCATATATCACTGTGGCTGGCACCCAGGTGTGAAACTGTAGTCACTCCCATGGTCTGTGTTGTAGGGCTATGAGACTTGGTCACTCCAGCGTTACAGACTGCTTTCTGTAGAAAGAGCAGGGCAGAAGACAGGGCACTTTAAAGGTAGCAGACCCACAACATAAACTTCAAAGACTCAGACCCTAAATCACATTTGGTGTCTAGAAATGGAATACAGGGAGGGGGGCTTGAGGCCAAACCTGCCAACTCTCAAGCAGTCATTTGAGCTGTGTGAGGAGGGGGAGCTCTGCAACATACATACCACAACTTATATGGCCAGGTCTTAGGATGGGTCATTATTTAAAATGCATTTTACCATAAATTATATCTTTTTTGTGAATCAGACATGATGCGGCTAAGAAACATTGTATTTCAATGATTATGGACCAGCGCCTTTCAGCTGCGTGAAGCACACACACAAACAACAACCTTTACAGTAGCATATCCTGACACTGACAACACAGTTAAAACAACTTTCCTGGATATCAACTAGAATGTGATGTCCCTAGGACTGCAATTGCAATAGGAATTCTAACAGATAAAGGTCATTGCAGGGGGCAACGTTGTTGATATAGAGCTATGCATGTCACTGTACAACTTGTTATCAATATTATTTGATAGCCACTTAGTCAATTACGTTTCATGAGAAACATATACCAAGATAAAAAGTAAGGTGCAATGGCTTATGCCTTCTGTGTTTTTTGGATGTGCATCCTTTCCAATTGATACAGAGCTCTTTGAAGAATGTCACTGAGTAGTTTACCATAATGAAGTACATATGTGGACAAAGGGTGATTTAAATGTAATTTAATATTTGAGGTGTTTTGCAGTAATTCTTCAGATAGTGAATAAACCAATCTGCAATAAATGTTTTACAGACTCAAAACACAATAACAATTAGCGTCTAGGGGAGACAGGACAGAAATAACTCATTTCACCAAGCTTTCTTTTTGACCTTGAAAAGAGATGATTAATACCTGGTATCTTTTTGTGTGTTTTCACCTGTCTTTTTGGTTTTGACCTGTTTTTTTTACTGTGTGCTGCATTTCATTTTTACTGGTTTAACAGTTCTAGGCACTTTACCATTGCTGACCAGTGCTAAAGTGCAAGTAATGTAAATTGCTTCGGTCACTGGTTTATCCATGATTGGCATACTTGATTAATGTATAAGTTCCTAGTAAAGTACACTGGGTGTACCCAGGGCCTGTAAATCAAATGCTATTAGGGGGCCTGCAGCACTGATTGTACCACTCACATAAGTAGCCTTGCAAACCTGTAACAGGCCTGCACTGCGGTGTCTGTAAGTGCAGTTTTAAGCTGCAATTTATACCTGGCAGGTGCACCCACTTGCCAGGCCCAAACCCTCCCTTGTAGTACATATAAGGCACCCCTAAGGTAGGTCCAATGCAGTCTAATGGACAGAGTACAGTGTATTTAAAAGGTAGGACATGTGCTAATGTCCTAATAGTGAAATACCGCATATTTTATTTTTCGCAAATTGCAAAAACACTCTCTGCCATAGGGTAACTAACATGGGATTGCCTTGAAATACCTTCTAAATGTAATTTCCCATTGGAAGCAGATAGAGATCTAGGGGGCAGATTTACAAGAAACTGAAGCATCTCTGCAATATAGCAGAGATGCATTAATTTACTTGCTTCACGCGAAAAACACTTGTGCCACCATGGATGCATTGCATTTACAATGTGGCGCACCATGGCACAAGGATTGACAGATGCAGCACGCATCTGTTGGTGCACAGGTCCGGAATTGCTGGAGTCGTGTCACAAGCACGACCCAACTGTAGCAATGCTCAGGAAGGCCTATACCAATTGTGCAGCGTCACTCCTTATGCCTGCTTCAAGCAGGAGTAAGGTCATAGAAGTGGCACAGTGAAATCTTGTAGATTTCATTGCGCCACTTTTACGAGGCTCTCTTGCGTCGGAACACCCACCCTGTAGACATTATACCTGACGCAGGTATAATGTGGTGCAGGGATTTAAAATGTGACCCATCTCCCTAGAGGTGTCACTTTGTAAGTGTGTTGCAATGTGGCACATTGTTTATGTCGCTGCTGAGTCACAAAAGTGACGCAATGGCGGCACAAAAGTATTGCAGTGGGCTTGTAAATCTGCCCCTTGGAGTTTAGAGTATCTGGACTCACAATTTAAAAATTCAGCTTTTTGTGTGGGTTTTTAAATTCTGTGTTTGAAAATGCCACTTTTAGAAAGTGAGCAGATTCTTACCTAACAATTCTGTGCCTCTGCCTGTCAATGGAATCCATGGTAGGCTGGCTGACAGTTTGGCTCTTGTGCATTTACTATTGCCATTTACACAAAGAGAGCTGAGGTATGCCTTTCATATCCTGATGATCCTTCATCAGGCTGATGCGCCTTCCTGAGCTATAGTGGTGGGAGGAATTGTCACTGACACCTGAAAAGGGCTGTGTCTGTCCTCACACAAGCTGTCTTCACTCCCATAGTGTGTCTGGAGCCAGGTCAGGGAAAGGCAGGGTCCTGTGCACGACATAAACTTTTCTTTGAAGTTTGCCAACTTCAAAGGCAGAAAAGGGTATCAGTACTGCATCCCTGACACCCTAAAATCAGAAAATGTTTGGACTGAGGAAATTCTGCTGGGAAGGAGAGCTGGATAAGCTGTCAGGAGGGACTGCAACATTGCTGTTTTCTTTGCTGTGTTGGCCTGTTGCTTGCTTCTTCTGTCCTGGGAGTGAAAGGACTGGACTTGGCTTCCTAATTCCAAGGTTCACTAAGGACTTGAGCTGAACTTGGCTCCTGGGCCATTACCTGCCAGTGCTCTCCTGCTGAGAGTTCTGACTTGCCGAGTGGTGCCAAATCCAGTTCCTGGGTCCTTGGAAGTGTAACCTGGTGATCTTATGGAGAAAATCCATGCATCGGCTCCCAGCGTCTGTTTTACCAACGCCTCTCTGCAAAAGATCAATGCATTACTGCTGCCTGCCCCGAAGCATGGTTCCCATTGGACGCATCAACCACGGTTTTCACTACAGGTCTTAGCTTGCCATTTCAGCACACCAGAAAAATGGCAGCAACGTGAGTCTCAAGCACTGTGTCACTGACGTTGGTGACAACCGCTCCGACTCTGACGCAGCGCAGCTTTACGTCTGTGGAATCAACGTAGTGCCTGCATCACCACTATCGCACAGCAAATCTGGATTTTTGATGCACTGTCCCTGGGAGCTGATTCTTCAATGGCACACCGCAGTAAGGAACTGAGGGTCCATGTCAAGAAGCCGACGCATCACCTCTCCTGCCACTAAGGAACTGACACATCGCCTCCCCTGTGTATTAAGGAACTGAAATACCACTTTGCCTTTCCTGTGCCTCATATCCCCTCCACCTACCTCATCTTTGATTTTAGACACAGCTAAGGTACTAATGTCATGTAGTTCCTACTAATCCGTAGGGTCGGTGCCTTTGTTGGACAACATGAAATAGGTGCTTGGTGCCTAGACTGATTCCGGACGACCCTTCAGGATTTTTTGGCCAATAGACCAGCTACCTCACATTGCCACTGTCAGCCCCTTAACCTTATCAGGGAACAAATGGTTTCTGGCAACCACTGAACATTACAATCCTGACCCCTCAGGGATCGTGGAAACAGTGCAAAACCTTTCGCTCTGTCACTTGTGCTCACTTAATCTCAGAGAAGTATACAGAGAATACACAGTGAGACATTTAACAATAAGAATATTAAACTAATGTTATTCCTGTATATAATACGTGTGCTGCAATGATTAATAGACAGAAGCAGATAAAAGTGATTACAAGCACCGACAAAGTAAATAGTAGATATAGTTCTATTATTGTGCTAACACAGTGTACATATGCAGGCACATAAAACAAAGCAGTAATCAGGCATTCTCCTACAATGCGAACCCTACTCTAAGTGCACCTAGAGTGTGTTTAGGTGTAGAGCCAAGAATCCCCAAGGACTCTCGAACCCCATTACCTGATGAGAGAGCATTAAGGACCCTGTCTAGGTCAGAAACTGGACAACCCTCAAGGAGATGTCAGACCCCTGCGTGGTGAAGTCTCAGCATGCAGGGACCCTCGGTGTCAGCTGAAGTGACTCCTCGATTAATCTATTGGGATGCTCATCTCCTATAATAGGACGCAGTCTTGCCATATGTGTGTAGATTAATTATGTAATGAATAATTGGATAGCCCTGTCGCCAAGTGGATGAAGATAGAGATGACATTTGTAGATAGTGCAAAATAGACCTTGTACATGATGTTCAGGGCATTGTGATAATGTTGTGCAAAGCTAGATGTGTAAACAAGTTTTGTTTCAGAGACACAAATCCAATATTGTCACACACGCACATATGTGCAAAAGTTCACAGCTGAAATGTTATTGTGAGGAGAATGTGAGAAATAAGCAGCTTCGCCCCATGGGCCTAACCCAGGAGCATAACATTTTATGCTAGAACGTATGCATTCATTGTTTCTATAGATAATCACTCAACTGTTTAGATATTCATTTTGATTCCTGTAAGAGTTTCAGAAGATGAGCTCAATCACAACAGTGGAAAAGAAAAATGAGAGAGACATCAAATAGGGGAGATCAAAGATATCTACTGTACACATCTGAAACCCACTATCGGTGTATCAAGGAAAACATGCAAAATAATTCACAGCCATTTCCATGCTGTATGTCTCTACACATACCTGAAACACATGTTGTACAGGTATTCTCTAGACAACAAGAACAATAAACATCAATCTCATTGGAATTCACAGATGTGCCGATAACTTTCTAACCATGAGCTTAACAAACTGTTAAGACCAATGTTATTTGACTACAGTGCTATCATTAGGTAAGAAGCCTGGATGTCTCTGATTCACAGATACTTATTCTCACTGTTGTGTAGGAGTTTGTTTATACATTGCTGGTCCTGATGGAACTGCACGAATATCATTGTAACTATTGGGAATGGAATTTCCACTGCCTGATGTATAGTCATGTCCACTGACCTCCATGCCAAATTGCATATAGCTGAGATCCTGGATTTTTTATTTTTGCTTATGTGCAGCCACACTAATCCTGAGTAGGTGCATCGACCTAGGCTAAGTGTTTGACAATGGTATACTCTGGACCTTGTCCTGAATTGGGTGGGGTGCACCAACCGCATCCTTTCAGTTACAGAGGAGTGTGTGGAGTGCAGAGATGGAAGCATACCATGGTTGGTGAATTAAAATGACTGGCCTTCTTACATTCAAGACATGCCCATGCACCCTTACATGCCCATTCATTATAAGCTACACTGCTCACAATGAACCCAAAATCTTGAATGTTGCCATCCCATGTATTGTAGGATTGATAGTGTGCCATGCACAAAAGATACAGGCATTTTATTTATTGCATATGCATATTAGAGTTTGGAAAGTCCACAGCCTGGAACACAATACAAGATTGAGGAGAGGTTGTTACCTCCAGATAGCATATGTGTATTGCTGGCATCTCCTAGATGGGAGGAGGTAAAATGAGATGCTAAAGTGAGGACAAACTAGACAGGTTTTCTTTAGCAGTGCCAGGGCCCTTCTTCATACATTGGACTTCAAATGACCCTGCCTGCAGCTTCTTTAGCTCAAGGGTGCAGCATGAGATCTACAGTGTCTGTTGTTGGGGAAATTAGTCCTTTGAAAGGGCATTGATTTTTGTGTCTTCTTCTGATCTCTGTGAGGAGGAGTTTAAAAAGCTGGGTGAAGTATTTCTACACCCTTTGTACTTCAGTGATGGACATCCCCCTGGAAAGTGGCCTGCTAGACAGCGCATCCTTGGAGACAAAGGCCAGGTCTGGCAGGGGCTCTCGCTTGATACACTAACACTCAACCACCTAAACCATTTTCCAGGAAGCAGACCTTAAATACTCATCCTCCCTTGGGGGACAACTACCCCACCCGTTCCTTGGGGTGGCGGTTCCCAGGACCATCTATGTCTCCAGAAGGGGGGGCTCATGGGCTTCCTCCTTTATTCTTGTATAGCCTGCCTAGGGAGGTGGCGGTGCACAGGGCCAGGAACAGCTAGGGAGGAAGGCAGCACGGCCTGCCTCCAATTTCTTTTATAAATGAGCTTGGCCCCGAGGAGGTGATGGTCCCAGGGACTTCTTCCCCCAGCGTGTAGTGCACCAGGAGGCTTGTTTGCAGGGTCCTGTTATCTCCAATAAGACCTACAAAGCGGTATTGCTAAGTGGTCTTCGGAGGCCACGCCCCTTTCTCCACCACCCTGCAAATGCAGCTTGTGGTGCTGGTGCACTTCTGGTTGGGGGAAGAAGTCCACTTTACTCCTGAGGTACCTTGGAGGCCAAGAAGACCTCCTAGTAGCTCCAGTAAGTCCTACACAGTGGGATTCCTGAGAGCTGGTTGGAGGCCCAGCCCATTTTTCCACCACTTGTAAATGCCACTACGTATTAAAAAAACATAGAAATTCACTGAAACAAATCAAAGGTTACAGGAACTTTATAGCTAGGAATCAGCATTTAAAAAAACCTTAGAAATTTACTAAAAAACTAAAGTTACAGTGATGTTGTAGTTGGGAAATGAAATTTAAAAATACTTTGAAATTCACTGAAAAAAACAAAGTTTACAGAGTCGTTATGGTTAGGCTCTTGTTTCATTCGTACACACCCAGAGAAATTCAACAGTTAGAGTGAGCTGAGCTAACTACAACTTGCGCCGCTCAATGCACTGCTTATGACCACACATATTACATCACTCATGTCATGGTCAGTGACTTCACTGATGATATCACTGTTGACATCTCAAATGTTGGGGGTTGAAGTCCCCTTGGCTGGTGAGGGTCCTTGAGTGCCAACAACCCCTCCTATTACCTCCAGTATGTCCCACATATGGGATTGCTAAGACATTTTTGGAGGCCTTCTTTCCCCACCACTCCAAAATTGAACATACGGGCACACTACTAGTTGGGGGGCAAAGTTTCCCTCACTTCTGAGTGTACTTGGGGGCCGACAACCTGTCCTGTAACCTCCAGTAAATCCCACTCAGTGGGATTGATGAGAGGTCATTGGTGGCCTGTCCCTTTTTTCTGCCAGTCTGTAAACGCACCTCCTAGCAACTACTGGTTGAGTGATGAAGTCCCCTTGGATGCTGAAGGTCCTAGGGGACAGGAACCCCTCCAGTTACCTTGAGTAAGTCCCACGCAGATGGATTGCTGAGAGGTCTTCAGCGGCCATGCCCTCTTTCTCCACCACTCTGCAAATGCATCTCCTGATGCACTACTGTTTGGGGGATGAAGTCCCCTTGGATGCTGAAGGTTCTTGGGGCCCAAGAGCCCTTCCTGTTACCTCCAGTAAGTCCTACACAGCGAGATTCTGAGAGCTGGTCAGAGGTCCCGCCCTCTATGGCTACCACTCTGCAAATGTCATTCCTGGGTTACTACGAGCTGGGGAATGAAGTCCTGATAACATCATCCACAGAACCACTCACATACTCACTCTCGCCCCAAACATTCTCCCGTATACTCAGTCACATACCCATACATCCACTCATATATCCATTCACATACTCATACCAGTACTCACATACCTACTCACTCCTTCATGACCCTGTCATGAGTGACATACTATGTGACGTCATAAGCAGTGCATTGTGGGGGCACACATTATAGTTGATTCAAGTAACTTTAATGGCTGAATTTCTTTGGTTTTGTACAAGTGAAATGTCAGCCTAACTATAATATCCTGGTAACCTTTTGTCATATAGTTCCTATAAATCCATATAGGATCTGTTCGTTTAGACAACATAAACTGTGGGATTGGTGTCCAGACTGATTCCAGACCCCCCCACCGGATATGTTCACCTGTATACCAGCTAGCTCACATTGCCAGTATGAATTCCTCTTACTACGGAGCAAATAATTTCTAGCAACTATCGAGCATGACAACCCTGACCCATCAGAAATTGTGGAAGCAGTACAGTACTTTTCGCTCAGTCAATCATTCTCACTTTGTCTCAGAGAGATAATAATTGATGGGTACATTCTCAATAAGCATTTATTGAACAAGCGTAAGTTTTGTGTAAAATATGTGTGCTGCAACAACCATAAGACAAAAACATATATATATATATGATTGTAAGCAACAACAGTGTAAATAGATGGTGGAATTCTACCATAGTGCTAAAACAATGGATATATGCAGGTATATAAATACATGACACTAATAAGGCGTACTCCTAAGATGCAAACCCTAACTAAATGTACTTAAGTGTACCTAGCATGTATGTAAGTGTATAGGTATAGGTAAGTAAGGTATGTAAGTGTATAGTGTATAGGTACCTAGGATAGAGCCTACCCCATTACCTGAAGTGAGAAAATGAAGTACCCCATCTTGGTCTCGTGTTGGACACCCTGCGAGGGATGTGAGACCCCTGAATGCTGGAGTATCTGCATGCAGGGACCTCAGTGTCTTGTGTCAGCATGGAGGTCTTTCTCCTCTGCCTGGCACAGCAAAGATGTGGAGCTTATATACCCAAAAGGTACCCTCAGGGATTCTACCTTGCTATGTCATGGCGGCCGAGGATGACGATAGTGATAAACCTTATACACAGTTATTATGCAGAAGATGGTAATCCTGCTGTGATTCTGAGAATCATCATGCATAGTAAATTAGGCTAGTTTTTCGAGAAAACCACATAACATTTATGCATCACCTAACTAGGTAAAAGGTCAGCACCAAAAAGCGTTATAAAGTACAATGGCAGGGTAAATGTAGGTGAAAGGTTAGGTGACCACCCAGAACCTATATTGGGATAAATTGGGAATCATAACACCCACTCCTCTTCCAACTGGACGATATATTACAACATAAAACAGGAATGTTGTTATAATCAAGCATAAAAACATTGCTAAACGGCAAAGTAAAAATATCTAAAAGCATGGCATGTGTAAATTCTTTTATAAAAAATGCATTAAAACTTTATAAGTCCTTTAAAAAAGCTCTATAAGTATGTCATATATAGTTTGAGCAACTGAGTACGCCTGAAAGCCACGGTGCTCAGTAAGAGCGATAAAAGAAACAATTGTTATAAAATTTCAATTTCGGTTGTTTTGGAAAAGAGGCTGAATTTTTCACAGCTCATTGAGAGCCAAATGTTTAGGTGTCCTGTGTGGGAGACGTAAAATCACTGCTGCTTGCTTTTGCAGATGACACTCCCTATAACACCTCATTGGTCATGGCAATAGAGCAAAGGTGATCTTCTCCAGTTCCCACAGCCGATGCTGAGGAAGCATTTGAGACATACAAAGTCTGTGTGCCTGCAGTAGAGCAGGTGTCCAGTCCAACAGGAACTGAAACATCCTGTGGTCGCTCTAAGAATGCTAAAATCAATCAATCAAAACCAATGGAATTGTTAGTCAAAGGCTCAACATGCATTCTTGTCCGCAGTATTAGCAGCAGAGAACAGGCAAGACCAAGTCAATCCAGACTGGTTGTAATGATAGGACCCAGCACCCGCTTAGATCCCAGAGCTGAGGTGTGCCCAGATGGAGTGCATTCACGGCAACGTCCCTCCAAGAGAGCTTTTTCCATCTCCTTGGAATTTGGGAAGTTCATTGCATAGCAGAAAAATTTCAATCAGGGTACCCACTACCAGTAGCAGGATCAGCGGCAGCCCTCCAAAAACATTTAATAATAAGTGTATGAAAGCTGGAATCACTCTGAAGACTGTCTGGAAAGTGCGTAACAGTCCAGAACCTTTGGTCTTAAATAGGTGTACTATTCTCTTCGTATCAGACATGTTAAAGATACAATGTAGCATTTCTACAAAATGGAAAGAGCAGTTTGTTTGTACTAGTGCCTGTATCTCAGCTGAGGACCTTGCAACCTGAAGATCAAAAGTCTCTCTGGCTGAAGTTAAGAGCACATCCTTATGTAAAAGCATGGCTTTCAGGCGGCTCATAGAATCAAACCGTATAAAGAAAACATTCAATGAAGCCCATAATGGCTCCTCCTCGACTATGTGGATCAGTGGAAACAATACTTGGAAGCAACAAGTAACCCTGGAAGGTACTGTGACAAGCTATGCGATGCCTGGAAACATGTCACAATAACATTGTTCATTCAGCATTAAGTTACTCCCATTAGAGAGTAGTCTGAACACTGGATTAACCACAGCAGCTGTGGATCCTTTTAAATGACAGAATATGTTTGAAACTGAACCATTACAGGCCCCGTGCACCAAAATATCCTGGCAAATTAGAGGACCACTTAACGAAGTCTCGCAGTTTGTACCGCTGAGAAGTACGTCAGTTTCCCCATTTCTGCATCTAAAGCTATAAAATTCCCACGTTTCATGGATGTAGTCCTTTCCTATCGCTTCATACCTGCCTACTTAGTGGTTTTCTAGGCAATAGTAGAATTGGAATGTTGTTACCAGCATGGTTATATGGCCATAAATTAACCATTATGTGGACGGTGACTCTGTCACAGTAAATGGTAGCTTGTCTAATTTGTCAATGTGCAGCATTGTATATTTTCTATCTCTTTGTGCCATTTTTGTGTGCCTTTATGTTAGATTATATACAGAGAACAGAGACTCACTGTTAATATATCACCAGGCCACGTAACCAGAGCGCAATGATTGTACCGTCCAGCTGAATATTTGAATGGATTGTAACTGTGATTGACCATGTTGTACGATGGATAGACCCTGTTCCATTGTATCTATACCAGAAGACAGAATGTTGCCCAGTGAATAAATCCTGTATGTTAATGTGATCATACCATTGTCAACCACAGCCAAAGCCTTTTCTAGGTTAATTCTGTCAATTTCACACAATCTCTCCACAGCTTCCTGTGGAGAGATTTTCCAAACTTTGTTGTAAATAGCGTATAAGAAGCTTTTATGATGTGGTTTCCAGGGACCTAGCAAAAATTTCCTTAATTCCATGCCATCTGAGAGTAAGGACAAGTGTTGTTCCACCTGGGACATTGTTGAGGTTCTTAGCCACTTTAGGCATAACTTCCCAACACTATAGGATGCCACCACTCCCGGATGTTCTCCGTGTACACATCATAGGTCAGGCCCATGGCTACTGAACACTTTGGTGGTACCCTTGAAACTTGACTGACACCTATCTGTGTTGATAGGCCAAACCAACCATCCCTTCCACGTGGGGTCTGGAGAATTGTATGGAACCTCATGCATGATGTAATCTAGCGTAGCCTTACCATGTTCTGTATAGTTCTGTATAGATAACATATAACGAGATGGCTGCCGAGCTGGAGCTAACGAAAGAAGCTCTGGGGCTAGGGATCGCTATTGTGTGAATATCCTTGCTTCCCCCTCCCCTCCACCCAACTACTCGGAGCCCCTGGATGGAGAATCACTTCGGCAACGCAACATAAAGCAAATATCCGTCTTCGATCTCAACAAAGAAGAGAACTTTGCTAGAAACCCTACCTTAAGTCTCTGAGTGGTGCGGAGACTTCTCCCTGCGGTGCTGGTTGCGGATGACTACAGCTGACTCGGATCTGATGTTCCGATCCTTCCTGTGGCAATACCGCATCACACAGCACTTCTGGAACAGAATGACCGGGCCACGAGGATGCTGATGTAAGTGCCTTGCTATGGACGATGTAAGTGCCTTGCTGTGGCGATGCCCGTCTCCGACATGGCGGCCGTCGCAAACTTCAAACGAGCCACTCGACTGTTATCAGCGATGGTTGTGGGTGGATGTAGCGCCACCAAAGGGGAGCTTTGAAGGCCGAGACAGACTCTCTAGGGCTGTGAAGGCTTCTGGGGCTCCGGAAAAAGGACTCCCTCTGTATATCTATATATCTATATATCTATATATCTATATATATGTGATTGCTCCACTTACTCCAAATTCTCCCAGCCGGGATTGAAGACAAAGTAAGGCACTCACGGGGTTTCTTTTAGCTCAGCAGCAGTATTTATTTTTCAGACGCGTTTCGGGAGAACGCTCCCTTCGTCAGTGTTTTACAAAAAACGCGCGCAGTGGCAGCATATTATATCATTTCCGGTTTACAGGCATTGACATAAACATAGGACAAGCTTCGAGTCTAATCATGCGCTCCATCTTGTAGTGTCTAATGCCATCTATTTGTCGTAATGGGTGTACGATTACATCAAACCAATTTGCCTAAATCAAAGTTATTCATATTATTCAATGTGTATGGCCATGATGCTTACTGGTAATCCACAAGTCAAAACTGTGGACACTTTAAGGACGCCAAGATGCGTGTTGTGTGACCATCTAATTTAATAAATGATCAAAATGTAGCCGTGGATCGGCTATAGCAGCATTAAAGCTGCCAGTATTTAAAAGCACCAAAATAGTGCAATGCGACTGAAGACCAAACGGTCTACCTGTCGTGATCTCGCCGTAGATCGGCATTGCAGCCACTAAGGCTGCTCAATACCTAAGTATGCTTCGTGACCATAATTCCACATCGTAAATTCTAAGGCTGGTTATTCTATCACACCCAAACAAATGATTTTCCATCCAAAGCTTCAATCATCAGAACAGGACCACATAAATTTCCAAATGTCCAAACGTAAAAAACATGTTACATAATTCAGAAAGCTCGTCTGTACATCAATTAGATCCAATTAATGTCAACATGTTCTACAGAACTGTAATCAAGAGCACATAACAACAGGTAAGAATTTGTGCTTTAGCCCAGATGAGTTGCCAATTCTTCCACCATATTAAGCCCCCCCGGGGCCTTCGTTTCCATGTCTATTATATAGCGGGATTCCAACCTTCTGAGCATCTGTAACCTGTTTCCTCATCTAGGATTGTCCACTACATAATCCACACAGAAGAACCTCAACAGATCCCTGTTGCTGTTGTGCTTGATAGCAAAGTGACGAGCGACCGGATAGGAAAAATCCTTATTCGCGATCGCTCGCATATGCTCAAGTATTCGAAGTTTTACCGAATTAATAGTGCTACCAACATATCTAAGTTGGCAAGGACATATCAAACAGTAAACTGCGTGATCTGTGTGACAGGACATAAACTTCTGTATCCTCTTTCCCCCTTTACAACCTTTCACCTCATATGACAATGTACGCCTGCTGTAGGCGCAAGCCTTGCATTTTCCACACGGAAAGAAGCCCTTAGTTTCATTCAGGGTCCCGGGGCTTTTTCTGGTGGAACTCAGATGACTTTGGACCAAATGGTCTCGTACACTTCTGGCCTTACCAAAGGTGATCAAAGGGACAGCTGGCAAATCCGATCCAATGATCTGATCAGTTTTTAGAATGTGCCAGTGTTTTTGCATGATTGCTCTCAATTGCCAGGAGTTTGCTGAATAGGGGGTAATCATCCGAAATTGATTTTCTGGATTTGGACGTGGTTTAGTCTTTTGTTCAAAAAGAGAGTGTCTGGAAAGTCCTCTAACTCGGTTGAGTGCATTATTTAAGAGGTTGTGTTTATACCCTCTTTCAGAAAATCTGTCAATACTCTCTCGAGCAGCCTGTTCAAAATCACTATCTAAAGTGCAGTTACGTCTTAATCTGAGTAATTCTCCGTAAGGGATACTCTTCACTAATTTATTAGGGTGGCTGCTTGTAGCGTGCAAAACGCTATTACCCGCTGTTGGCTTGCGGTACAATGAAGTACAGATTTTATCATCCCTTATAGTGACTAGTAGGTCTAGATAGCTGACCTGCCCTTTACTGATCTCCCCCGTGAATATCAGATTACAATCATTGGTATTTAATGATTGGACGAACTGTTTAGCCTCTTCTATGGACCCATCCCAAATAAGAAACAGGTCATCGATATACCTGTACCAGGCAATCACCTTCCTGTTAGATGTCTCATGTTGTGGGGCCCAGGCTACCTGCTCCTCCCACCAGCCCACGAACAAGTTCGCGTAACTGGGGGCGAAGCAGGAACCCATTGCTGTACCAGACAATTGTTTGTATATCTGATCCTGAAATATAAAGATGTTAAAATACAAACAAAATTGGATAAGTTCCAACAACATTTTGTTGTGCATAGCAAATTTCAATGGTTTCTTATCCAGAAAGTATTTCACAGCAAGCAGACCTTTCTCATGTTCAATGCTCGTGTAAAGACTCGTGATGTCAAGAGTCACGAGTGTATAGGTTGGGTGCCAATGGATCTTCTCCATTTTTTCAATAAAGTCAGATGTGTCTCTTATGTATGACTTTAGGGAAATCACAAATTCGAACAGGTAATGATCAAGGTATTTGGACAGATTTTCAGTTAAGCCACTAATAGACGAAATGATGGGTCTACCCGGTGGATTACTTTTGCTTTTGTGGACCTTGGGAAGGTGGTAAAACGTTGGTAAGATGGGATGTATAGGTTTTAAAAACAAATATTCCTCCAGGTCTATCATTTGTTTTCCATGCCAGTTCTTCAAGATGTCATATAATTTATCTATGCTTTCGGCATATTCCTTTCTTGTTATTTTGGCATAACAATTCCCATCCTGTAATTGCCGCATTGCTTCAGTTGTATACTGTTCCTTTGTCATAATGACGATGTTACCTCCCTTGTCTGAGGGTTTATATATAATGGATTTATCCTTAGATAGAGTTGTTATTGCCATCTTCTGTTCTTTGGAATGTTGAAAGAATTCGTTTGGTGGGTATGTTTTGTTCTCGATTTCATCAGGTCCTTGACGACTGTGTCCGAAAAAATATCAATCGCGTCTACAGCCGTCTGTGGTACGAATTTCGAGGGTAGTTTCAGCCCACTCTTTGGAACCTCTTGTTCAACATCCACATTCATCAATCTTTGTGTTAATGTGTGTGTTGTTTCATTAACTTCTATGCTCCCTTCTGAACGGAGGTTTTGCAGCATTTCACATGCGGTCAAGTCATTCACCGTAAGGAGATCGGTATTTTTCTTATTGAGTCTCAGATGTTTCGTTTCTAGGGCCGTTGGTTTTACTTTGAAGAATTTGTAAAGTTTGACCTTCCGAATGAATTTATAGAGGTCTATTCTAGTCTGTGTGTATTCAAAGTTTACATTGGGACAGAATGTCAGACCCAATTTAAGAACAGACTCTTCGGCTGATGTCAGTATTCTTTCGGACAAGTTCACGATGGTGAGATGGTTGGATTCTGTTACCATCTCCCTCTGCGTTGACTTCTTGTCACCCTCGTAGCTGAGTTGGTTTTTCCTCTGCCTCTTCCCTTTCCATCCACCTCGTCTGGTTTGTCTGTGTGTTCCGGGGGTTTGTTTTTGCCGCCCCTCAGCCAGCTCTCTCTTATTACTCCAAACTCCTGTTGAAAAGGAGTCTCCGATGTCATAGTTGAGGTGCCTGCCGCTTCATCACCTGATGCCTCACTGACGGTGAGGTCAGAATCAGAGGTTTCCACTCTTCCCTCTGTGGATCTGCCTGGTGATTGTTTCTTCTTTGCCAGGTCTTTGCGCGGTTGGTCATACATTTTGATCATTTATTAAATTAGATGGCCACACAACACGCATCTTGGCGTCCTTAAAGTGTCCACAGTTTTGACTTGTGGATTACCAGTAAGCATCATGGCCATACACATTGAATAATATGAATAACTTTCATTTAGGCAAATTGGTTTGATGTAATCGTACACCCATTACGACAAATAGATGGCATTAGACACTACAAGATGGAGCGCATGATTAGACTCGAAGCTTGTCCTATGTTTATGTCAATGCCTGTAAACCGGAAATGATATAATATGCTGCCACTGTGCGCGTTTTTTGTAAAACACTGACGAAGGGAGCGTTCTCCCGAAACGCGTCTGAAAAATAAATACTGCTGCTGAGCTAAAAGACCCTGTGAGTGCCTTACTTTGTCTTCAATCCCGGCTGGGAGAATTTGGAGTAAGTGGAGCAATCATTTTGGATCGCGGTAGCACCACCGCGAAAAACGGCACCCGCTGCTGGAGTGACTCGTAACTGGTGGGTAGGAGCGTGGATCTATATATATGTATATATATATATATATATATATATATATATATATATATATATATATATATATATATATATATATATATACATATATATATATATATATATATACATATATATATAGATATATTACCTACTGGCGGTCGCCAGTAGGTATATATAGTTAGGATTTTTTCTCTATGGGATTTTTGAAAATTCTATGTCTAATAACTTTGGCGTTTGTGGACGGAATTGGCTGAAATTTTCAGGAAAATTGCACATTTTGTTTCTGAGCAGCCCTTGAAAATTTGGGGGGGGGTTCGTCAAGGGGGGGCCGAGAAAAAAGGGGGGTCCCAAAACGTGTTTTTAACATTGAGTTTTCCATAGGGCGGTTGGCCTCACTTTTAGCCCGAACGGCTGAATGGATTTGCACGAAACTTGGCAAAATTGTAGGGACTGGTAGCCCGATGTGCCTTTGCTAGGTCTCAATATATGTGCTCCAGTGGATTTTGAGAAATTAACGTTCAAAAAAAGATATATATCTGTAACAGCGGACCGGGCAGCGCTCCGGTTCGCGGACTTTACGCGTTACGGAGCTTTGTGAAGCGAAGCTGATTGGTTCTCCGGCGTCTGTAAACATTCCAAACAGTCCGTAGCGGCCGCCATCTTGTCTCTCGGTAGGATCGAGAGACAAGAGGAGGCCAAAGCGAAGGGGCAAATGACCATAAGGGGGCATAGTAGATCCTCGCTGACCCCCTAGGTTTGATGTGGAGGTTTTAAAAGGGTCCCGCGGGGCAAAAAAAAATAATAATAATAATAATCGAACGGCTGAATGGATTTGCA
The DNA here is from genome assembly GCF_964261635.1 of Lissotriton helveticus. NCBI lineage: Eukaryota > Metazoa > Chordata > Amphibia > Caudata > Salamandridae > Lissotriton > Lissotriton helveticus. Next base: position 1,782,566,804 of record NC_136061.1, read on the forward strand.
CGAAACTTGGTAAAATATTAGGGACTGGTAGCCGGATGTGCCTTTGCTAGGTCTCAATATATGTGCTCCAGTGGATTTTGAGAAATTATCGTTCAAAAAAAGATATATATCTGTAACAGCGCTCCGCTTCGCGTAACGGAGGTTTGCGAAGCTGATTGGTTCTCCGGCGTCTGTAAACATTGCAAACAGTCCGTAGCGGCCGCCATCTTGTCTCTCGGTAGGATCGAGAGACAAGAGGAGGCCAAAGCGAAGGGGCAAATGACCATAAGGGGGCATAGTAGATCCTCCTTGACCTCTTAGGTTTGATGTGGAGGTTTTAAAAGGGCCCCGCGGGGCAAAAAAAAAAATAATAATAATAATCGAACGGCTGAATGGATTTGCACGAAACTTGGCAAAATTGTAGGGACTGGTAGCTCGATGTGCCTTTGCTAGGTCTCAATATATGTGCTTCAGTGGATTTTGAGAAATTAACGTTCAAAAACAAGATATATATCTGTAACAGCGCTCCGCTTCGCGGAGATAAAATTATATCTGTATTACCTAGCTGTTGCTAACACCAGTTAGCGACGGCTAGTAGGAGATAGCGACCATCTTGGGCCCCACTTTGCATGTGAGTGATATTTATCACTAATGACATGCAAAGTGGGCATGCCAAGATGTTAGTGACTGGAAACAGTCGCTAACATCGCTATCTCCTATTATCAACTTTTGGAAATATTCGCGATAAGCGCGAATATCTCCAAAAGCTAGCACCTGCCCTGAGCAGTTCTTAGCCATGTTATCCAATGGGAGGTGGATAACATGGCTAAGAGCATTAGCTCGGTAATGCATGAATATCGCTGAGTTTTCAGCGATATTAATGCATTGCGGTCGTTTTTTATCGTATTTGCGATAAACCTTGATAATAGCAAGGTTTATCTGCGATAATTTCTGACGATGCTTAGCGGTAAAAAAATCGTTGCTAAGCATCGTTAGGGATAAATATCGCTTAACTTTGGTAATATGCCCCAACGTCTGTTAACGTTCGATTCGAAGGAAATCAGGAAGTGTTGAAAAACATTGTCTGCGCCATCTTGTCTTTTTTCAAATGCCACACTTTTGTCGTGCACGGCAGCTATTTTAGATGCCTTGACCAGACCCACTCTGTGCACGCTGTCGATCCTTAGCATGGCTCCCCACCCTCGCAAGCATCTCCCCCAGGCAGTGGTCACCCCCGCTCTCTGTCTTATGCATGGGTAATAAACCTCCCCCCATCTGCGCTGCTCTTCCCTGAGAATCACACCCTGTGCCCGCCCGACACCTCCCTTTCGCCCTATTCACTACCGCACCCTCTGACACTCCTTTTCCTCTGTGTCCGATTGTCCAGGCCGGTCCTAGGGTATCAGCTAGCCCTGCAGATGTAGTTTATGGCCCCAGCTGTAAAGAATCACCCCTCTTCAAAGGAGTTATAGTAGATCAAGGCCCACACTCGATGAGATCCGTCACAGCAGACGCGTTCCTATTATCTGAAAACCATCCTGTATTGTGATTGGGGAGGGGACCGAGCCTGAAGCGGAAGATTCCAGGGATGACTCTTTGTACATCAAAGTTTTTACAATTATGTGTCACATTAAAAATATATAGCACTCCGACAAAGTAGTAAGATTATAAAACTTTAATAACTTATAAATATATACAAGAAAACAAAAACAGTAATAACATATAAACATTTTTAGGGAAAAACAACGAAGTAGCGGTCGGCTGTGCGAATAGTCCCAACGCAGCACAACGTCCAGATTTCCGGCGTGGGGCGTCGCGGGGGGTGGGTCATCAGTAGCAAACTGTTGTGCGAATAGTTCCAAGGCAGCAGAACGATGGCACCAAGGTGATGTCCAGTAAGTTGCCGCACTGGTTTTGGTATCCTACAATGCTGCTCCGAATAACGGCGTGGGGCGCCCCAGGGGAGGCGGCGTGAACGGGCCTCTCCAGGTGGAGTGTCATCTGTTGTAGTGGGTCGCCCCTTTACCGTTTCAGTTGCCATTCCGTCCGTTTTTGGTCCACTGTGTCAAAAGCCGCAATTCAGCTGAGTTGCGCCCACTCTTGCGGTGCAGCGATAGGCGGCTGTCACAGGACTCTCAAAATGGCGGCAGGCTGTTTCCTTTTTGGGCCTGGTCCACTGAAATGGCCCTGGGACACCTTGGAAATCGGACGCTTGTCTGCTAGGTCTTGGACCCCATTCTCGAAAGCGTCCCCTCCGCCTTGAGGATTCATCAAAAGTTTTGGGGGCCCCCGACTCCTGTAGGCTTCTGGTGGGGAGCGGTTGCCATGATTGCTCGCGGAATGACCACGACGGAGCTACGAGATGGTGGTGCTCTCATGCTGACGCCAGCTTCAGTCTGAAACATCCAGAAACAAGGTGGGGCTTTCATCGTTTGGGGAAAAAAAAAAGTTTTCATCCAATGAAAAGTGTTGTTTTTAGGTCATATGATCAAGCCTTCCATCATTATGAAACCAAAAGTAAAATGAACCAATGAAAAGTTTTATAAACAAGTCACATGACCTGTTATGCGGCATAGGGTATAAAATGCGGAGAAAATACGTTGGCATGTGAGGCGGCGTCAGTAGCGGACCGATGTGCGAATAGGCCGAAGGCAACACAACGCGCCAAGATCCGGATGGCACCGAGGTGGTGTCCAGCAAGTTGCAGCACTGGTGTGGCCATCCTACAATGCTGAAAGTCGGCGCGGGGCGCCCCGTTGGCCTGTGAGTTTGCGTCAGTAGCGGACCGATGTGCGAATAGGCCGAAGGCAGCACAACGCGCCAAGATCCGGATGGCACCGAGGTGGTGTCTAGTAAGTTGCCGCACTGGTGTGGCCATCCTACAATGTTGAAAGTCGGCGTGGGGCGCCCCATTGGCCTGTGAGATGGCGGCAGTAGCGGACCGATGTGCGAATGGGGCCAAAGGTAGCGCAACAATATTTTCGGAATAGAAGACACCACAAGGCGGTGAGATGCCAAGATCCGGATGGCACCGAGGTGGTGTCTAGCAAGTTGTGGCACTGGTGTGGCCATCCTACAATGGTAAAAGTCGGCGTGGGGCGCCCTGTTGGCCTGTGAGATGGTGTCAGTAGCGGACTGATGTGCGAATGGGGCCAAAGGCAGCGCAACAATATTTTCTGACTGACACCACAAGGCGCTGAGATGCCAAGATCCGGATGGCACCGAGGTGATGTCTAGCAAGTTGCTGTACTGGTGTGGCCATCCTACAATGGTAAAAGTCGGCGTGGGGCGCCCTGTTGGCCTGTGAGATGGTGTCAGTTGCGGACCGATGTGCGAATGGGGCCAAAGGCAGCGCAACAATATTTTCTGTATGGAAGATACCACTAGGCGTTGAGATGCCAAGATCCGGATGGCACCGAGGTGATGTCTAGCAAGTTGCTGTACTGGTGTGGTCATCCTACAATGCTGAAACTCGGCGTGGGGCGCCCCATTAGCCTGTGAGATGGCGTCAGTAGCGGACCGATGTGTGAATAGGCCGGAACCAGCACAAGGCGCCAAGATCCGGATGTCACCGTGGTGGTTTCATAGTTGAGAGGCACTTCATCTGCAGTGGGGCGCCGAGATCCGGATGGCACCGAGGTGATGTCTAGCAAGTTGCTGTACTGGTGTGGTCATCCTACAATGCTGAAACTCGGCGTGGGGCGCCCTATTAGCCTGTGAGATGGCGTCAGTAGCGGACCGATGAGTGAATGGGGCAAAGGTAGCGCAAGAATATTTTCTGAATAGAAGACACCACAAGGCGCTGAGATGCCAAGATCCGGATGGCACCGAGGTGGTGTCTAGTAAGGTGCACTGGTGTGGTCATCCTACAATGCTGAAACTCGGCGTGGGGCGCCCCATTAGTCTGTGAGATGGCGTCAGTAGCGGACCGATGTGCGAATAGGCCGAAGGCAGCACAACGCGCCAAGATCCGGATGTCACCGTGGTGGTTTCATAGTTGAGAGGCACTTCATCTGCAGTGGGGCGCCGAGATCCGGATGGCACCGAGGTGATGTCTAGCAAGTTGCTGTACTGGTGTGGTCATCCTACAATGCTGAAACACGGCGTGGGGCGCCCCATTAGCTTGTGAGATGGCGTCAGTAGCGGACCGATGTGCGAATAGGCCGAAGGCAGCACAACGCGCCAAGATCCGGATGTCACCGTGGTGGTTTCATAGTTGAGAGGCACTTCATCTGCAGTGGGGCGCCGAGATCCGGATGGCACCGAGGTGATGTCTAGCAAGTTGCTGTACTGGTGTGGTCATCCTACAATGCTGAAACTCGGCGTGGGGCGCCCCATTAGCCTGTGAGATGGCGTCAGTAGCGGACCGATGTGCGAATGGGGCCAAAGGCAGCGCAACAATATTTTCTGAAGAGAAGACACCAAAAGGCGCTGAGATTCCAAGATCCGGAGGGCACCGAGGTGGTGTCTAGCAAGCTATGCAGTTGAGTTGTGTGCGCACTTGCGGCGAATAGGTCGAAGGCAGCATAACAATGTTTTCTGAATAGAAGACACCACAAGGCGTTGAGATTCGGTTACCACCGAGGTGATGTCTAGCAAGTTGCCGCACTGGTGTGGCCATCCTACAATACTGCTCCGAATAACGGCGTGGGGTGCCCGAAGAGGGGGGGGGGAGGCGGCGTGAACGGGCCTTCCTAGGTGGAGGCTCGTCTGCTGTAGTGGGGCGCCCCTTTACCGTTTCAGTTGCCATTCAGTTGAGTTTCGGCTGCTCTTGATGCTACAGCGACAGGCGGCTGCAACAGGACTCTCAAAATGGCGGCCTGTTCTTTGGATTTGGGCCTGGTCCACTAAAATGGCCCTGGGACACCTTAGAACTCGGACGCTCGATTTTTTTTTCCTTTCCTGTACATGCAAAAAAAGGTAAATGCCCGGTACGTTACACGCTTCATCTGCCACGATGAACTCTCCAGAGGAACCGAAAAAAAATATAGTTATGGTAACTATACCATGCATCGTCATATGGAGAGGTGGCACCAATTAATTATAGTGCTGCATAAAAGAGAGATTTGGAGGAGAACCCCTGACCTGCTAGTACATTCATCAAAGAAGTGGCACTGACAGCATCAGAGGCAAGGGAAACGGTCCCAAATATTTAGAAGAACTTTGGAAAGATTAAAATGACATGTTTAGATTGTTCAGAAAAGGGGGTGGTGATGAACAGAGTGTCTGAATTAAGCAGACCACTCTTACCCAGTCCAAAGATCAGGGCTTGATCCATCACCGTTATTTATCTCACTGCCCCATCCCAGCTCAGAACCTGGCTATATGCAAATTAGTCTGTCCCTGGCCCAGTGCATCATGGGAACAGGGCAGACCAAACTACCAAGCCAATTCTTCACCAGAAAGGAGACAAGCTACCGGGGACCGGTTTCTGGCATTTCAGCCTCTTCGGCCCGGCTTGCTTGAATCCTGATGGAGCAGTGAGAAAGGGACTCATGTCTGAGTATACCCTGCCACACCTATAGTGGCCAAAAACGATTCAGAAAAGGGGGTGGTGATGAACAGAGTGTCTGAATTAAGCAGACCACTCTTACCCAGTCCAAAGATCAGGGCTTGATCCATCACCGTTATTTATCTCACTGCCCCATCCCAGCTCAGAACCTGGCTATATGCAAATTAGTCTGTCCCTGGCCCAGTGCATCATGGGAACAGGGCAGACCAAACTACCAAGCCAATTCTTCACCAGAAAGGAGACAAGCTACCGGGGACCGGTTTCTGGCATTTCAGCCTCTTCGGCCCGGCTTGCTTGAATCCTGATGGAGCAGTGAGAAAGGGACTCATGTCTGAGTATACCCTGCCACACCTATAGTGGCCAAAAACGATTCAGAAAAGGGGGTGGTGATGAACAGAGTGTCTGAATTAAGCAGACCACTCTTACCCAGTCCAAAGATCAGGGCTTGATCCATCACCGTTATTTATCTCACTGCCCCATCCCAGCTCAGAACCTGGCTATATGCAAATTAGTCTGTCCCTGGCCCAGTGCATCATGGGAACAGGGCAGACCAAACTACCAAGCCAATTCTTCACCAGAAAGGAGACAAGCTACCGGGGACCGGTTTCTGGCATTTCAGCCTCTTCGGCCCGGCCCAGTGCATCATGGGAACAGGGCAGACCAAACTACCAAGCCAATTCTTCACCAGAAAGGAGACAAGCTACCGGGGACCGGTTTCTGGCATTTCAGCCTCTTCGGCCCGGCTTGCTTGAATCCTGATGGAGCAGTGAGAAAGGGACTCATGTCTGAGTATACCCTGCCACACCTATAGTGGCCAAAAACGATTCAGAAAAGGGGGTGGTGATGAACAGAGTGTCTGAATTAAGCAGACCACTCTTACCCAGTCCAAAGATCAGGGCTTGATCCATCACCGTTTGCATTTGCATACAGCCAGGTTCTGAAACTGGGATGGTGCAATGAGCTAAAAAACGGTGTTGGATCTAGCCCTGATCTCTTGACTGGGTGAGAGTACTCTGCTTAATTCAGAGACTCTGTCCATCACCACCCCTTGTTGTAAATTATTTTGTCCACCCTAAGCGTGGAAGGGTATACTCAGGTGTGAGTCCCTTGCTCATTGCACCATCAGGATTCAAGCAAGCCGGGCCGAAGACGCCTGAAATGGCAGAAACCGGTCCCCGGAAGCTTGTTTCCTTCCCAGTGTAAGAATTGGCTTTTGTAGTCTGGTCTGCCCTGTTCCCATGATGCACTGGGCCAGGGACAGACTAATTTGCATACAGCCAGGTTCTGAAACTGGGATGGTGCAATGAGCTAAAAAACGGTGTTGGATCTAGCCCTGATCTCTTGACTGGGTGAGAGTACTCTGCTTAATTCAGAGACTCTGTCCATCACCACCCCTTGTTGTAAATTAATGTTTAGATTGTGGCAAATTAATTTCATGTGGACAGATGAGTGTTACTCTAATAAATACAGCATATGAACATCATCATAGTCGATGGTTGGTAGAGACATTTTGACTATATCCTGGACCTGCCCGTCCTCGCCCAAAATGGCGCCGGAATAAATGGGACTCGTAACTCCTTGTTGTGTACTGGTTGCAGAACCTTGAAATCACGAGATACGTATGCAGTTTTGAAGCACATGGCGGGCGGGGACGAGAATTGATTGAATATTTCGACATCCCTATTGATATTAAGTTCTGATGTGTTATTGATTACTGTACTATTGAAAGTTCGAATTAACGTCACCCATGGTACTTGCCCACAAATGTATATCTAGATAATTTTATTGTAACTGGCCCTGTCGTATTTTAATTATAAAATGTACGTCCACCGATTCCGTAACTGTTAGACACCTTAGTTCTTGCAACCTAATGGCCCGCCCGTTACGTTCCTCTACAGTGTAAATGTCTACTCATCATATACGATTACAGTTTGCTCCGTGGCCGGACCACGTGGTTATAGGCTCGTATTTGTATAATGAAATTTTCACAATAAAGGTTTTTAAAAGAAAACATGGTAGTAGTATATACATTGGTAAAGTTTTTAATAATAGTCACTGTTTTAGAATCATTAAAAGGCAAGTGAAATAAAGCAGACCAATTACATGAAGGGTAAAAGGTATAATACGAAGGAACGCAGTAAAGATAAATGGTCAAGGGCTGTTGTGTTTTCTATTCCTGCAACATAAAGTGATCGATAAGAATCTCATATTCAGGCGTATCGGCGACTAAGACAGCAGGTCGACCCTCTTTTGCTCAACGGCTCCGTCATGGGACGAAGAAACGCTCTTTTTCTCGAAAAAAGAATATATTTTACTTGCAGGACAGTTGTAAATTTTCCGGGAAAGTACATTAGCCTGGAACATTATAACATATATTTAAGAAAAAATAATGTTCGGAAGTAATAAAAAGCGTAATTTTTAGGTCATATGACCAAGCCTTTAATCATTAGAATAAGAAAAGTAAAATGAACCAATGAAAAGTTTTATTAACAAGTCACATGACTTGTTATGCTTACGTTATCAGACATTCGCGCACTCCTGAGGCTGTAGCCGGGAGCTCTTAGAACTGCTAAACTTTTCTTTTCTGTGTCACAAAATTATCTGTTGTTTTTAAACGCACCACGCGCTAGCAAAGCGCCCAGGGCACTTACCTTGCTAAAAATATCACTGCGAGCAGCGGAACTAGCGCTGACTCGTTACCTAACCTGTGTTGGACAAAACGCCATTCTCGGCGAGGACTGAGGCCACGCCCCCTGAAGGCCACGCCCCCTTGTCGCTGTATTTGAAGCGCTGATCGCGAGCGCCCAAATCAGACATTCGCGCACTCCTGAGGCTGTAGCCGGGAGCTCTTAGAACTGCTAAACTTTTCTTTTCTGTGTCACAAAATTATCTGTTGTTTTTAAACGCACCACGCGCTAGCAAAGCGCCCAGGGCACTTACCTTGCTAAAAATATCACTGCGAGCAGCGGAACTAGCGCTGACTCGTTACCTAACCTGTGTTGGACAAAACGCCATTCTCGGCGAGGACTGAGGCCACGCCCCCTGAAGGCCACGCCCCCTTGTCGCTGTATTTGAAGCGCTGATCGCGAGCGCCCAAATCAGACATTCGCGCACTCCTGAGGCTGTAGCCGGGAGCTCTTAGAACTGCTAAACTTTTCTTTTCTGTGTCACAAAATTATCTGTTGTTTTTAAACGCACCACGCGCTAGCAAAGCGCCCAGGGCACTTACCTTGCTAAAAATATCACTGCGAGCAGCGGAACTAGCGCTGACTCGTTACCTAACCTGTGTTGGACAAAACGCCATTCTCGGCGAGGACTGAGGCCACGCCCCCTGAAGGCCACGCCCCCTTGTCGCTGTATTTGAAGCGCTGATCGCGAGCGCCCAAATCAGACATTCGCGCACTCCTGAGGCTGTAGCCGGGAGCTCTTAGAACTGCTAAACTTTTCTTTTCTGTGTCACAAAATTATCTGTTGTTTTTAAACGCACCACGCGCTAGCAAAGCGCCCAGGGCACTTACCTTGCTAAAAATATCACTGCGAGCAGCGGAACTAGCGCTGACTCGTTACCTAACCTGTGTTGGACAAAACGCCATTCTCGGCGAGGACTGAGGCCACGCCCCCTGAAGGCCACGCCCCCTTGTCGCTGTATTTGAAGCGCTGATCGCGAGCGCCCAAATCAGACATTCGCGCACTCCTGAGGCTGTAGCCGGGAGCTCTTAGAACTGCTAAACTTTTCTTTTCTGTGTCACAAAATTATCTGTTGTTTTTAAACGCACCACGCGCTAGCAAAGCGCCCAGGGCACTTACCTTGCTAAAAATATCACTGCGAGCAGCGGAACTAGCGCTGACTCGTTACCTAACCTGTGTTGGACAAAACGCCATTCTCGGCGAGGACTGAGGCCACGCCCCCTGAAGGCCACGCCCCCTTGTCGCTGTATTTGAAGCGCTGATCGCGAGCGCCCAAATCAGACATTCGCGCACTCCTGAGGCTGTAGCCGGGAGCTCTTAGAACTGCTAAACTTTTCTTTTCTGTGTCACAAAATTATCTGTTGTTTTTAAACGCACCACGCGCTAGCAAAGCGCCCAGGGCACTTACCTTGCTAAAAATATCACTGCGAGCAGCGGAACTAGCGCTGACTCGTTACCTAACCTGTGTTGGACAAAACGCCATTCTCGGCGAGGACTGAGGCCACGCCCCCTGAAGGCCACGCCCCCTTACCCCCTATATCATGTGCTGTCACCGGAAGCGCAGCGGACGAGCGCAGCGGGAGCGCCGTTTGCGCGCCGAAGGCGCGCCTAAGGCAAGCCCGTCTGCGCCCGTCATCGCCAGACCATTGCCTCTCGCCAGTCCCCCTGGTTTAACCAGGCCCCAGCCGCCTATACGTTATGACCGCGAGGAACTCCTTGGCATGAACCTTAATCTAAGGTGCTCTGGTGCTACTGGCATCCTGGGCCACTCGCAACTCCACTGCAATCGATGCCACTTTTCCACCAGCACGCCCACCCGCGTGTGGGGTGGCTGTACTAGAATCACAACCCCGCCCCTGACGATACTACAACTCAATGTCAGATCCCTCGCTAAACACCATCTTGAGGTAAATTCACTTTTACAGGATGAAAATCCTGACGTCCTGTTTCTGTGCGAAACATGGCTTCGAGATGGCGTAACCACCATCCCTAACCTGACGCTCCCGGATGAGTTTCACCTGGCCACCATAAACCGTGAAACCCGGGGCGGCGGCATCGCAATAATCTATAAAAAGCACCTTACCTGCTCGTTCATTAAAGAATCACTCCCAGACTGTGAATGTGCCCAATTTAAAATCAGCATTAGCCCTCAGTCTACGCTATCCGGCCTATACATATATCGCCCACCAGGCCAGGCCTCAAGGTTCATTGACGCCCTCCTTGAGACATCTATGGCGCTTATCACCAAATCTGCTAATTTCACCATTCTAGGTGATCTTAATCTGCATTTTGACTTAACTAACGACCACACAATCGCTAATCTCCTTGCAGATCTCTCGGCACTACAACTTAACCCTCTGGTCCATGCTCCCACACACATAGCTGGCCATACCCTAGACCCGATTTTCACTAACATCCGAGAAGCAGTCACTGAGATCCCCACCCCAATGGGATGGACGGACCACTACCTCGTCAAACTTATGGTTCCTGTACCACAACGTCAGTACATAACTGAATCCAACCGGCGCTTAAAAAGACCTTGGCACAAACTCTCCATTCCCGCTCTCCATGAAACCCTAGGAGATTTCCACTACGAAGCTAATCAGGAGATTGATGCGACCTACTCCTCGTTCACTACCTGGATTACTAAGGGCCTTGACACTCTCATCCCTGCCAAGCTGACTAAAGGACGCAACACACCCTCTAATCCATGGTATGATGATACCCTTAAAGCGTTGCGTAAGGACTGTAAAAAAGCCGAGCGTCAATGGAGGAAACACCTTGACAACCAGGATAAGGTTAAATACCTATCCAAGCTTAAGATTTATCACAAAGCCATTAGATCTTCCCGCGCCTCTTTTTACGCTAACAAAATCAGCTCCAATCCGAACCCTTCTAAAGTGATCTTTAAATTAGTCAAAGAACTCCAAAATCCTAGGGCGCCTCCTCCAAAAATTTCATCCAACGAACAATGCGAGCAGTTAGCAGCATATTTCGTTGAAAAGGTCCAAAAAATGTATGCGACCTTTCTGCAGAACCCCTCTCATTCTGAGGAACTTAAGTCCCCAGTTTCCACCCTCATTCCTCTTACCCAAATCCCTGCTATCACGGCCGCTGACCTGACTAAACTATGCAAGAAAGTGAAGTCTGGCTCCCCAGCTGATCCTATGAGTCCTTCCCACTTCCTGGACTCAATTGAATTTTTTCTACCCCCCATGCTGAATATCCTCAATCTTTCATTTACCTCTGGATCGGTACCCATAGCTTGGAAGCAGGCATGGGTATCACCAATAATTAAAAAACCTGCCCTCGACCCTTCCAAACCGGAAAACTTTCGGCCAATTTCCCTCCTCCCCTGGATATCCAAGATAGCAGAGGCCCATGTTAATGGCATCCTCTCGAAACATGTGGACCGTCATGGAATCCTGGATCCCTCCCAAAATGGCTTTCGAGCGGGCCATAGCACTGAGTCCGCCTTATTGGCCACCACCGAACATCTCCGGACGATTTTAGACTCCGGTCAAAGTGCTGCACTGATCCTCTTAGATCTCAGTGCAGCCTTTGACACTGTATCCCATGACATTCTTCTGAAACGTCTGGAGATTGCCGGTGTGACGGGCCTTGCTCTGCTATGGTTCCAATCCTTTCTTAAGGACAGGTCTTTCAAGGTGTCAGCCCCTCCATTCCTCTCTAAAACCCATCCCATAGCACAAGGAGTCCCCCAGGGCTCAGCGCTGAGTCCCTCCCTCTTTAACTTATATGTTCAGCCACTTGCGGACGTGGCCAAAGAGTGGGGGCTCACGCTGGTCTCATACGCCGATGACACCCAGCTGGTCGTCACCCTCTCGGAAAGCCCGTCCATCGCGGCATCCAAGTTTACAGAGGGTATGGCAGCGGTGGCACAGTGGATGACGGAGAATTACCTCCAACTTAATGCCGGGAAAACCGAGGTGCTCCTCCTGGGCCGAAACACCAGCCTATGGAACGAGCACTGGTGGCCTTCATCCTTGGGCACCATTCCACTCCCTAAAAACTGTGTTAAAAATCTGGGAGTCTGGATGGATGCTAAACTCAGCTTCCAGTCACATACTAAAAAGGTGGCGGCCACCTGTATAGGTCTCCTAAGGAATCTCAAGCCTATACTTGGACTCTTTGATTCTAAGGCCCGCCAGCTAATTATCCAGGCAACTATCCTGTCACGCCTGGACTATGCTAACGTCCTCCTCTTGGGAACAAACAAAGCAGAAACGGCTAGGTTCCAACGTATCCAGAACGCGGCGGCCAGAACGCTGGTTGGTCTCCCACGCAGATGCTCAGTTAGAGCTACCATCCGCAAACTCCACTGGCTGCCCGTGGAACACAGAGTTAAATTTAAAGCTCTTATCACGATCTTTAAGATCGTCAAACAGGGAAATCCCCCCCTGCTGCGAAACCTGGCCCGACCCTATGTCCCCGGCCGCGAACTCCGCTCCTCCAACCAACTTCTTCTGGCTGTTCCCAGAACTAGGCTCTGTCGCACTGGAGGTCGCTCCTTTAGTGTTCTCGGTCCTAAACTATGGAACAATCTCCCCCTCAGTATCCGCTCCATAGACTGTCTCCCAACCTTTCGTAAAGCTATCAAGACCCACCTTTTTCCTGCCACCTAGGGCTTTCATCCTTCCCCCCCTGCCTTAGAGGTGTGTGTCTGTCTTTTAGCGCCGGGACGCCCCATTGCTGGGGTAGCTGTTGCGCTTCACCAAACCTAGAAATTAGAAATTAGTTACGCGCTGCGCGCCCCGGATGACTTCCGGATGCGCTAACGCGGCGCGTCATATGACGCATTACGCGACAACGCAGGTCCAGAATATAGTCAAAATGTCTCCACCAACCAGCGGTCGGAACACAACCCCTTTCAGCAGGCTAAATAGTTCTGTTAAATGACAACAGAAGGGACAGGCAACAAGAACCATCAGTCAAAGAGGGGAGGGCTAGTTCTTCTCTACCGGGTTACATTGGGGCGCTACCGGAACTGATCGAATTGGTAGTCTACAGTGTTTCTGGATGTTTCAGACTGAAGCTGGCGTTAGCATGAGAGCACCACCATTTCGTAGCTCCGTCGTGGCCTTCCGCAACCAATCATGGCAGCCGCTCTTTATCGTTATTTTGGGCGGGGTGTGTGGCGGAGCCGAGCTGTTTTGCAGCCATCATTGTGTGGAGTTCAGTTCATTTCACTAGTTTTGTATTTGTCATGAGGGGTTGTTCCTAATGTTTCTATTTTAGCGAGGTCAAAAAGAGATCCCATTAGTGGCCTACTGATTTTGCTCGATTCCTTTTCTTTTTTTTTTACACGATTTTTCGTTATCTGCAAAGACTAAACAGAGTATTGCGACTCTGTGTTTGTTTGTAAATAGAGAATGAACCAAAGAGAACCAATTCTAAAACAGTAAATACTTGGATAACAATCAATCAAATGGAGAGAGAAGCAGGCACGACGTATTACAACGGGGGCAAAGGCCTGCGTTAACTACCCTTCACTATGTGCAAAGAGAGAGTACTCCTAATAGAAATGAGGGGGGGGGGCACCATTCAAAGCAGATCAGTGTGCATAAACACGAAAATGTTTTCACTTACCACGTACTTGACATTCGACAGCTTATGATATTTGCTATTAAAAAACCATTGAAATTCACTGAAAAAACCATAGGTTATAGACCATATATAGTTAGGAATTAGCATTTACAAAACCTTGAAAATTCACTGAAAAAACCATAGGTTATAGACCATATATAGTTAGGAATTAGCATTTAAAAAACCTTATTTTACTCACACAAAACCATTGAAATTCCATATATAGTTAGTTGCACTAACTATATATCGCGCACCCGCAATCCACTGCTGATGATGTCACATATTACATCATTCATGACATGGTCAGTGACATCACTGATGACATCTCAAATGACATCACTGATGACATCTCATTTGACATCAATGACCACATCACTGATGATATCATTCATGTGACAATACAATGCATCTCCTCACATTTTAATATAACAGAGTATAATTTTTGAAACCATTGACACACCAATAGTAGTTACTACATATGTACTCACTGATTCCTACGTCTACACACACATTCACTCATTCACCCATACAATCATTCATACATACAATCACTCATCTTTACAACACTATCATATGCACTCATACACCTATACAGACACTCACACTCTGCCACTCATCCATGGAGTTACTCACACACCTAGTCAGTCCTGTAAAGAATCAATCACACTTCCATTTTCTTGTCTATACAGTTAAACATAGAGCACCTTACATTTTCAAACATATACTAACACATACTTACCTTGTTATACAATCATTGATATAAGTACACATTGATCTGCACAGTCAAACACCTCCCAGCCAGCCACACACACACTCAGTCTCCCATACAAATACTTGGACAATCAATCAATAACCCATATAGTTACTCATATAGCTACTGATCAACACATGCAGCAGTTTACAGAACAACAGACATAATGATGCACAAATTAAGACAGTTTAGTCACTAACCCATGCACTCAGTGAGACACATTTAATCACTCACTCATACAGTCAGTCATGCACCTACTAAATCCTTCGTCCAGACACTTATACATCCACTCATTCTTCAATATGTAAGACATATTTAAACTTTACAGAAACATAAAATCACTGGATGTTGTTATCAGTGATGTCATCAGTGATGTCATTTGAGATGTCATCAGTGATGTCACTGACCATGTCATGAATGATGTAATATGTGACATCATCAGCAGTGGATTGCGGGTGCGCGATATATAGTTAGTGCAACTAACTATATATGGAATTTCAATGGTTTTGTGTGAGTAAAATAAGGTTTTTTAAATGCTAATTCCTAACTATATATGGTCTATAACCTATGGTTTTTTCAGTGAATTTTCAAGATTTTGTAAATGCTAATTCCTAACTATATATGGTCTATAACCTATGGTTTTTTCAGTGAATATATATATATATATATGTAGATATATATATATATATATATGTATGAGATTGATAAAGCCTGCTGTGCAGGCGAAACGCGTCTCTCTGTCTTTGAGGGGTCGTGGGAGCCCTGACAAATATTACATAAGCCCTATACCTACACGCCTTGAGTACGTGCCTCTTCTTTGTGGAGTAGGAGTTTTTCTTGGATATATATATATCTATATATATATATATATAAATATATATATATATATTTCGGGTGCCTGACCCCAACATGGCCGCCGCTCCCATGTACCATTATAACCACAGTCTTCACTGAAATCGACGAGAGGTGCATGCCGATGCCAGCAGACTTATGAGGCAGGACTAGGAAGCTAAGATTAACCTCCTGTGGTCCCATGGGGCGCTCTTGCCGTTTCTACGCCCTGCATCAGTGTAATGGAGCTAGAGGTGGGCTTGGTTAATTGTGTTCGGCAGATGCAGTCTTGACCTGCTGTATGCTCCGCAAGTAGCAATTAACAACCGGTGGAGCATCTGATTCTTCTCCCGACTGTTGGTTGCTGCGCGTTATTTGCCAGGAGTCCCCATTTCAAGATGGCGTACGTCTCCGAGTACCAGAGGCTCCTCGCCACCTAGATTGCTGCCTGTGGTTGTGGTGCGCTGCCCTCCAATCAGGAATCCAGTCTTCATGTTGGCGCTCGCTCCCTGGAAGATCGGCACAGGTCTAGACATTTAGGGCTAGATGTAGGTAATCGTGAAATACTGATTCCTTAATACCAAATTTTACCGATTCGGTATTAAGGAATCGGAATCTCTGATGTACGTAAAGATTCATTAAAAATTACCGAATCGGTATTAATCGGTAAAAAATAGCGATTTGGAATGAATCGGTAAAAAAAACAAAAACAAAACAATAACAAATTGTAAATACCGAATTCCAATACCGAATCGGTACATACAGATTTGGTAATTAAAACATTCGGAAATTGTGGAAACAGCCAATCCTGTGCATCCCAATTACCTCCCAAACAGGAAGTGGCCACATCCAGACAGCTGCCCTGAACCTGGAGCGGACTGTGAGGCAGGTAGCTGAGCAGAGGAGCCAGGAGCAACACATCCTCTTTTTGCAAACAATACCTAGCAAAATGGCAAACCAGGATAGAGAGAAGGAGGGAGGAGAAAGGAAAAGAAAGCAGAAGTTCAGCGAGAGGGAGCTGGAGGTCCTCATCGAAGACGTCACCAAGGACCATGAGAAGTTGTTCGGCAAGCAGTCCCTGCATGTGCCGGAATTGCAGAAGAGACAGATCTGGCTTGCTATTCAGAGCAAGATCAATGCCACTGGAGTCACCCAGCGCTCCATAGAGGACATTAAAAAAAGATGGTATGACCTGAGGAAGACTGCGAAGGCGAGGATGGCGGAGAGGCAGAAGCAGGCCAGCAAAACTGGTGGAGGGACAAGCAGAGCACCTGCACCAACGGCCCTGAGGCTCATGGTTGAGTCCACCCTCCAGCTGGAGAGTGTGAGTGGCATTGGCGACGCAGACAGCTCAGCCAGAGCTGCCACCAAACAAGGTAAGATGCATGCACAGCATGCTGTGCACCCCCTTCCCCAACCACAATCTCCAGAGAGGCATAGGGACTCCCACTCCAGTCCATGTTTTACTCATAACCTGCAATGCATTATGGGAGATGTAGTCAGAAGCAACACATGTTCAGAACAGTCAGTCTAGCAAACCCAAAGGCATGTGACAGCAATTAGCAAGCAGAGGACAGTCAGTGTGATTGACAGGCATAATCTTTATTACAATGCAAATGCTGCCAGATAAGTGAGCATATCTACATTCGGTCTTTACAGGCGAGACATCTCGCAGTGCAGCAGAGGGGTTCAGAGGGAAGTCACCCAGGCCACTGGGGAGACAACAAGAGGAGGACCAATCGCCTGCAGGGCACACAACCCACCACCACCAACACCACCAACACCACCACCATCACCACAGCTCCAGACAACGCCACCACCACCACCATCACCACAGCTCCAGACAACGCACCATCATCACCATCACGATCAACACTGCCACAATCAACATCACCACCAACGTCACTCAGGAGGCATGCCGTGGCCACCCTCCAGCAGATGGGGGTGTCCGAGAAGGACAGCACAGGGGGCCAGCAGTCGACAGTGGCTGAGGAAGGCAACAGGAAAAGATCACAGTCCCCATCGGAGCATGCCCACACATCCTCCAGATACCACAGGGCAAGGGCAGCCAGTCCTCACATACAGGGCGAAGATGGCAGTGTGTTCGCTGGGCTTGAAGGCAACATGCTGAAGGTCCAGCGCCTGCAGGGGAGAGCGATTAGGTCAGTGCAGCGGGAGATGGCATACATGAATGCACACATGCATCACATACAAAAGGGCATCAGTGCCATTAACACCACCATGGCTGAGGGCATGAGTGACGTGGCGTTGGCTGTGAGGCAGCTCTGCAGCAAGTTGGAAGAGCACCGCCTGTATAGGCGCAGGGAGAGGCAGAGACTGGATGCTTACACCAAGGCGGTGAACCGCCTGTCCACTGCTACATCCCTCATGTGCAGACGCTCAATAGTCATGCAGGAGGAGATGGCACACTGTAGTCGGGATATGGCTAGGGGGATGGCCACAGTGACCTTAGCACTTAAACTGCTGCAAACAGACAAGGTGAGCCACTACAGCAGATAGGGGGAAAGTGAGAAGGCTACTAGCCGTAGTAGCATTATGCCCTCTCCCACCGTGACCAGGAGGCACAGTGAATGCCACAGCGCTGGCCCAGGACAAACTGGCAGTGCAGACAGTGGGGCAAAGGAACGTGGCAGTGCAGCGCGTGGGCATATGAAATAGAGCCAGTCATGGTTGTACAGAAATGGGTGATGTAACCCATCGGTGTATGGACACTGCTTCTGATCTTGGTGGTGTGCACTGGTCATTAAACACCATCACTCAAATACAGTAACTGGCTATGTCTCCTTCCTCACTCAGAAATAGTTGCGTGTTATCTCAGCCCGTCTGTGTCTCCCATCCGGAGCTGCTGCCACACCAGCTCGCTGTGCTCTGGCTGTGGATTGTCCTCACCCTCGTCCTCAGAGTCAGTTAGTTCCACTGCTGTTCCTTTCTTTGTAGCAAGGTTATGCAGCAATGCACATTTTGCTATTATTTTGCAGCAGATGATGGGGCGGTTCTGACGTGCACCTCCACTTTTGTGGAGGCAACGGTACCTGCTTTTTAGTAGTTCAAAGGTGCGCTGCACAACTTTGCGTGTGCTTTCATGTGCCACATTGTATCTCCTCTCCCTTGTGGTGGATGGGTTGAGGTATGGAGTTAGTATGAATGACCGGACGGCATATGCGCTGTCACCTAAATGGGAAAGAAAGTGCCATTAATTTGGGTCACCAATACGTTCATCCAAGGTATACATCAGGGAGTGTCACATTGATTTACCTTGAAGGTATCCTTCTCCAAATTCACCAGCAGCCAGACGTGTATAGATCCCACTGTTCCTGAATATGTAGGAGTCATGGGTACTCCCTGGGAAATTTGGCCACAATGTCAGTAATGATGAAGTCTGCATCACATATCACCTGCACGTTGATGGAGTGTGGGGATTTGCGGTTGCGGTATATGTATTCTGTTGCAGCAGGTGGGCAGACTGGTATGTGGGTCCCATCGATGCAGCCTATTACATTTGGGAACTGTGCCTTTTGGTAGAAATCCAGCTTT
Source organism: Lissotriton helveticus (assembly GCF_964261635.1). Lineage (NCBI taxonomy): Eukaryota > Metazoa > Chordata > Amphibia > Caudata > Salamandridae > Lissotriton > Lissotriton helveticus. Next base: position 1,782,585,727 of record NC_136061.1, read on the forward strand.
GTCTTCTGCAGCTCCGCCTGTGTGCTGGGGAAGCGTATGTAGTGATGCATTCTCTGCATCATGGCGTCCAGAATGGAGTTCAAGAAACGGGACAGGCAGCTCTGTGACACACCACCTGCTGCGGCTATCACACTCTGGTAACTTCCTAATGCCAGGAGGTGCAGGCAACAGAGTACCTGTACATGGGTGGGTATTGCGTGCACCCTTGGTGTCTGATGCTCCAGGTATGGTTGCAGGTCCCGTATCAGGTCAAGGTTGGTGTGTGGGTGTAGCCGGTACCTGTCATGCATTTCTCGCTCAGTCATTTGGAACAGTGTGACACGCAGCCTGTACACACGCTCTTCCCGTCTCCAAACCCTCAGTCCTGCTGTTCGCAAACGTAGCCGCCTTGCTATGACATAGAGGGCCGCTATTGTGTTCACACTGTTGCATTTTGGGGCTGTTTGTATGCACTGCACTTGATTACCACCTGCTGTGGGTCAGTGGTAATTACCGATTCCTAAATACCGAATTCGAACAAATTTGGTATTACCGAATTTTGGTATACCGCAGTACTGAATTTATACCGATTCCATATTTACCGAATCGGTATTTTGGGGTTTCGTTGTCGACCGATCAGTAAATAAGTAATTAAAGGTAACTGATTTCCCTTTAATCTACCGATTTGTTATTACCAATGGCATTCAGTAATACCTACATCGCACAGTGCTAAATACTGGTCGGTAACGCTGAAATTTACCAAATCTTGGCCTTACCGACCGGTATTTGGCCACCTACATCTAGCCCTTAGTGAATAATACCGAAGTCTGGACTTTTCTAAAAAGAGAAGCAGGACTAGCCTCTCTACACTTTTTGACCAGTATTATGAGTCACCAAGGGCAATGAAAGTAAAGTAGTACTATCCCTCGTACCTTAAACCTCTGCAGTAGAGCTAAAGGTAAGACTTTCTCACAACCCAATACTTGCCCAGCTGAGTTCTGGGAGTCGGTGAACTATAAATTGCTGCTTGTAGACCCAGCCAGGCAGAGTTGCTGTGAGAGTGGTCTGGCACTGAAATGTAGGGCTCCTTAAAATCGCTGCCTACTACACTCCTCAGTCAACATTTTGGAAGTGGTCTTCGTTGAAGTAAGAGATGTGGAGGGAGTGCAACGCTTGGTTCCAAGACAGAAGAGATATTCTCTTTGCGTGTTACACCCGTCGTTGTAACTGACACTGGGCTCAGTGTCCCTGATCACAACAATTACATGGCATTTCCCTTTGGCACTCCATCAGGAAAGTGGACACAGGTCCTGATGATGAACCCACGGGATATAACAAGTAAGATTGAGTTGTAATTAGGCACAGCCACTACCTTTGACTCTGAATGGTTGTCTGGGAAGCTAGATTAATTAAAACCATGACAGGGCCCCATCTGAAACCTGAAGGTAGGAATTCATATTCAAACTCGTACCCCAGTAATCACCCCAAAAATGCCTCCAAATCTTTTAAACATAACCCACTGACTCTTGTTACCTCGCCACTCAATGGCCCCTAAGAGTCACCCTCAGACTTATGCTCCCGAGAGTCCATGACCAGCCCTAGAGCAATAGCACAAATCTCTCTGGCTCTGGAAACTATAGCCCACCCTTACATACAGGGCGCCTGCCCCCATCCCACATAGTCACTGTGCCATCCGCCACATCAGCCTACTCCAACCCCGCCTCTAAGAGCCACTTAAAACCACACAGCCCAAACTCCTTCTCGATCAGTTTCCCCCTAACCTCTCACCCAAAGTGAAAAAAAACTTTAAACAAAAACTGATCAGACAACCTCCTGAATCACTATTTGCAGACATCTATCACTGCACCTCCAAAGGACAAGTAAAAGCGGATGTCATCTTCCACACAGAAAAACCCCAAAACATGGAACTCCATCGCAACTCAATATCTCCAAAATGACTAATACCTCCCATAGCTGCAAACTGACTTTCTCAGCCCCTAACTGCACTGGGCAAAATGAGAACACCACTGCGACCATCTACTCCAATGGCACAATCCTGATACAAGCCAACAATGTCAATCTAAAATCCTTTGACACCCACTTCCCATCCCTCTGGACTTCCCCCTCCCACGCACTCCTCCCCTGCCCGCCCATCCTCCTCTCCCGGAAGAACCCGACCCGCAAACTAAACTCACCCATTATTCTGGTGCACCCTAGGAATAACACCCACCTCCTGCCGCAGGACACCACCCCCAAAACTACCAGAAAGAACAAGGCCCCCTACCCCCCTCTGGCAACCACCCTCACCCCCCCACTGCCCTCCACCCCTCCCAAACCACTTCGACCGACTTCAACTCGCAACATGTGACTACCTGCCCCCTCCCCAAACCCACATACAATTTAACACCGATGCCCTACCACGGCCCCTGCCTCTCCGCAACCTCGGCCCGCTGCAAAACACCACCCCCAACACTACCAGAGAGAACAAGACCCCTTCACCCCCTCCAAAATGCCCTGCTGCAAAACACCACCCCAACACTACTTAAGAGAACAAGACACCTTTATCCCCCTCCAGCAACCAACCTCACCCGACCCCCTACCTCCCTTCCTATGATGAGCAACTTAACAACGTTAGGCTCTCCCCCCAGTTTTAATTTACCCGCCCAGAGCACCCACACCTACATAGAGACTGAGCAGCAGCTCACCCTGCTTGAAAACCTGATAACAACCATAATCCAGGGTCTTAGTGAAATCCTCACCAATGTCGCTGCACTCCTAAAGCCTCACCATTCCCATTCCGTTCCCCTCTCTCTCAACAGAGGTTTCCAAGTCTCCCCACCCAAAAGGGACCTCTACCCCCTCTCTAATCAGACACAGAGACCTAAAAGAACTAGAGATGAATCATCTGCGAATGAAGCGGCAGCTCCCACTTCCTCGTACGACAATCCTACTACTGCCACCCTCCAATCCAATATACAGGTGATCACCGGACTGGGAAGAGAACAGGCCCATCCGAAATCCCCTAGACCCCCAGCCACATGCACTATCATCCCCATGGCCCCCCAAACGAAAAAATCCTCAACAGAGACGTCCCCCACAAATTGCATGCTCATAAACTGCAGATAGCGGAAGCCATCCTTGCCCACGACATAGACATAGCATTCATCACCGAGACATGGCTAAACAACTCCTCACTTTCAATCATGCATACTCTTGTCCCCCCAGGCTTTGTAATCATCAACAAAGATAGAAAAGATCAAAGAGGCAAAGGCATAGCAATCAGCCATAAAAACAATATTTCTGTGACGGCAATAGACTCCTTCAACTACAGCACCTTTGAGTGTCTAACCACTAACATCAACACTAGCAACAACAAAACACTTATCTGCCACCTTATTTACCACCCCCAGGCAACAACACCACATTCACTGAACACCTGTTCGACCTGATTGCCCACTGCTCCCTCCGAGACATGAACAACCTTATTCTCGGCGACCTCAATTTACACTGGAATGATAAAAACAACCTGCAAATCCAGAACCTGAAGGAACTGCTTCACAGGAACAACCTTACCCAACACTGCTTAGAAGAAACCCACAACAAAGGAGCAATCCTAGACGCAATCATCGACCCATCACAACACTGTCATGATAGACCGCACCCTACCTGTGGACTGGTCTGACCACCACTTAATCCTTTTCCACCTCACTCAGCCGATCACACTTAAACCCTCCACCCAAGATCCTCTGAAATGGATTAGAACTTCACTTAGATTAACATGACTGACATAGAGGGAAGGGTTAACTCTCTCCTCACTGCCTTCACATGATCTATTCACAACAGAACTCACCTCCCACGACAACACAAACATGACATCCATTCTAGATCAAGTAGCCTCCTTGAAACTAAGAAAAACCAGGAACATCTTATCCAGACCTTGGTTCAACATGGACATTAACAACAAAAGAAGACAGTTAAGAGCTACAGAATTACCAAAAAAACATCATCAGCGAAAAATCCACCTTCTTCTGCGGCACCCTGAACAACGCAAAAAACAGGCCCAACAAGCTGTTCAAAATCATCAGGCAACAAACCTCCAAGACCCCGGAATCCTCCCAAAAGGCCTCCATGGAATTGCGTGAAAACGTTGCCAACTTCTTCGAAGAAAAAATCACCAAGATTGAGCTCTCACTGGACATCAACGTCAACCCCGTTTGCAAAAGCCCCCAGTGACAGTAGACCGCACGCCCATGCACCCCAAAATACCCTGGAAGTCCTTCGACCCCATCCCAGAAACCGAGATCCTCAAACTGATCTCTTCCTCCAAACCAGCCTCTCACATCCTTGACCCGAAACCCACCCAACTGACCAAAAAATGTAAACTCTCCATAGCACCGTTCTGGTGCAAGAACATAAACAGCTCCCTGAGAACCGGCAGCGTACCTGGATGCCTCAAAGTTGGCCAAGTCACGCCACTACTAAAAAATCCAGGCCTTGACTCCAAGGAACTGAAGAACTTCAATCTCCCCCTCCTATCTAAAAATAAGGCCTCCAACAACTAACTCAGCACATGGATAGCATCAAAGTTCTTGACTCCCACCAATTGGGTTTCAGAAAAGGCTATAGCATCGAGACTGTGATCCTTAACATCACAGACAACATCCACAAATCCCTCGATTCCAACCAATATTGCCTCCTCATTCTCCTAGACCTATCGGCAGCCTTTGACACTGTTGATCACCAACTTCTCATCAAGGCTTTGGAAGAAAGGGTAGGTGCTGAGGAAGTGGTCCTACGCTGGTTCTCCTTCTCCTTACACAGCCGCTCACAAAGGATAAAAATAAAAAACTATACCTCCTACCTACACCCCGTCAACAGGGGCGTCCCCCAAGGTTCAGTGCTCTCAACTCAACTGTTCGACATGTACATGGAACCCCTTCCCACCCTGCTCAACAATGCTAACATCCCTTTCCACCTTTATGCAGAGGACTCCCAGTTCTATCTAGAAACCTCCTCCATAGATGACATTCACAAACTAAATATCACTCTAAAAGAAATTCAACATTGGTTGTCGCTTAACCATCTAAAACTCAACCAAGGAAAAAACGAAATCCTCCTCCTCTCCATCAAAGAAGAGAACCCTCACATTTCGGAATGGCTAAAAGCTCTGGATGCTCCTAACAGCAATCAAACTCTGACCCACTCGGCTAAATCATAAGGAATCACCCTAAACTCAAAACTCGACATGGCCAAACACATAAAGAACTCCGCACAGAGTGCCTTCATCAACCTGAAGCTACTTAACAAAATAAAACCATTCATCCCAACCAACGACCTCAAACAAGCCACCCAATCACTGGTGCTATCCAGACTCGACTATGAGAATGCCACCCTCACTGCTACAACTAAATCTCACCTAGCTCTCCTAAAAACTACTCTCAAGGCAGCAGCTAGAATGGTCACTAGAATTAGGAAATACAACCACATTTCACCAGCACTCAGAGAACTAAAATGGCTCCCAATCAAATTGCATGCCAGTTTTAGAACTGCCTTCCTCACACACAAATCCCTGCACACAGGGAAACCTGAGTATTTGGCTGCTATGCTCAAGAGGGCTGGTCAGACAAGGAACCTCAGGAGCTCCAGCACCCTACTACTCATCCCCATAATAACATGCGCACAAAAACTGCTGCACGGTCCTTCGCCAGAAACGCGCCCAAAATCTGGAACGCTATCCCGGTCGGTATCAGGACTATCTCATCCTTAACAAAACTCAAAAACCACCTAAAAGTCCTTTTCCTCAACTGATCTCTCCAGAATGGATAGCTGCCATGCAAATGCAAATCCCTGAGTGTCACCTCTCCCAGATATTGCTGCTATAAGACTTACCTATTCCCTGCTATTGGACCCCTATCTTCACCCCCCACCTGAGTGGTTCAACCCTAAGTTAACGTGCTCTCTATGAGATTATCTCAGGACCCACGGACTACCTCAATGCTGCTCAGCACAATTGGACTTCCAAGCCTATATGTAGAATGCTGCTTTATTGTAACCACCCCAGACAAAGTGCACTCTATGAGGTTATCTCAGGACTCAAGTACTACCTCAACGCTGCTCAGCACACGGGGACTTTCCCAGCCTATATGTACAATACGACTTTATTGTACGAACCTTCCTCAAAAACAGCTGTGAAGTGTACTCTAAAACTGCTGCAAATTGCTCTGATACCCTCGGGTCAGGCTAGTGCTAAATAAAACTCCTAAACAAATAAATAAATACATAAATAAATAAATACATAGTTGTGTAACCCCTCAAAGTGTGAAAGCGAGGGAATTCGGGGTGTGTTCAAGTCCTGGATCTTGGCTAACCCAGGACAGAAAGTCTGTTGAACAGTGTTGTTCAGGAAGATATTTTGCTGTGGTATGAGGCATTCTCTAAATAGTGCCTCAATTCCTTGAATCTGCCATTCTTTAGTGCCCCAGAATGATTTTATGTTTATAGTATCTTTCCATAAGACAAAATCGTGTTCAGACTGATGGGAAATAAAATAAGCAGAGTATACCTGTTTCATGCTAGTGAGCATATTTGTCTCTGCAGATGTAGGTGCAAGCTTATAATAATATGAGCTTGGATCTGATGTGTTAAATCCCTAACAATAAGCAAACCTTTGTGCAAAAGTTTGCAAACTACCTTTCAGTGGTGTTGTGCAATGTTTCCATTGGCGGTATGTGAAAATATTACGTGGGATACTTGCTTTATGCACAATATTATGACCGTAATGTTGGTAACAATTCATGGTATCCAAATCAGAGAATCATCATACATTTCATTTTTTGAGAATGCAGCAGATTGTTATAAATTAGACAGCATACTATGTACAGTTTCAAAGTCCCAATCTTCAGAGAATGTACTGGAGGTGATGATATAATTCAAATACATTTTAAATACATGTAGTATTTTCAAGAGTTCAGTGGGACCAAATACATCATAGGAAACCCTATCCCAAGCTATTCCTTCAGGAATGGAAACTGCTGTTATGTTCACAGATGACAAGTCTCTTTGTTCACGATGAGATAAAGTGATTTTGTGGATCATTCTGGGATATAATATCCATTCAGGAGCAAGGAAAAGACAGTCACTAACCCTATCCAGAGGACGAGGAACAGTATACCAGTTGCTATCCAGAGCTGTACCCATGGTTAGACAAGGTAGGTATTTTTGAGCCAAAGGTAGAAATCATGACATTTTTTTTTACGGTGACTCAAGTTTGCATGAAACTAGAGAAAAGGTGTAAAAAAAGGTCTCCTGTAGAGGTAAATTGATGTAAATGTTGGTGTTAGGCTGAATTGAGATCTGTGTTTCATTTCTGTTTTATTGCTGTTCAATTTCAACAGGACCAAGTCCCATATCATTGCTGGTAACTCCACTATGTCATATAGGAGAAACTTCAAATGTTATCAGTGTTTCTGTCTGAACCTCCTGTATGGTAGCGAGAAGAGGTCAGCAGCTACCCAGGAGCCCATGTGGCCTGGTATTCAGTATTTGCCACATAGTATGATTTTATCGGATCAATGGAGACTAATCTCTTTTTTTTACCGGCAAGAGGCAGAAGATGTACTGTTCTTGTTCCTTAGACAGCCAGGACAGGTACAAATGCTTTTGTCTGTTTGGTAAGACCTGGCCACCAATACCGTTGTTTCAATAGTGATCCTGTCACAGTAATACCTGTGTGTGCTGAACACAGACCCTCATGTGCAGCTAGAATTAAACTAATCTGCGATCCATGTTTGGTATTTCTCTATCCCCCGCTCCTGGATATTTGAGCATATGGAATTTTTTGTGCATCTAACTTGTAGGAGTACCTACGTGGAAAGCCTTTTGGCATGTCTGAGCTGTTTTTGCATGAAGCGATGACAGCTACTATTATCTGTCCATTTATCCTCATGCTACAATGAGTGATTGCAGCTATGGCATCAGTTTACACTGTTGCCTTGGCGGCTTAATCAGCCAATGAATTCCCCTCAACATGCATGCAAACAGGTTGATGACTCAGCGTATGAATCAAGTGAGCCTCCGGCACGCCCTTTTTCAGCTCTGCCACTTGTTCCCAAAGCAAATTATGCTTTATTGTGCAACCTTGTGAGTCTTTAAAACAATTCTGACCCCAGTAGTCAAGATATTCATTGTATGACTAGACACAATAAAATTAATCGCACACAATTAGTGGGAGGAATTTTCGATCTGTATTTTTTTAGTGCCAGTATCTGGTCTTTAAGTTCTGCCAGCGGTGCCATTCAATTTCCTAGAGACTCCGTCTGCTTATTGTTAGGACAGAAATTGCCATCCTGCATATGTCCCTTTATAATCACACATGCTGCGCTGTATTGCTATTTACTTCCTACATCAGGCTGAGCAGATCCGTCAGTGTAATTTATGTATTCATACTGATCTAAAGGCATTGCTTCATTCAGGCGAGGATATTCTTGTTCATATTGCAAAAATGTTTGTGTTTTTAATGTAGAATCAAATTTATAGTCTACATCTGTTACTTTGAGAGAATTAGCCCATTGTATCCACAGTGGATTCAGGGCTGATACCTTTTGGAATGCTAGCTTTTGTGACAGGCTCGAACGTCGGTACTGGACTAAATACAATTATTACATTCCCGGGTGCCAGTGCTCTTTCTTTCACTACAGCTGTAAGGATTTTTTCAGTGGAAGCAAAATGCATTTCAGCATTCGTGTACAAATGTGATTTGTATGCAATTGGTGCTGTTTCGTCTTCATTGAAGGTTAGGTATGTGTACCCTGATTGATCAGCGATTTCCCAGATTACCAAATTTGTGACGTTTACACGTGTGTGTAAGTGTTTGGAAGCTAAACCGCAAAATTATGTTGTTCACCCTGGTCAAGTGATCCAATAATTAATCATCAGTCAGATTAATATCATCTACATAAAACAATGTCTCTTCATCAAAATTTTGAAGCAACTCTGTTAGTCTTGCTGTAAACAGCCTGGGGCTATTCTTGTACCCTTGGGGAAGTCTACAGAATTGACGTTAAGAGTCCAAGGCGGAACATGCTGTCAAATATCTGCTTTCAGGTGCTATATTTTGGCGGAAAAATCCATTTGTGATATCTAGTGTTGTCTTGTATTTTTAACGCCCAATGTTAATCATTAATGTGGCACTGTGTGCATTGTGTACTGCAAATGCAGGTGTTAAAATTGCTGTAGTCTAAAACTAGATGGTATGAATTGTCAAGTTTCCTCATGGGAAACAAAGGATCATTCATTGAAGAGGGGCAGTTTTCTATTACACCCTGGTATTGAAGTTCATATAAGATACCGCTGACTAGTGTTTTTGAATCGTGTTTTATTGGGTGCTGTATCTGTGGAGTTGGAGAAAGTGTTACTGGAATTACATGATGAGGTGACTCAGCATCCCACCCCACATGATTCAGGTATAATGCAGGAGTAAGTGCTACCGCCCACTCCTGTGCGTATGAATATTTTAAAGATTCTGGAACAAGGTGGAGAAAGCTGGTAAAATTCTCCTTTTGAGCAATCCATAACAAACTCAGGTGCCAATCTTTTTCAGCCAAAATAATGTCATATCCAAAAGTTAGGTTCTCCCAAAAGCGACTATTAACTTTCCTGTGTATGTCTACCTCCATTTAGAGTGTTTTTTGTATAACTGGTGTGGGACACTTACCTTATTACCAGGTGTCTCTGCCGTGATATGTTCATTCAACGCCGCTGTCACCAGAAATTCCATCAGGTTCTGGTGAGCTATTGTTACTTCTGCTGTGCCGTCTAGCATCGTCAGAGCCCATTCCCTGTTCAGAAGTTGAGTCCTCAGCAGCCTGGGCATTTCTAATTTTAAGGCCAGCCACTTTCTTCTTTTTACATTGAGGTTTTGATTGGGTTTCTCTTCTTTTTTGATATTATAGTCCGAAGTACGATGTGTATCTTTGTACTTTGTTCACTCTTCTGATCTGTGTTCTGACCGTCCTTCCTTCTCTGATTTTTTTGATGAACCCTGAAAGGAACAAGAAGAACGGATATTCAGTATCCTGATATCTGTCAGGTTTTTTAATGTTAACACGATTTCTAAGCTTATACCTCCTTTCCAAGGGCTCCTGCTGGGGAGACCCACCCCTAGATTGTGATCTATTCTTTCTATTTTTCTGTTGTTTATTATCCCATTTCTTTTTAGAAGAAACAGGTGCTTGCTTGGAAATAACCGTTACTTGCGGTTTTATAGCTCTAGTGCCCAAATTATCTCTACTTAATTCAGCATATGGATCTTTGATAATTTTAGGTAATTCTTGCTCCTGTTGTGCAAGAGTGCATTCTCTCAGGCATTGGCATATAGCCATCACTGCTGCCTTGCTTTTATGTTTGTTAACATAATTGTAGAAGCCTGGGATTGCCTAGTATTTACATCCCTAAGTTCAGTTTCTGCTCCCTACTCATGCTGTATTTTTCTTAATACTTCTAGTATCACTGCTATTGAAGGGATACCATGAGTTCTGGTATAGATGGTAGTGAAAACTGTATCCCAAGAAGTACAATCCTTTATCGAGGGAGCTATCCCCAGTGGCCAGCAAATTGTCAATATCCTGTGTTTTTCTAGCAGGCTGGTGTGTGGAAACACTGCATCTCACTGTACTATTTTCTGTCCTATCCAGAATGACATTTGCTCATGTTTAGTGGGATGACTTCCCATAACCCAGTTCAGCATTTGTGGGGTAATTTTAGTTGCAGTTCCTTGAAGTTGACCTGCTGTAGTAACCCTTGTAGGTTGAAGTGTGGGAGTTCTCATCACATACAGTGTTAAGTTTCTGTGAAGTTATATTATTATTTCTTTGTCAAATGGTCCTAAGTCTGCTATTGCAATGAGTCAATTTCTGGATGCGGTGTGTAAGTGGCTAGGACTGGCCGAGTCACTCCGTCTCTGATAAGCAGACCAAGTCTTACTTTATCTGTGGTATGTAGTAGGGAGCCTTTAAACCAGTTTAAATGATCTTGGTAACTGAGCGGAACTTCAATGCCCTTGTATGGACAATATTAGTCTGGTGTTTCATCTGCATTGTAAGAATGAAATGTATTTGTGTGTACGTCTGAAAGCAGGAATTTGACCCATGAATGGAATACCTCTGTCCTGTATAAATTGTGTGCCTCAATCATGAATGTAACAGTCTCACCTAATGCTGAGGCTCCAAACTCCGCTAATTTTAAAGTAAGTGCATTTTTGACATTTTCTGAAATGTTTATAGCACCTTCCTGCTCTCCATCCCCCGCTGCATTTGCCTGTAATGCTGCCACAGCTTTATCTTCTACAGACATTGTTGAAAGAGTTTCAAGAAAAATTAGATAAGGTTTTATGCACAATATAGGGAATTAAGGGCCCGATGTAGGTCGCCAATTACCGGTCGGTAACGGCTGATTTTGGCCGTTACCGACCGGTATTTGGGTTTTGCTATGTAGGGGGCTGAAAATTACAGAATCGGTATATTTACCGATTCGGTAAAATTACCGATTCGGTAAATTACTGAATCGGTAAATATACCGATTCTGTAATTCCAAATGTAGGTGGCACAGTTTACAGTGCCACAGGCCCTTAGAAATTCGTTATTTACTATGTAATACTGTTGCATGGTAAATTACGAATTTCTGCACATGCACATCTGTGCATGTACACCTGTGCAATGTGGCACACATACATGCCCTAAGGGCATGTATGTGTGTCACATTGCTCACAAGGCAAAAACTGGGGTGCTACAGGGTGTCAAAGTGACACCCTGTCCCCCTTGGCAAGTCGGTATTTTTACCGATTCTGTAATTACAGAATCAGTATTTGCCATTGATTCCTATGGGCTTCAAGGCCCACAGGAATCAATGGCAAATACCGATTCTGTAATGACCAAATCGGTAAATACCGAATCATACCGAATCGATAAAATTCGGTATTTATGAAGCGGTAAATCTGATTTACCTACATCTAGCCCTAAAATCCTTCGAACTTGAAAAACCTACAGCTAATACATAGGGCATCCCTCCCCACTCCAGACGTCTCTGGATACATGTGAGTAGGGGTTTCTGAGAAATTACAACTGAACTTTTAAGATTTGACCATTAATTAAGAACCAAACCAACGTTGGCCATTCCATGTTGTCTAGTTGTTTTTCAATCTATATAGGATCTGCACTTTTAGACAACATAAACTGTGTGATTGGTGTCTAGACTGATTCCAGTTACCCCCCACCGGATATGTTTGCCTGTAAACCAGCTAGCTCACCATGCTACTATAAACCCCTCTTACCAAGGAGCAAAGAGTTTCTGGCAACTATCAAACATGACAACCCTGACCCTTCAGGGATCGTGGAAACAGTACAGTACTTTTCGTTCAGTCACTTTTGCTCACTTTGTCTCATATAGATACACAGAATAAATGATGGGATGGTCTCAATAAGCATTTGTTGAACCAGCGTCATTCTAGTGTAAAATATGTGTGCTGTAACAACCATAAGACAGAAACATTTAAATACGGTTGTAAACACCAACAGAGTAACTAGATGGTAGAATTCTACCATAGTGTTAAAACAATGGATATATGCATAGATACATGATAGTAATAATGCGTACTCCTATGTTGCAAACCCTAACTAGATGTACCCAAGTGTACCTAGCATGTATGTAAGTGTATAGCCAAGAATCCCCCTAGGATAGAGCCAACCCCATTACCTGAAGTGAGAAAATGAACTACCCCATCTTAGTCTCGAGTTGGACACCCTCCGAGGGATGTCGAACCACTGCATGCTGGAGTATCTGCATGCAGGGACCTCAGCGTCTTGTGTTAGCATTTCAGCATGGAAGTCATTCTCCTCTGCCTGGCCCAGCAAAGATGTGGTGCTTATATACCCAAAAAATACCCTCAGGGGGTCTATATTGTTGTGTCATGTCAGCCGAGAATGAAGATGGTGATGAACCTTATACACAGGTATTATGCAGAAGATGCTAATCCTGCTGTGATTCTGAGAATCCTCATGCACAATAAATTAGGCTACTTTTTGGAAAAAAACACACAACATTTATGCATCACGTAACTAGGTAAACGGTCAGCACCCAAAACTGTAATGTGTACAATGGCAGGGTAAATTTCGGTGGAAGTTTAGAGACTACCCAGGCCTATATGACTGAAAGGATGTGTGAGTAGTTGTATGGCTGTATGAGTGTCTGTGTGGATGGGTGAGGGTGTGTGTGATTGGCTGCATGGATGAGTGAGTGGGTGAGTCAGTGGTTGAATGAGTTAGATAGTGCATCTGTGAGGGGCTGTGCGGTGACCGAGTGTGTGCATGGCTGTGTCGGTGAGTGAATGGATGTGTCAGTGGTATATGGGTGACTGCATATATGAAAGGCAGTATAGGGGAGTGTATATGAGTGATTGTATGTCTGAGTGAGTGATTGTGAGAGTAACTGTAAGGGTGAGTGTGTGCTTCTGTCACTGACAGTATAGGTGAGTGAGTATGTGTTAGTATCTGTATGAATAAGTGAGAGGGTATGTGTATACATGTTTAGGTGAACAAGTGCCTGTGTGATTGACTCTATGGTTGAGTGAACAGATATGTCAGTAGCTCTATGGGTGAATGCCAGTGTGTGAGTGGCTATATGGGTGTGTGTGGCTATATCAGTGGCTGTATTAGTGGGTGAGTTGGTATATGAGTATCTGTATGCATTTATGAGTAGATGTGTGGGAAGACCTATGAATCAGTGAGTAGGTGTGTATGTACTGGTATGGGTGTGACCATGGTTTTGAGAACGGCAGTGTGAAAGCTGGAATGGGTGTATGAAGGATTATATTGGGTTGTGTGTGGGAGCATCAGATATTCTGTCGATGATGATGTCATTAATGATGTAATTTGAGATGTCATCAGTGATGTAAGCAGTGATGTCACTGACCATGTCAAGAGCGATGTAATATGAAGGTCCAAAGCAATGCATTGTGGGGCCGCGAGTTATAGTTAGCTCAGCTAACTATAACTGCAGAATTTCTCTGGTTTTGTACGAGTAAAATGTCAGCCTAACTTTTTTTATATACTATATATATCAGTAAAGTCAAACTCACGCTACTTCCAACCTCTGGCGGCGGCGGCGAAGAAGGAGACTCAGACCCCGCAGAACTTCAGACAAGATGTTTATTTTTTTACCGCAACCCACGCACAACGCGTTTCGGGCCACAGGAGCCCTTGTTCACATGCGGTTATGTACTTCGCCATTGCTTTTTATTTTATATATATGAGTGTGTGTTTGGTAACCACCCACCTTCACCTCTCCATGTCACATGAGGATAATCATAGTAAACAGACTCACTGCATTGAAAAGCTTTTAGAACAAGCCCATTACATCTGTACCTTGATAGGAGTTTATATAGGTTTGCCAATAAAAACCCTCATATCGGTGTATATATTTGTAAAATATTTACACACCGGTACTCATTAGAAATGTATAAATTCATAAATAACATGTTTGAAAAAAATATAATTTTGCAGGATGAATCCACATGTAATGACAATTTCATTTTTAACAGGTTTTAGCCATTTTGTAATAAATATATATATATATATATATATATATATATATATATATATATATATATATATATATCCCAAACAAACTCCATTTTATATATACATTAAGTAGGTAGTTATAGTTAGATCCTATTTTCCATGGGAAATCCGCAACATTCTATTTGGAATAACTTTGGCGCCGGTTGACGAATCTTCGCGATATTTGCAAAACTGGTGGGGCGCTCCAGTCCGCTTCTATCCTGAAAGTCTTGGGGTGATTTGTGAAGTGGGGGCTGAGAAAAAAGGGGGGTCCTAAAACGTGTTTTTCCCATGCAATTTTCCATAGGTACCGTTCATCGCGTCTACAGCCCGAACGGCTGAACAGAATTACACCAAATTTGGCAAAATTGTAGGCCTGGTTCAGACCTATGCCTTTTGCTTATATGGTGTAAATCTGTTCATTAGTTCCTGAGAAAATTACAATTAAAAGTACAAATATATCTATGGCCTTGGTGAAATGCACGGAATATAAGCGCACCATCTCGATCACGCGCAGAATTCTGATTGGCTGTCAAGGTGTTGTCAACATTCGGAACCCGGAAGTGTTGGCAGCCATTTTGTGCCTCAGTAGTAGCGAGGATCAAGAAATTAGTGGAACAAGTATTTCAAACATATAAAGGGGGCAGGTAAGAAATATTTTGACCCTCTAGACCTGCTTAGGGGGTCGCGCAAGAACCCCTAGGGCCCAAATTTTTTTTTATTTTTTTTAAAACGGAAAATGTGCGGTGGTTGTATAATAAAAACGAAGCGCGGGCTCCTGTGCTTGTTTAAAAATTAGCTACGTGGGAAGGAGGAATCCCAGGGTCTAAAATATTGTGTTTGAAGCGGATGGCGTTCATCACGGCTACAGCCTTAACGGCTTACCGGAATTATACCAAATTTGGCAAAGTGGTAGTCCTTGGTTTAGACTAGTGCCTTTTGCTTAAATAGTGTAAATCCGTTCAGTAGTTGCTGAGAAAATTTCAATAAAAAATACATATATATCTATGACCTTGGTGGATCTGCGCATCTTGCGCGCACTCTAAGCGCACCGTCCCGATCACGCCCTGAATGCTAATTGGCTGTCAAGTGGTTGTTAACATTTGATGGAGCGGTAATTTCTTATGGTAGTTTCTCAATGCAAAACCCTCATGCTACCTCTAATTTACCGCTCAAAAGGTGTTCACACCATGCATTACCTTCAGGAGATTTTAAATAATCATGAACAGTAAAAACTGCAATTATTATTCAAGCTAATAAAGAGAGTTGTTGAGTATTTTAAAGGGTTTTATTTTCTAGTCAAAAGTTAATTTTTCTCTGACCCTTTATTCATTAGTAAAATATCAATCAGGTTACAGAATTTGGAGAACAGGAAAAATATCAATAATACAGAACACATTACAGTCTGCATATAAGCATTACATGTAGTTATGAAAATGTGGCGCAAAATATCAGTCAAAATTCTTTAAGAGTTTCTAAGAAAAATAGTCTTGCAAAGCTAATCAATAATTAAATAGTTGGCAAAAATCTCCCATTAAGAGAAATAAATGCATAAGTCAAATAAATCTTTTCAGACCTAATTAATTAGTCAAAGCATAAACTTAAAGTTTAGCATCTAAAATCTAAAGAGCCTTTCTATCTGTTGCTGCTCATGTGCATCTCTGTGTCTAAAGAGCAAAAAGGAGGGAGACAGCCCGCCCTTCACCAGACCTCAAAGGAATGTGGCCTGATGTGCCAAGATATGACGTGGAAGCAAGAAACCTCCCCCTGAATATCCTCGGACGCCCAAGGCTGCACCCGTGACGATCTCGTACCTAACCCATAGGATGTCTGGCCTAATCTGTTCCTTCTCTCAAGAGCTCACACACCCCCTAATGAGCCTAGAAGCCAGCTGAGATGAGAAAGCCAGCCCCCATCCAGAGAGGACATTATTTTATATCCTAATTATTGGCAGACTACACAAAGATGTAGCATCTTTCAGGAAAACCTGTACGTGATTGGTCAGTCATGATGGCATGAGTTGTCACTCCCCTGACTCATTCTAAAATCCTGACTTTACCAGTTTTAACAAAAGAAGCATACATGAATAACTACATTTATAAACATTTGCAACATTTACTAGGAAAAATGTTTCATTCTAATTCTCTTCCTTCCACAGCGCAGTCAGATGGACACTTTAACTAACACTGGTACATTGGCACAATCACAAGACTGTACAAAGTTCAAAGTGTCCTTGACTCCTTTAGGAAAGCTGGTACAGTCTGCGCATGCTCTCTTCTCTTTAATGCAAGCCATAGCCTTGCTGGATTCACAGGCAGCCATTTAATTGTAGGCCCCAAAAATAAAACAAACACAAAGATAATATTAATTTCATGTAAATCAGCCCATTATGTTTCCCTCCCTCATACTAATACCCCTTATAAATGTTTACCTCGCCAAGCTATTAGTTTCAAGCAGCTTTTCTATTATTTATGACAACATGCAAAATAAATGTGTAACATAGCATTTTCATGCATTTAGTGTAAAATTTAAAAGCACACACAATTAATATAGTGCACACAGCAACATGCATCAGTGTTTTAGATAGCTTTTCATGCAAAAAGCATTTAGTCCCCTGTGTAGTGTTTGGCGCATTTGTTAATTCACACACATTATAAAAAGAGGTGTTATTTAACTGAAAATATTTATCAAAATATGCAACAAGTCAAAGTCTATTAAGACAGGAATAGTAAATTTTAGATTGCATGGGATGGGCTGGGAAAGAGAGAAACACATTCTATTAATCTTCAAAGGTAAAAAGGCCACTTTTCTCTACATTGGAAAAAACACATGTTAATTCAGCAAAAGCATTTCAGACTGAATAGGCCTCACTATCATGTTTTTCACGTGCCATGTTTTTAACTTGCACCACAATGTGTGTGGCAATTTAAATGCAGTCTGATGCACAAAAAATAAAACAATGCCTGACTGCAGATGAAATCTGCTCCATCAATCCACCCTTCTGATGATTCAAATCATAATAACATGATTTTTAACTCATCACACATATTTAATTTCACTAGTGACATTTCTTATTGCAAAAGCTGAGCATACAACAATGTTACTTCTATTTCTAAGGCAAACACAAGTCTGGTCTGTAATCAGATCATATATAGCCAAGTTCAAATGTTTTAGTGCAGAGTTCTATAAGTAGCTTCTTGGAACAGTTAGTCTTCTTTAAAACAAGTAACTAAAAAAATAAAATGATAATTCAACAGGACAGTTTCAGCATTTCTTTGCTCTTTGTCATCAGCTTGCCATCAGAAAGGCTCATACAGTGTGGCATTCTCTACTTTTTCTATGCATTTAGACTACTTAGGTGCTGAGAAACTCTGACAGAGCACCATCAATCCTTTTGCACTTTTTCAACCAAGGCCTTTCACTCTTATTTTCACTTTGATCAGATTCAGATGTTTCACCACAGCATCTCTCAGATCAAAGCCGTTGCACCATCCATTATGCAGATCTTGTGTAGCAGCTGCAATCTGGTGAGAAACTGCACACTGTATATCAACCAGACCTACACAGCAATGTCTAGTGTTTTCATCAGTGTTTTCCACAAGTGCATTTGCATATGCATTTTCAAGCCACTTTAGTGTTGCTGAAACACAGTCTTTTGCAAAAGGTAACTCTGTGCTGCCATTGTGTTGCTTTATTATGCTTGACACTTCAGGCAGATAGCTACAATCCATTCCTTGTCCAATCTGTTGTTCTGCACTCATTATCTTTGAGACCACATTATGATCTGATTTCAGAGAAACTGGCAATCTATACCTGGGCATCAGTCTTTGCAATAACACATTTGCCACTATGCAGTTGTCACTTATCTCAAAAACAGTTCTGATACAACCCTGTTGTGCTGCTTCAAAAACATTTTCTTGAGCCTCTTTTAATTCAACTGTGAAGATTCCATTGAATGTATGTGCTAACAGAACACAAATTTGTGCAACTGAATTAGCATTTCTCTCTCCCATGACAACAGTGACTCCCAATTGAGCAGATATACTGCTTGTTATGGTAAGGGCAATCAATTTCGAATTTTGGGCTGGGGTAATTACTAAAAGCCATAAAGCTTTGACAACATCATGTATAAGGAGCACAGCATGTGCTGCTTTTAATGTGTCACCTTTCAAACCTGGGCCATCTACAATATGGACATTGTTGGGCTGACTCAGACATTCATCCTTAAAGTCTGAATTTGGCTTTATGCATATTTTCATGATATTTAGACACTCATATTCATTTTCATCATAATCCAATTCATTTGCTGACATTTCTGTGAAGTTTGGGTCAAAGGTCATTGGGCAATACATCATAGACCTTTGAACACAGTCATCTTTTTCAATAGGCAATGAGAGAGCGCAGCCCTCCCTCTCACTGCAAATTAGTGTATTTTCTTTCAAATAAACTTTCATTCCTAGTGCTGGGGCGCGACATTTTTTCTCTTTCAACTCTAGGAATGCTTTTGTGCAGTTGTTGTCCAATGGAAGCGGATCAGACACACCTGAGTGGGTCAGCCTCAGTAAAGGCTTAGCCACTAGGGAAAGGTTTAGTAACCACTCTCTATAGCAGCTAACCATTTCCCAAAATGTCCTGACTTCTTTCTGAATTTGAGGTGGATTTATCTTGTGAATTATTTCCACCCTCTCTGGTGACACCTTTCTACCTCCCTTTCCAATTTTGTGTCCCAGGTATTCATCTTCTTTTTGACAGTACTCCTGACTTTTCTCATGCAATGGCACTGTGACATGAACTTGGCAAAAATCAATAAAAATAAGCCTTCACCACATGGAATGTGAAAAAATATATTGTCTGGATTCGGTACCACAGGACAACATGGAAAAAATATGCTTTTAATCTTCTGCACTATTCTGTTCTTTTCATTTATTTTCTGTGAACCTGTGATCAGAAAGTTACACAAACTTCTAATCAATTCCATCAAAAATCCTTTTATTGGTAAAATGTATGCAACTGATTGTGTTCCTGAATACATGTCATCTGGTTCACATTTTAATAAGACATGTTCTGCACATTTTATTAATCTGGAATCCTTCTCTGTGAACTCTCTTATTTCTGTGTTTATTATTTTTTCCAAAGCAGAAGGTAATTTTTCAACTGTCTTTTCTGAAAATAATGCTACAGCTGTCTCTTTTTGGGCCATTTTAAAATGTACATCCTCATCCGGAATCTGAAAAATAACATTATCTGATGTACAGTAATCTGAGCTGCTTGATTTGCAAAATAATTGTTTTCTTGCTAGGCCTGAGTCACAGACAACAACTTTGCAATTTTCCTCAAATGGGCCTAATTTTGGTGCACATTTTTCTAATACTGGGTTTGTAATTTCTCTGTTTAAAACTCCTGCAACTAAATCTGGACTTTCCACTGCCTTCACAATGGACTTGGTAAATTCAGAATTGTGAGTGTTAAAACTCTCATTTGCAAGCAGAGCAACCTGTTGAACTGGGTTCTGTGTTTGTCTCTGGAAATAATTCACATTTGCTCTGGACACCTTATTTAAATTAACTTTAGCATTTTCCATATTTTGTGGGACCATCTTTGCTTGAAAAATTCCTGCCATTGGTAGCTGTTTCTGAACTGACATTTGCATTTTCTTAACTGGCATATTTTGCACCTGCATTTCTCCATGTTTTTGTGCATCATGTTTAAATTTATTTTTCTTCTTCCAATGCTCAAATCTGTTATGAAGATGGCAAAAGGACGCATTTTCCAGCAGTACAACATCCATACCTGAATTTGCACTAACCAAAACACCTTTACTACCATCCTGTGTTCTTTTAATCTGTACCCAATCAACATCCTTTGCTGGCACTCTGCCCTTTAGGAAATAAATCACTGCTATATTTTCCTCCATAACAACAGAAAATGATGGTGCATTCATGCAAACCCTTTTCACTGTCTCTTCACTTGGCCTTTCCACAACTTTAGATTCAAACCACAATTTAGTCTGCAAGTCAATGTAAAAGAACATTTCCAAATTAATGCACAACTCTTTCAATAGTTCATCAAATCCATCAACTTGTGGGTACCACAGCACAATCTTGTCTCTCAATTGTGGGATTGTTTTCAGAAATGCTGCAAGTTCACTTTTATTCTGTGGCATATGAACATGCACTTCTCCCACCTTTTCTCTCAATGAGTAAGCAAAATCTTCTCCCTCATTCTGTTTATTATTTTTCTCAATTATATCTGGTGGCTTCTTTTCCTTATCCAGTTTCCTTGCTAGGTCTGGTGGTTTCTTTTTCTTCTCATGTTTTCTTGCCCACTTGTCTCCTAATTTCTCAAACCCATTGCATTTGAAAATATATTTTATTTCTGCAATGTGCAAACGTATTCCTGAAGAACACATTTTCTCATTTGCTTCATCATCCATGTGTACCCTAAAGCTTTTCTGAAATGGAAAACTTCCTGAAACATCAGTTTCATATTTTTGAGCCAAATCTGTCAGTCCATTATGTGTAGTTAATGCACATGCAGCTGTTTCCTTACTCAGGGAAATTAATACTTTTTCCTGACACTGGTTCACATTTTCATGATTTAAACAGCAAGGACTGTTATTTTCCCCATGTTCACATGTTGAATTTAAAACACTAAGCTGTTTCTCTTTTTCAGGGCCTGTGTTAATATGTTCTCCCATGTTATCTATCTTTTTACTTACTGCTGCTTCCTCAAAGCAGGTTTGAAAAATCCCATTATCAATTACATTTATTTTATTCTGGGCTGCAGATGTTGTAAATACAATTTTTCTCTCACCTTTCAGTGCTCGGGGTAATTTCTGTTCAATAATTTGTGTATTCTGAGTTTCTGAAATAAACTCTGGCAAAATAACTGATTCTGCAGCTCTTTGAACTTTTGCAATAGGGACCATATTAATTGGGACAGTCATAATATTTCTAGGCATTATCTGTGCATCTGCAGTTTGCAATTCTTTTTTTGTTGTAAATCTTTTTATTAATATTACACAAGAGAAAAATACACATATCGGGTGTCGGTATACAAAATACAGCACTGCAGTGGACGGGCAAGGGAGGTGTCACAATAATGTACAATTATAAGCGACAGAAAAATCAAATGCAGCGTGAAGCAAAAGTATCTCAATTAAATAGCAAAGACCGCAGGCACCAACCAACAGCACCCGCCCACCAGGAATGTAGGATATACGGAGCAACCATACGACACCCCGATACGTTAGGCTAGAATCAGGAGAACACGCCACAACCCTTGTGAAGAGAGGAAAAGGGAAATAGAACGGTCATAGAAAATAAGAAAGGAAAAATAAAAAAACCCCCCAACAACCCCCCACCCTACACCCCTGCAGGTGGCTACGACCTAACCCCACTAGCAGCGTGCCTGTCGCCCTCTAAACTACACCCCAAGGAAGGGAAAAAGGTTGGAGGAGGAGAATATAACAAAACAGTTCGGGCTCCCGGAGTACCATCCCCCCGCCAAGAGCAAACTTTCCGCGCCATAGTGTTAAGCAAATTATGGCAAATCAAGAGGCATTACATAAGGGAGTCGCAAGCAGCAAAAAGGACCATCACGCCCGATCCCAGGCACCATAGAGGCAGCAAATCCCGTCTCGAACACATCAGACACCGAGATGTCAAGCACTCGGGGACACAACTAGCCTTCACTCCCACAGATATTTCCCAGCAAAAACAAAGAAAAACATTGCATCAGAGCCCAATCAAGCGTAGCCCAGACCCGCACGTCCCCAAAACAGCAAGAGCCAATATGACAGGATAATTTACAAGGGACAGAATCAGCCAAAGACCATGTATCCCATGTCCCCCACAACCCTAAAAATCAGAAAATGTCAATACGGAGGAAGCATCGTTTATCCTTGCCCAGTCTTGATCATACCATCAAAGCCCACCAGATTACCAATCTCCAAGTCCATAGCTGCAGGGAATCGTCATGCCAAAGCATGCCCAGCCAGCAACACCATTGCAATGCTTTGGTACAACCGGACCTCATCCAAGCCCATTTCCTGCTGGTACGGCGGACCCAACCCGGCACAAAAACATGACTCCCACACTCCCTTCGGCAGAGTAACGCAGGGGGAGAATGTCTCAATGTCCAAACACAACTGGAGTAGCACCAGAGTCACTAGCAACATGACGTGGAGAAAAGTTCCATCGCACAGTTCCAATCTAGAGCCTACAGGATGTCCGAGGCATCCGACGTCGCGGGCCTGAAATGGCACGAAGATCAGTATCTCTGGCACTCCGGTATCAGTGACGGACGCCATCTTGTCACATCTGGGTAGTGAGTAAGGCATCTCGCCGTGCATCAACGGACCATCCGATCCCATTCGCCCGGCCGCGAGAATAACAGCATCCAACTTACTCCCCAACAATCGGGCATCCTGCTCCAAGGTGTCGTGAAGGGCAGCTAGGGCAGCCATTAGATCGCCAAAGTGTAGTTCTGCCCCGTGCCCCCTCTTTGTCACGCTTCCCCTCTGCACATGCCTTGCATTAGGGCGAGACTCAGTTTCCCAGAAGCTGCACTCTTCCCTGCCCACTATATTCCGGGGCAGCGCAACTCCGGACTGGAACCGAGGCACACGCAGCGGGGCACCGGGCGCCATGGAACCACCGTCAGGGTCACCAAAGCCGATGCAATGCGACCAGATCGCGGCCATCCATGGAACAATCCCTGCTCGATCGCGATGCGCCCCAAATTCGGGACCCTCCCGTCAAAAGCGGGACGAGTCTCAAAGCACTTCCCGGTGGCAAACGAGCAAAAGTCAAACAATCACTTAATCCACTCGGGGCACTACGATAGGCATCTCCCCAACTCGTGCCCCCAATCGGCCAGTGCAAGCGCTGCGAAAATCGGCCGTTTCTGCCACACGGGTTCCGGCCGGCCCTTCTGCACCTCCGGTGGCCGCTGTTGTGCACTTGGAGACCGGCCGTAAAGTCTAATCGAGGCCCATGTCATAGGGTTGTTACGGGCCGCAGACGTCGTTGGCTGTTGCTCCCGTTATTAAGCAGGCACGAACCTCGGGATCGCGCCCTCGATGAGCGGTCGTGGTCATACACCCAATTATGCCATTTCGCTTCAGGATATCAAGCAGGATGTAAGCGCCGGAGGAGACGGCACCCGGAGCCGAGGGATTAGGCGGCCATCGCGGTCGCCGGCTTGGCTCCTCCTCTCCCAGTTTGCAATTCTTGAACTGAATCAGGTACATTTAAAGCAGTAACACCTGGAGGTATCACTGTCAGTACTGAATCTACAGGTAATGGGTCAATATAAAATGTTTGCACAGTTTTCTCAATCTGTGTTTCTCTCTGTTTAACAGAAGCAGTAGCCCCTGTAGTATTTACTGGTACACTATTTTCAGTATTTTTCATGGGAACCACATAGAGTGGTGGACACTCAGTTATCAATGCATCCATTATTTCATCCCCATAATCATTATTTATTTGAAGCTCTTTATCATCACGAATTCTCTTCTCCTGCATTTGGTGCTTTACCTTTTTATCCTCACTTGCTTTCTCTCTTGCTGTTTTTTCCCACATGCTTAAGGCCTCAAATTGTGCAGCTTTAGATTGTGTCTTTATTTCACATAACACTTCCCTTAATTTGTCAATGATTTGCAATTCAAAAGTACCATCTTTTGGAAACCTCAAAGCACCTTCTTTTTCAGTAATCTTGCACCATTGGTGAACCCAAATACATGTATTTTGTCCCAAATTGGTAGACATAAAATGCACAGGTGTTCCTTCAGGAGCATCACAAATAAAAAATGAATTTTTTCACTTTACCTCCTAACAGCTTCTTTAAACCTTCAAACAGTTTCATTTTTGCAATAGTTCAATGCAATTTCTTTTCCCCAAAGCTGTCAGTCTCACTTTTAGTCAGTTTAACTCCTACCACTGACCCTCCACAAAATCTTACTGCAATATTTCTCTTAATCAATAACTCTGTTAGTAACAACATAAATACATTCGCTACTCTGTCTGTTGTGCTAAATAAAGGATAGATTTATATTCCCTGCGAGTAACACATTCCACTTACCCTTCACAAAGTAAGACTTTCCGTTTACTCTTCAAACACTACAGGTAAATCCCTTCCGCTTACCTTTCACACAAGCTCAGAAAAACCTGCTACTCCTTTGGACTTATCCTTCAGGATATATCTTAGGCCAAAGTTTCACCAGCGAACCCTTTTGCTGTCAATCAAGCTCAGAAGAACCTGCTACTCCTTTAGTGTGACCCTTTCTAGGTGATATCAGACCAAAGTTTCACCAGCGAACTCTTTGCTATCAATCACTCACACAGAAAATAGTCCCTAATTTAACACTGCCAGCCCTACCTAGCTTCTCAGTGTTATTCCAACAGACGAGTAACCTCAGTGCAGTGTGGCTTCCATTTACCACCCGCTATTCCTTCCCGGGATTCCACAGGTGTGCATACCTGCGTGTTCCAGACAACATAGAACAAGACACTAACTTAACATGAAGAGTTAAAACATGTATTCAATAACCAAAAAAATATGTCCTATGAAATTACCAATATAATCAATAACACCATCAATTTAAAATGAGCAAAATTTCACCAACAGTAACAAAACTTAATATTTTCAACACTTCAAAAATACATGCTAGCATATTAACAACATTTCACAACCCTATTGATACTCACACCACTTCTTGCATCACCTTCCAGTACTGCTTTGCCAGTCTTCAGGTTCTGAACATTGGAGTCAGGAATCAGGACTTGGGCATTTATCTAACTTGGGCAATTATTTTACTTCCCTCTAAGGTCAATGATCCATTAGTTGAGTAGTTGATGGTGAAATCAATAATCATTAATCACCAAACTAATCAATAATGACCATCCTCTGCTTACCAAAAACGGATGGAGCGGTAATTTCTTCTGGTAGGTTCTCAATGCAAAACCCTCATGCTACCTCTAATTTAGAGCTCAAAAGGTGTTGGGCCCTTCACACCATGCATTACCTTCAGGAGATTTTAAATAATCATGAACAGTAACAACTACAATTATTATTCAAGCCAATAAAGAGAGTTGTTGAGTATTTTAAAGGGTTTTATTTTCTAGTCAAAAGTTAATTTTTCTCTGACCCTTTATTCATTAGTAAAATATCAATCATGTTACAGAATTTGGAGAACAGGAAAAATATCAATAATACAGAACACATTACAGTCTGCATATAAGCATTACATGTAGTTATGAAAATGTGGCGCAAAATATCAGTCAAAATTCTTTAAGAGTTTCTAAGAAAAATAGTCTTGCAAAGCTAATCAATAATTAAATAGTTGGCAAAAATCTCCCATTAAGAGAAATAAATGCATAAGTCAAATAAATCTTTTCAGACCTAATTAATTAGTCAAAGCATAAACTTAAAGTTTAGCATCTAAAATCTAAAGAGCCTTTCTATCTGTTGCTGCTCAATTGCATCTCTGTGTCTAAAGAGCAAAAAGGAGGGAGACAGCCCGCCCTTCACCAGACCTCAAAGGAATGTGGCCTGATGTGCCAAGATATGACGTGGAAGCAAGAAACCTCCCCCTGAATCTCCTCGGACGCCCAAGGCTGCACCCGTGACGATCTCGTACCTAACCCATAGGATGTCTGGCCTAATCTGTTCCTTCTCTCAAGAGCTCACACACCCCCCTAATGAGCCTAGACGCCAGCTGAGATGAGAAAGCCAGCCCCCATCCAGAGAGGACATTATTTTATACCCTAATTATTGGCAGACTACACAAAGATGTAGCATCTTTCAGGAAAACCTGTACGTGATTGGTCAGTCATAATGGCATGAGTTGTCACTCCCCTGACTCATTCTAAAATCCTGACTTTACCAGTTTTAACAAAAGAAGCATACATGAATAACTACATTTATAAACATTTGCAACATTTACTAGGAAAAATGTTTCATTCTAATTCTCTTCCTTCCACAGCGCAGTCAGATGGACACTTTAACTAACACTGGTACATTGGCACAATCACAAGAATGTACAAAGTTCAAAGTGTCCTAGACTCCTTTAGGAAAGCTGGTACAGTCTGCGCATGCTCTCTTCTCTTTAATGCAAGCCATAGCCTTGCTGGATTCACAGGCAGCCATTTAATTGTAGGCCCCAAAAATAAAACAAACACAAAGATAATATTAATTTCATGTAAATCAGCCCATTATGTTTCCCTCCCTCATACTAATACCCCTTATAAATGTTTACCTAGCCAAGCTATTAGTTTCAAGCAGTTTTCTATTATTTATGACAACATGCAAACTAAATGTGTAACATAGCATTTTCATGCATTTAGTGTAAAATTTAAAAGCACACACAATTAATATAGTGCACACAGCAACATGCATTAGTGTTTTAGATAGCTTTTCATGCAAAAAGCATTTAGTCCCCTGTGTAGTGTGTGGCGCATTTGTTAATTCACACACATTATAAAAAGAGGTGTTATTTAACTGAAAATATTTATCAAAATATGCAACAAGTCAAAGTCTATTAAGACAGGAATAGTAAATTTTAGATTGCATGGGATGGGCTGGGAAAGAGAGAAACACATTCTATTAATCTTCAAAGGTAAACAGGCCACTTTTCTCTACATTGGAAAAAACACATGTTAATTCAGCAAAAGCATTTCAGGCTGAATAGGCCTCACTATCATGTTTTTCATGTGCCATGTTTTTAACTTGCACCACAATGTGTGTGGCAATTTAAATGCAGTCTGATGCACAAAAAATAAAACAATGCCTGACTGCAGATGAAATCTGCTCCATCACATTCAAAACCAGGAATTGTTGGTAGCCATTTTGTACCTCGGTAGAAGCGAAGTTGAAGAAGTCAGTGGAAGAAGTGTGGAAAATGTATAAAGGGGGTAGGGTAGAAATATCTTGACCCTCTATAGCTTCTTAGAAGGTCCCACAACGCCTCTCAGGGCCCCCCAATTATTTTTTTTTAAACTGTAAAGTGCGCTTAGGGTGCGGGGATCATGTCGTAAACAAACAACTAAAAGGAAGCATGGGCTTTATTAATTAGCTACTGGGGGGCCAAATCCTGGGGGCAAAATATTTAAATTTTATGGGGTCCCATAGGGGCTTCCTAGCACCGGAAATCGCCCCCCTCCAGGGATAAAACATTGATGGGTGGTGGGGGTGGCTCAACCATCAACCCACTAGTAAAATGGATGGGTAGGGGGCTTAAAGTCCCACTACCACCTGGGGCTTTTTCGAAAAATGGTTGAGGGGGGCTCAAAGGCTCCTCCAGTCCTAGGGACTGCCATTTCTGTTTGCTATGCACAAGTTAGGTGCACGACTCTAACGCGTCGGGTGCGCGACTCCAAGGGAAAAAAAGTTATATTTTTCAGATATGCATGCAGCTTATGTGTTAAGATTTTGGGTGGCTCTAAAAAGAGCCCTTGAGTTTATTGAGAGATTTTAGTACTTACAAGTAAGTACCTATGTAGAGTCTAAAGTTCAAGAGGAAGACTCTGTTACCCTTATCTTTAAAATGTACACCATCTGTCCTATAGATGCCATCCATATTGAAACTCAGATTGTTGTGGTTAATGGACCCCATTCTAATATCTTGGATAAAAGCAGAAACAGATTTATTGACATGTTTCCTAGCTTTCTCAATTTGTGGACAAAATCGACTGGACCAGTTCCATTTCTGCCTTTGGCATATGTTAGAATAGACAAAGGCAATTTGGGGAAAAAGAGACATACATTCTCCAAAGGTGTCCTTCATAAGTATTTCCAGACCTACCCCAGTCAAAGTGCCTGGGTCATTGCCAGTGCATAATTATGAGGTCAGGTTGTTGGAGATGTAAAAAGGATGTAACCAATGGCATCAAATGGTGCCACTTTAACCCTCTCTGTCCAACCCATTTAATGTCTACCTTTGGTAAATCTAGGTCTTTGTCAATGGCTCCATTTTCTGCGTACCTTTGGCTCCAGAAAATATAGCTGTGTTCCACAATACCATACTGTAAGCATCTTGCAAGGAGGTTTGGATGCACTGAGATGGTCTGTGTAAATGAAATGGCAGTTTGAAAAGTATGATTTTTCTAAAATGGTGGATCAGGTGTAGTTTTGAAAAATCAATAGAAATGATTGGCTGTTTAAAAACATTGTAGTCTGAAAAGTGGGGTGCATGTTCCTGTTTTTTAAAAGCATATTTCTTATTGGTTATGAGAAACTGTTTGAATGCAGCATTACATTGGATTAGGTGATATTTTGAAAAGTCAAGCACACTTGCTGTTTGCATTAGAAACATTGTGTGCTGAACTTGTGACCTGTGTGCTTAGTTCAGTGTTGCATGTACTGTTAGCCTGGTAACAGGCAGTAAGTAGATTGGGGGTAGGGTTGAAACGTATGTCAATTGGAAAGGGCTGAAATGTGTAACCCATAGAAATGTGTGTTAGATTTTGAATTAATGTATGATTTGATATTTACATGTATATGTGTGCAGAATTATAGGGAAACTTTGCAATTTTTTGGTTTTGCTAAGTGGTGTAGTACAGAGGTTCTGTATAAGAAAATCTGGTGTGTTACTGACATTCTTCTTAATCAACAAATCAATTTGAAAGATAAATTAGTAATTTGTGAAGAGTTTTATGTGGGGTTTTTGTTTTTAATATAAATAATGTGTTTTTCCTGGTAAAATCCAGGTAGTAGTGTTGCTTGTCAAGAATTACAAGTGTGCCTGCTGTTAGGATCCTGCATAAACCGCGATTATCGAGAGTTTTAGTATCGCTGCTCAAGTGCAGGGTTACTGGGGGGCTGGTGTTCCCCAAGACTTTTTACTGCACCAGAATGGAGGCCAGGAGGCCTCGCTCCTACAATATAAAAGGCCATGGAGGGTGGTGATCATCGGGGTTTAGAGGGACTTTTGAACCCTCCGGATTATTGTTTTTCAAAGCTTTGAAGAGTAGCGGTTCCCGGAGCTGGATGGGGTCTTTAAGGCCGACCTACCTAGGTATTTTTCTGGGGAGTACCTTCGAGTCTCCCCACACATTTGTAAATGTAAATGTAAATCCAGTACTTGTATAGCGCACAAATTATCCCTGTAGGGGTATGTTGGCACTGGGGGCTGTTGGTAAGATTAAGCAAGCTATTGCCCAAAATCGCATGGTGCTGGGCAGACCCCTGCTGCCGGAGCCGGGGATCGAACCGTGATTCCCAGCATCCAGCATCAGTCACCCTGGCCAGAGGGGAGACACCTCTTCCCCATTTATTTTGTAGCACCGAAGAATGCCGGTCCCCGGGCTACAGGGCCCCTCTGAACCCCAATGAAATCTAATATTTGAGACCCCGGGATTTGGCCCTCCCCAGGTAGCTAATTTTTAAACAAGCACAGGAGCCCGTACTTCGTTGTAATTTTTTTTATGGCAGATACATGCACCCTGCGCACATTTCTTCGTTTAAAAAAAAAACATGCTTTAGGACATAGACCGTTTTAAACTCCTATACACTATGCGGCAGATTTACAAGCACCTTGCGCCACATTTGCGTCACTTTTCCCATTTAAAAAATGACGCAAACTTGGCACAGGAGGGTTGTAAATAAGCCCCAATGCATGTACTTGTCTAATTACCTTTACAGTTGTGTTTCAGGCCTACAATTCTCGATTCATTAAAGTAAAATTCAACTGGTTATAAATTAACTTAGTATCTTTTCTTGTACTATTCTAATTATTCAGTTTGTATGCATGCACTCATATAGTGAGCAAGGCTTTAGGGCACAGAGTGCATCAAACTTCTATGCACTATGCATGTGGTGTAGTGTAACTACTTTCACATTTATATTTAAAGTATACAATTTCTTTGTCAGTATCTATATAGAATGTGTTTTCATAGTAATAGTAAAGTATCATTTATAAGATTAGTAATAGACTTTTATTTATGTTTATTTTTAACAGATATTGTTTATCATCATTAAAATAACGTTATCATACCTGAAAGAGGTCAAAAAAGAAAAAGAGAGCTAAAAGATATTTACTTGAAGAAAACTCAACAACAAGTATTGGATGAGCAACATAATGTGGCCAAAAAGAGAAAATCTTCTGGTAAGATTACTAAGAACTTTATTTTAAAAAATTCTAGACGGAAAAATAAGGTTGAAAATGTTGAAAGAAGTGATGACGCTTCAACAAGAAAGAAAAATCCAAATAAAAGGAAAGTAAAAAAAGCAAATGTAGAATCAAAAAAGTCTACTTTTGGTAAAAGAAGAGAAAATCAGTATAAAGAGATTCGAAAGAACATATTTTATAATAGAGTAGTACATAATTTGCTGAAAGATTTGAAGAAATATAAAAAGAGATCACTATTTTATAAAAAGAAGCATGTTGAATCCATTGTTGAAAAGGCTTTTGAAATAAAAAGTAAACTATTTATTTTAGTTTTAAACAGAATTCGATCGATCAGTAGATAAACCAATCCATTCAATGAAGGCCAAAAGTAAGAGGAAAAGAGTAATACAAACATTTTTGTGATTTCTTTTGGGTGAATGGAAACACAGTTCAAGTTCAGAGCCTTTCTTTAATGAAGAGAGTTATTTTCAGACCAATGATTTGTTGCATGCAGTTGACACAAGTGGTCGAGCTTATGAGGTTAGAAATGGTTGTCCAATTGACAAAGAGAAAATGGTTCCCAGAAATGCAGAAGTAGTGATAGTTGATAAAGTTCTAGGCAGACGTGCTAAAGCCCCAGTGTACACGTGGGATTGCAGTAGTATTTGTAGTGAACGACAAGGTCTATTGATCTTTTACATAATTTCTTACAAGAATACAGTAAAAGAAAATGTGTTAAACAAAAGATTAAGATGTTGCAAGGACTAGACCCTTCTGGAGGGAGAAAAAATACGGGTTTGCAAGGTCATTCTCTTGCTTGTCTTTCTAGAAAAGTATGTCAAAGTGTTTTTCATCATTTCAGGATGTTGGCAGTACAACATACTCAAATGCGGAAGTTAGTCAGAAGATTTTATTATGCAAAAAGTCCAGCACTAAAGTTAATTGAGTTGAACAGTGCTCTTTTGCGTGGGTCAGTTTCAGATGTGAAGAAGATTTGTGATGATTTTGACTTTTGTTACTTTGGTCCTGAACAAGAGAGTGAAGAAACTCAGACATTAATAGAAGAAAATGTTGAAGAGAATGTTGAACATAGTTGTAGAATACATTTTGAGGTGAAATTACAAAGTTTAAGGTGATTTTAAGAGAAAGGGCAAATTACTCTTGTATTTGTTGCCGGCAAACTCACTATAAAAATCAGACTAGGAGTGTTGATCTGTATTTAAAAAGTGAAAGAGAAAATCATGATAAGTGGAAGGAATTTGCAACTTATTTGTTGGTAGAGAGATTTGGTAGAGAGATTTGGGTTCTGATCAGCGTATTTGTAAATATTGTTATATAAAATTAGATGAGAATAAAATGTCCTCTGCTGTCCATAATAATCTGTCCATAATAATCTAGAGTTGGTTGCTATTCCTCCAAAATTGATAGATTTAAATAGCTATGAGTCTATTCTTATTCAATGTGTGCACCCGTTTCAGGCTATTGTTCGTATGGAGCCTAAAACAGGTAAATTGCCTCCTTCAGATTTACAGAGAGGATTACAAGGAAGAGTTGTATATTTACCATTAGATTTAAAGAAAAATGTTGAAACTATTGGTGTAGAGTGTGTAGAAAATGAACCACTAGTGATTCTAGTTAATGGCGTTCCTATTAAGAGTAAGAAAATCTGTCAGGAGTTAGTGGATGTTAGGAAAGTGCAGAATGTGACTTTGTATTTAATAAAAAACAATGAGTACTTTAGAAATGTGTATATCGGAGAAGAAGAAATACTTTTAGCAGAAGATACTGAACGTCAAGCTGACAAATTGAAAAAGTGGATATGTCAAGAAGTGAAGAAATGTATGAAGATTACAGTGCACATCCACTTCATTCAAAAGAAGCGATGGGGAACACTATTGAGTTGTTTCAAATGAAAAAAGCTAAGGGAAGTCCCATGAGTGTATGGGAAGAGAGCTTGGAAGCTTGTTGTTTTCCGTAGTTGTTTCCAACAGGAAAAGCAGGATGATATGATGAATGACCTGTGCAAATTCCTACATCTGAATATCGGAGAAGAAGATTATATGCATAAGATCCAAGATTTAGACAATGTATCCCTTATATATTTCATCTTTCGTTTGAAAATTACTTGTCTGGACTTTCATATGCAGTCAATCACATATTGAAAACAGGGGTACATCTGAAAAATGTTTCTGCTAAGTATTTTATGGATAAAGTGCACCAGAGGGATGATCATTTAGAATCTCAGCTGATTAATCTAATTGCATGTGAGCGTGGTAATAATGAATATTGGTACCGTCGTCATGGAGAACTGAAATGTAGGCTACGGAACTTAGGAACTCCTCCATGGTTCCTTACCCTAAGTTGTGCTGAGTACTCTTGGGATGATTTACTTGAATTTCTTCGAGAGGCAAATTCCAATATAAAAAATATTGAATACAAGACACCTGGAGAATTGTGCACCTTGGATCCTGTTAATGTATGTAGGGATTTTAATCATAGATTTGAAGCTATGTCTTTTATCTGCAATAAAAATAAGAGAAGATGTGGATTTCTTTTGGAGAAAGGAGTATCAGCAAGAGGTGCTCCTCAAATACATATGCTGTTATGGATCAAGGATGCCCCAAAATTTGGAACAGATTCCGATGATACTGTTTTGTCTTTTATTGAAGAATATGCCACATGTGCTATACACAAAAGCACAGAAGAAAAAAACTTAAGACAACAAGTCTTACAATTCCAAAGCCATCGAAGTGGAAAATACTGTCGACGAAAGTACAAGTCTAAGGACAAGTTTTATACCAAATGTCAGTTTCCATTTCCATGTCCTGTACTATCCAAAGGAAGAGTGAACGGTTTTATGTCAGCTATGCGATATGTCATCACAAGAAATTCTCCAAAAAATACCTACAATTTAAGAAGAAGCGAAGAGTCAAAATACATAAATGACTACAATCCGGTTATTTTGTCCAAGTGGAATGCTAACATGGATATTCAATATGTTGTGGACAATGTCATTGCTGTTGCTCGATATGTAACGTCCTACATTACAAAATCAGAAAAGATGGAAATGAAAGAAATGTGGGAAGAGATTTCTCACGAAAAGAGTCTAAGTAAGAAAATATAGAGTTTCAGTTTGAAGATGTTATCCCATTGAGAAATTGAAACATATGAATGCTCAGCACGGTTATCATCTGCAGGTCTATACTCCAAATCTAGAAGAATAATTTGGGTGAGTCTAGGTCTTGCTGCAATTCAAATCAGGTACTGAAATCTGTGCAATAAATTGAATATTTAGCAAACAAAGATGCAGAAAGTACAGATATTTTGAAAATGAATATGTTGGACACATATTACCCAAGCAGAAGCCATCATCTTGAGAACATGTGTCTCTATGAAGTGTTGCAAAACTACACTTTTAAACAGAATACTACTGAGAACATCAATGATGGGAAATATGGAGTGATTGGATCCGGAGGATGTTTGGTAAAACAAACGAAAGAAAATTTGATTAATCACAGGAAACTGAGTTGCGACACTGTTGATAAAAGGGAATTTTACTATTTAGCTCTTTTGCAACTGTTCAAACCGTGGTGTTCAGAATTGGAATTACTTGGAGATTTTCAGAACTATGAAGATTCCTATAATGCTTGTAAAGATAACATACAATGTACTGCTTTTGCAAATTATGTGAAAATGTTGAACGATGAAGTTGAGCAAGAAGCTACTATTGCAGCTGAGATTGCTAGAGACATTTCTCAAGACAGTCAAAGTTCTGCTGCGCTGAGTCAAGATCCACTAGGACAACCAGTTGTTGAAAATGAAGCAGCAATCACCATGAATGAGGTGGAAACAGTAATGCATCAAGCTCAAGAGGATGTAACAGACTTACCAAACTTGGAAGAACAACTAAATGTTGAACTGAAAAAAATATATCAGCAAGTGAGACAACAGATAGATCATGGATTTCTTCATGAAAAGAAAGAATGTACATGCTCATCTTTTCAATCTATCCAAATGTATGTGAGTGGATAAGCTGAAACAGGAAAATGTTTCTTAATTAAAGTAATCGCCAGTTATCTACAGAAAACAACATAATCACATTTGGCTTGTGTTATAACTGCTCCAACTGGGTTAGCAACACACAACGTTAAAAGAATTACATTACATTGTTTACTGATGCTACCTGTGGAGCATGAAA
This sequence comes from Lissotriton helveticus, assembly GCF_964261635.1. Lineage (NCBI taxonomy): Eukaryota > Metazoa > Chordata > Amphibia > Caudata > Salamandridae > Lissotriton > Lissotriton helveticus. The sequence goes on from NC_136061.1 coordinate 1,782,620,621, forward strand.
ACAAATTGGAATATCACAAGCTATTTGGAGAAGCTTGTTGTGAAGTTTCAAGAGTGCTGAAGAAAATGAAACTTCTGATTATTCATGAGGTAAGCATGGTCTCAAACTTCTTGCTTGTTTTGTTTTTGTGCATTTAAGAATGCAGCAAATTCTTAAAACAGAGTATGAGGTGTTATTTGGAGGAAAACATGTCATTGTTTTTGGAGATCTACTGAAACTTACTCCCGTCAAGGAGGAAGACACTAGAAAGTCTCTGGGTAGTGTTTTTAAATGTAAACATTTGGTCATATTTTGAATACAAGGAACTCATTACAAATATGTGACAGGAAAATTATATTGATTATGGAACTATTCTTCAAGATATAAGAATTGGCATACTGACAGAACATGGGAGAGAAGCTTTGCAGAGTCGATTACTTTCCAATTTGTTTCCAAATGAAAATATAGTTCCTGAGAAAATATATATGAAAATTATAGAAAACAAATCTGTAATCTGCTTAATGCAACTCTGCATGAGTGTTCTATATTCAACGAACAACTTTTGAAGCTGGAAAATGAAGAAATAATAAAAATGGAAGCCATTGATAAAATTGAGCATGAAGGAATCACTATTATTTTGACAGAAAAGTTGAAAACAAAATTGGATTCTTTAGAAAAATCGGTATCTAAAACTTCTGGTTTAGAAAATAATTTATATGTATGTAGAAACTGTCAGGTAATTTTAAGGCGAAATTTGGATGTAGAAAAAGGTTTAGTTGATGGAGCAATGGGCAAAGTTGTGGATTTTGTTAATTATCCGAATAAAGATGGTTTGAATTTTTTAAAATTAAATTTGATCACATTGAATAAGTAAAACAAATTGGTATTTGGTCAGTTCGCTTTTTGCTTGTTAAAGATATATATGTCCGTAGAAAACAGTTTCCAGTTTCTCTGGCATATGCAGTGACTATTCATAAATCTCAAGGTTTAAGTGTAGAATGTGCTTTGGTGAACATTGGAAATACTGTGTTTAAAGAGGGTATGGCATATGTTGCTTTGTCCAGAGTCAAAACTTTATCTGGTTTGCTTTTGATTGATTTTGATGACACAAAAGTTACTGCAGATGCAAACTGTGTAAAAGAGTATAATAGGTTAAGAAGAGCGTATGCTCCCAATTTATGTCAATATTCTGTATCTGAAAAGCGTGTAGTAGGTCTGAAAAGAAGATATGAGAAAATCTGTAGTGAGGTATTGAGAAGGGAAAAAAACAAGATAATGATATGATTGCAAACAAATAGGAAACTGTTGAAGACATTGTTTGTTATCAATTTGAAAATAGTTCAGGTGTCAACTGCTATGCTAATGTAGTGGTCAATGTTGTTTTTTTTCTTGAAGGTTTGGAACAGCAAATTTTAGAGAATCAGGAAGAAAGATTTTGTTCATTGTTTTATTGCATTTATAAAAAATTGAGAACTGATAAAAGTAAAATACAAAGTGTTTGTGATATTCGTAATCTTTTGGATGTATGTTCTGGTTCTACACAATTTACGCAAAATATCCAACAAGATGCTCAGGAATTTCAAATGTATATGCTAACCATATTGGAAAATGAATGTATACAAATTGAAAACCTTTTTGGCCTTTGTTATAAATGGGAACATCATTGTGAAAGTTGTATGCATACATGTAACCCTAGCATAGACACTGCATGATTTATATATTTGGCATTGCCAGACTGTAAGTCAGTGTCTTTCAATAAACTAGTTAAAGCAGCAAATCAGAACATGGAGTGCAGCCAATGCAAATAAGAAATGTTGTCAACATAATTTATACAAAGATATGGACAATATACAATTTTAATGATGCAAACTTGTACAGCTGATGGAAGAAAATTAGAAACTTTAATAAAACATTTTGTAGCAAGTCAACTATCAATATCAGGAAGGACTTTTGTAGGAGTAGCAATAATTTTCCTTGATGGTCCTTCCACAACATCTGGACATTACGGTGCCTATCTAAAATGTGACAAAGGCTGGACTCTTTGTAATGATACTCAGTTAGTTTTTAAACAACGTTTGCCAAACTAATTACCCAATTCCAACCTAATATTTTTAAAGCCAAAGTTTTAGGAACAAAATTCGGACTCTGATGAATTTATTAATACGTATTATTACGATTACTGTTGCAAAATTTCAATATAACGGATTTCAAGAATATTATTTTGCTATGAGGAAAAGTGTTTATTTGAATTACGGACTTTTTCTTGCTCATTGTCTCGGTGTATAGTTTTAAGCAACAGCATTTACGGTTTTTATAAATTTAGGTTTTAAAATGTTCTTACCAGTAAGCATTTTATATATGTGTGATCTGTATTATAGGGTATTTTATTGAGGATGGACTTTTTTTTTTTTAAACAATCTTTTTGATTGTTTTTTTTTGCCCGCTGTTATGTGATGAGTACGATTGAAATCACTGTTTCTAGTGAAATTCAATATATTTTGAGAACAACAAAAAAAGCAAAGAAAATAATTTGTGAAATGTAAAAATGATTCTGTTTTCTAAAAAGTATAGTACTATGTATTATAACTGTATTTGTTCTTCTCTTTTACAGATTCTAATTCTAAAGTATCATATTTATTCTATTAAAAAAACTGAAAAAATATCTAGCATTTTTTATTTATTTTATTGTGAAGGTAAGTTTAACTAAGTATTAAAATGCACAATAGCCTGTGTTTGTACAAAGGTGAAGAAAATGGAGAAGGACGCAGTAGATGTATGTGGAAAGATGCTCTGTGGCTGTTTTAAGTTACAGGATAAAGTTAACATGAATACTGAGGGGCAGATCTAGAAGATAGTGCAGCAGCGTGACACTGCAAGCCTTTTGGCTGCACCACGCGGTGGCACTTTCAGAGCACAGGAATGTGACATATCTACAATGATATGTCGTAGTCCTGTGCTCTCTCCTGCGCTGGTGCAGAAACAGCTGCAAGCGCCGGTGCAGGCACCTTGGAACCATGGTGCAAAGATGCCTGTGCCATGCGTAGATTGTTTTTGTGCAGGAAGGGTCACCTTCCTGCACAAAAAGAATCACTAAAAGCTTTTTCCTCTTTCAATGCGTGCTATACAATACAGCACGCATTGAAAGAGGAAAAAAAAGAAGAATCGAAAACATTTCTCCTTGTTGCACCTCCCTACACCACATATAAACTCCACATGACACAGATATTCTTACCAAAAGTGGAATGTGGAATTCCCACTCTGGTATTTTTCTGCATATATTTTTCTTTAATGGGTAGGTGGTGCCATAGAGGTGAACCCTCCTGGGCTGAGGGTGTAAAATCACTGAAATGCGTTGTTTCCTAAAGGAATAACCTCTCCAATAGGCACTCTATAAATGGATTCCACTCTGTTTTCAAATAAAATTTATTGAATCTTCATGTGAGAGTTGATTTCTTTATTTTTCATATGCATTCATCTTCATAATATTGAATTCATAACATGACAAGTTTATTTGTATGGTCAGCCCAATGCATTCCGGGCGGGTGCCCTTCTTCAGGGGACTTAATTTCTGAAAGCAATCAAGTCAAGCACATTTTAGCTATGGGTTGGCTTAACTCCTTTTTGCATAAGTATACATGTCAGAACATAGTTAATGTGAACATGTATGCGTGTTGGCACAAATTTCTACCAACGGCGGTGATGGGTACTCAGAGGTACATGTGATTCTTAACAGAAGTCATAAAGCGTAATGCATTCAAAACGAACGGCAAGTTATAATGTGGAGCAAGTGCTCAGATCATGCAAGTGATTTATCGGGCTGCACGGTGAAAAAAGGCTAGGGTCATGAAATATTCGTGTGAAAACGGTTAATAAACTGTAGTGCACTGTGCATAATGTGGATTCAAAAGTGCATAAAGACAACGTGGTGAACAGTTGTTGACAGATATTTTGTAATGTTGAGCAAAGTTAAGAATGACCAACGTGCAGGAACATCAGTGACGACAAGTCAACCCCATTCTAACCTGTCTATTAAAGTATCAGGTTCGAAGACTATCAAGTTTTGGAAAGCCGGCAGCTGCCTACAAGTCAAAAGAAAGTAATTAAATGGACTCCGCTGATATCCTCAGCAGTTGCTGCATTTAAAAAGATGGTTGACGTAAGTTCGGCTTACCGGTGTGTGGTAGTGTGAGGTGCCGAGGTCCGGAGTACGCGGAGTAACAAGCGAATGCGTCCATTGTTTATAATGAACCAAAAATGTGACGTGTTAAAGTTCAAGCCGGTCACGTCATGTTACGAAGTGAAAGCGGATTCCTCAAGAAAAGACATGTGATTCGAATGAGGGTTGAGTGTGGTGATGAAATCCGAAGAAATACTACAATATTGTGTGATTTACTGCTCAATGTGCGCATAGCGATATAAACGTAAACAATTGAGTTTTGACAAATGACATATAAAAATACATCATATGGTGTATAAGAGAATAAAATAACATATATCTGTAAGTGAAAAGATGGGATTTACTAGTGTCCAAAAATTGCATTAGAATGCTGATTATTAAAAGCGATTACAGTCACTATATAATCCAAATAGAAAGCATGTGGTGTCATTTAAACACGGAATGTACATAATAATGAAATAAATGTATTTTAAATGGGATTACGAGTGTCCAAAATATGTGTTAGAATGCTGAGTGTCGAAAGCGATCGCAGTCACTATCGATCCAAATTGAATGTATGTGGTGTCATATAAACACAGAATGTACATAACGGTTTAAAGGAAACAACTAAATTCCAAACGTTCATTAAGTACTTTTGGCTGCAAGGATGATTAGTTGTTTATCCAGTAAATTTCTCTCCGTAAAAGATGTTGGGTATTTTCATGCCCAGGTAATATTGGTACCATTTCCAAAATACAAAAACGTAACTGGCTGAGATTGTCACTTAATAGTTTGAAATGTGCCGCTACGGTGGATTTAATATTTTTCAGTCTGATGTTACTCTTGTGCTCAATGATTCGCATCTTTATTTTTCTTGAGGTTTCCCCAACATAGACTAATCCACAAGGGCATTTCAACATGTATACCAGATTGTTGCTGTCACATGTGCCTGTTACTTTGAGTTGAATCTTGGTTCCTTTTGAGGGATGTGAAATTTCATTTCCTTTAATTATGGCATTACAATTGCCACAATATTGACATGGAAGGGTACCACGATATTTTGTTGTGCTAGTAATTTCCTTGGTATTTAATAATTCTTTGAAATTTTTTGTGCGTTCATACGCAAATCCGGGGTTAAGGGAGAAAATGCCTTTGAAATCCTCTTCCAAGGCAAGTAATGGCCAGTGTTTTAGAATGACTTTTTTGATGCAATGGCTTCTTGAGGAAAATTTGGAAACAAGAACTGACCTTAGTTCGTCACTTTTGTGTTGTGAGGTTAATAATTGATATCTGGTCAAAATGTGTACTCTCTCTGCAGCTTGTTCCAGTATGGGATCAGGGTATCCTCTTTCTTTGAATTTCTGAATGGTTGTTTTTTTATGTATCTCGTACATTTCATCTGATGACCCAATTCTTTTAATCCGGAGTAGTTGGGAAAAAGGGAGATGCTTTTTTAGAGAAGGCTGACGAAAACGGGAAATGAAGAAGATTGTTTCTGTCTGTGGGTTTCTGATATACACTTGTTTGAAGTATGCCTTTGTCATTAGTGATCATGACATCCAGAAAAGATAGCTGGGTTTGACCCATGGTTGACGTGAGTGCAATTCTGTTGTTTACTTTGTTAAGATTCTGAATGACAGTGGTTAAAGTGATTTCCGATCCCCTCCACAAGATGAAGATGTCATCAATGTATCTCTTATAAAGTATGAAATTGTGTTTCCACTCAGGGTTGTCTAAAATGTGATCTGTCTCGAATTGGTGCATGAAGATATTGGAAAAAGATGGAGCAGCACAATTTCCCATTGATGTTCCAGAGCACTGCACGAAGAATTGGTTGTTCCATTGAAAATAGCTGTGAAATAATGTAAAATGAAGTAACTCCATCAAAAATAGTTTTAGGTTTTCATCTTTGTCACTATTTATTAGAACACTTTCTACTGCAGTCAAACCCAAATTATGGGCAATCGAAGTATATAATGACCTGATGTTAATGTGCTCATGATCATGTCCGCTGTAAAAGACGATTTGTGTTCCTCCAAATATTTAGAAAGTGGGTAGTATCTTTGATGTACGTTGGTATGTGCTGTACCAGAGATTGCAGGTGTCTGTCGATGAATTTACCGATGGGTTCATGTATTGAGTTTATAGTGGAAACGATTGGTCGGAAAGGTGGTATGGTGGCATGCTTGGGTATTTTGGGAATCATATAGATGTGCAGGATAGCCGGGTTGATTTTGATCAGATATTCTTTTTCTTTCATGCCTTTGATTCCGGTGTCTACAGCGATGTCAATGATTTTGGTTAGGATTTTTACAAATTCATTGGTAGGGTCAGTGTCCATAATCATGTAAATTTCTGTATTGTTAACGTGTTCATTAACATTCTTCTCAAAGAAATCAGTATCCATGATTATAAGGGCGCCGCCCTTATCTGCTTGGCGTATGGTAAGGTTGTTGTTTGCGGATAGATTTTTCAAAGCCTATCTCTCCTTTTGCGTCATGTTGGTGGTATTCGGTCTCGGTGATTTAAAGATTTGATTGATATCTTTGAGAATTACTTTTTCAAATGCGTCTAGTACTTTATGGCTTACGGTAGGTAGGTATCTACTTTTGTTCCTCAAACCCATGAGGACATCCTTTTTAGGTTCTTCTTCTGTATCTGGTTTTCGACAACGTTTGTAAAGAAGTGCCTCCGTAGACTCCGTAAGAATTTGTATACACATATCTGTGTTTCGAGGATTTTTGAATGGTACGGTGGGACCAATGAGGTACCTTTTTGTAAAGTTTGAATATGGAATTCTGTTATTTTTTGTCTGGAAATATTTATTACTAAGTTTTGTGACTCCTGGTGTTCTTGGATACTTGTTCCGGAATGGACTTTCTTCTTGCTCCTGCTTCTACTCCTCCTGGTTCTTCCTGTCGTCTAGAGCCTTTCTCTAAAAAAGGGCCTGAAGTTGCTGTTTGTGATATCTGGTTTTCTGGTGCAGGAGAGTCATTCTGATCCTGTTTATCGTGGGTCGGGTATGCAATGATCTTTTGCGATATTGAGAATCATCTGATGAAGTGTCGGCAGACGATTTATCCTGTGCGGGTTTCTGTTGTCGACGCCGGGCATATATGTCAGCCCAGGTATAGACTTCATCAGTTCGATAATCCGTAGTGTCCCTCCTGAATTTCCTTAGTTTTCGCTCATTGATTTCTTTTGTGTGAGTTTCCAATTGTAAGTTTTTGACTTTCAGTACCTCATCCCATTCATCTTTACTCACCATGGTGTTTAGTTCCTTCTTTAAATGGTGTGCTTCTTTATTAAGATCTTCTATGAGTTTAGCCAGTTCTACGATAAACAGTAATATTAGGTCTAACAAGCATTTATTATGAATCGCGAACCATTTTTCTGTAAAACGTGCATTGTTCTTGCACAAGGTGGATTTGAGGGATGTCCTGAGGCCATGCGGAATTCTTTTCACCTTGTGATATTTTATTAGTGTACTTGCCTGTAAACATTGATTAACTATTCATTTGGACATGTATATTAACTGTTTGATATTTGCTTGGGAAGATCCTGTGCTTGTACTAGGGCTTTCATCTTCCTCGATGAGAGAATGTATGCACTGCGAGTCAGCTTCTGTGAATAAGAATGTTTCAGCTCTTTGGTCAGTTGTATGCGAAATTTCCTCAAATTGCATGGCTTTTGTGTTGGTGCGTATTCCACAGGTGCTCAGAAGGGAAAATTGCTGGTCCAAAAGTGGAATGTGGCAATCGCACTCTGGTATTTTTCTGCGTATAGTTTTCTTTAATGGGTAGGTGTTGCCATAGAGGTGCACCCTCCTGGGGTGAGGGTGTAAAATCACTGAAATGCGTTGTTTCCCATAGGAATAACTTCTCCAATAGGCACTCTATAAATGGATTCCACTCTGTTTTCAAATAAAATTAATTGAATCTTCATGTGAGAGTTGATTTCACAGGAGCCCTCTACCCTACAGGTCGGCCTCAAAAACATTGGGCACGGAGAAGCCCAACAAATCCAACATGAAGCAACACTGAGGCCCATTTCTGGAGTTTGGAGCTTTTATTCACAGGCGCAGCAGCACATCATGCCTCCTTTCTCCTTACGCGTTTCAGTATTAGCCTTGGTCACAGGATGGGTGTTTACAATATGCAAAGTGCGTTGTGCGTGCTTAAAAGCAAAAGGTCACATGACTAAAAAAGAACTACATTTCCCATAGTGCAATTTACAAGTCATTGTTTGTGCTGTAATTAGGAAGTCCTTCATAAAATTACTCTTTCTCAATTTTACCATTTGTAAAGTGCACTTATGTTGGCATTGAAATCCAAATGGAAATTAGTCATGAAGATCTTTCGTCCGCATAATGCAGGATTCCCATGTCTGCCTTTGAACAAAGTACATGCTCCAGAACGATCAGCGTAGGACGTTCTCCTCACTGAATCCCTTCCTACGCTTGCATATTTTCGCTATGATAGATTTCCTTGTAGGCTTGTGTGGGCAAGTGGGTCATGCTCCAGATTGAAACATCACAAAAAGCTTTGAAGAAGTGTCCCCCGATCACAGGAGCCCCCGACCCTACAGGGCGGCATCAAAAACATTGGGCACGGAGAAGCCCAACAAATCCAACATGAAGCAACACTGAGGCACATTCCTGGAGTTTGCAGCTTTTATTCCAAGGCGCAGCAGCATATCATGCCTCCTTTCTCCTTACGCGTTTCAGCGTTAGCCTTGGTCACAGGATGGGAGTTTACAATATGCAAAGTGCGTTGTGCGTGCTTACAAGCATTAGGTCACATGACTAAAACAGAACTACATTGCAGGATTCCCATTTGTGCCTTTGAACAAAGCACATGGTCCAGAACGATCAGCATAGGACGTTCTTATATACATCAGCTTTTCCATAGATAGAAAAATGTTGGGTTTGCTATTATCTTTGGTCCAATTTGATGAATCTTCATAAAACTTTCCCCCCAAAAGTTCATCCATCTCAGCTCATTCCTGTAAAGTTTCGAGGAGATCCGCCAAGTGGGAGTTGTGAATAAAATGGGGTCTCAGAACATAAAATCTACATACATTTTCCATGCATAAAAAATAATTCTATATTTTGGCAACTATGTGGTCGATTAGGATGGTGGATGGACTTGTGTCCGCCCGCCACCCCAAGGTGGAGGGACCGGCAGCAGGGGCAGCGGCGGTCCCTCCGTAGCAATTAGGATGTGACTGCCACCCTGGCGGTCACATCCCGTATATTTTACATTGCCGCGGGTGCTGCTTTGAGCAGCACCCGCCGCAATGTAAAATATGCATGTTTAACTTTGGCATGCACAACGTGGCAGGCACTGCGTGGTGCCTGCCACCTTGTGCATGCCAAAGCAGTGGGGTACCATAGGTACCCCCCATGTGCACGCCCCACCCCCAACACCCTGGGGGCTCGCAACGGGCCCCCAAACACAAAAGACCACATGCATTTCCACGGCGGAAAAGCCGCCGTGGAAAAGCATGTTTCCGCCTGCATCATAATATGGCTGGCGGTGTCTTGCAGACAACGCCACCATATTTGGGTACACACACCGCGGATCAGCGGCGGAAGGACTTGCCGTCCGCCGCTGATCCCACCGCCATACTAATGTGGCTCGTGGTGTTTTTGCAGTCCAAGGCGGTGAATCCGCATCCTCCACGCCGGAAGTGGCTTCCGCCGGCCTGGAGGATGCGGATTCACCGCCATCCTAATCGGCCCCTAGGCTAGGGAGAGTCCCTCGAGCCTCCCACAAGTCCTGTGAGAGGTTAAGAGATCAGTTTTAAGGTGAGACTTCACGTTCTCACAGGAGCATGAGGCTCCCACAAGTCCTGCATGAGAGAGTGCTCTGATTGGCTGACTGTTAGAATTTTAGAAGTGAAATGGCTGCCATTGGTATTTACTATGAACATTTGGAAGTCTTTTGGAAATAAAATAAAAAAGCTATATAAGGGGGCAGCAGGAAAGCATGCTGTCCCTCTAAGTTAAGAGAGGAGGTCTCTAAGGGATAACTACTGTGAAGATAATACATGTATATAGTTTTCAACTAATTCTCATCAACTTGAGGGACTAGCAAATAGTAAAAAGGAGTGGATGAGTTCTCAATAGACTCCATTAGTAGGAATGCATATTGTGGTGCTTGTTTTTGATAAAAAAAGTATGCAAGAGATGAGTACTATGATGAGTAGATGGGTATTCTTTGTGGGGTTTACTCGATACTCACACGGGAAATCCTGCCACTGGTGTTTGTGATCCCACAATCCTCTCTCAAGATACGCAAGGAAAATTACTAGACCTCCCTCTAAGTATTTTAAGATCCCACTGGCGTATCTAAATATCGTATGGGGAGGAGTAAAAAAGCCCAAGGCTCAACCAATAGTTACCATTCTTGTTACATGGTTGAACAAATGCTGTGATGTGATTGGGTGCAGAACCAGATATAGCTCACTTTATCCTTGGTGCTTTGAAGGAGTGGGAAGTATTTTTGAGTTGTGCTCAACAGAATTTAATTTACCTGGAGTTGAAAGAGACTGGCATGATCATTTCCGATTAAGAAACAAGTTCAGGTATTTAGTAATATATTTCATAAACTTTGTTGTGAAGTGTTAGTAAGTGTACTATTGTTGGGGAAAACAATCTACACTATGTTTCAGAGTAGAAAGTTGTTTGGGAGGGTGTAAATGTGTTAATATTTCTTTTGAGAGGTGTGTATTAGAATGTAGAGAGATGTGAGTAAGTTTTGCAGATTGTGGTAAAAAATGAAGTATACAAACTGTGTGTACCTCTAAGTAAAGGATTCTTTCTGAATTTATAAAACAAGAAATGTAATATTATAACATTTACCATTCTTATGAGTCTGACTGTTTATATAATTTAACCTTTATGAGATGTTTGAGTGGTGAAATTGCTATTTGTAAAGTGAAAAGATGAGTTGATTGTTAGCAAAGGTGTCTCAAGAGGAATGTGTTACTTTATAAAGTTTTATGAAAATAGGTTTTATAGCATGATGACATTTATTTGTAACAAAAGCGCACTGGAGGAGGGTGTGGAATCTTTCAGGAAAAAAGAATAACAAGTTACTAATGCAATAGATGAAAATATGTAATTGAGTTTGTAAAATGCAGAAACGTTTGGAAAATATACTGATGTATCACTGTCATCAATTATTGACCAGTAAAACTTTTGTCTTTTTGGTTATTTTGTCATTTTTAAGGAGGAAATGGAAACTTGCACCAGAGGAAATAATTCTCTTCTGACATAAGCAGCAAAGAAGAACCTTCTTAAGACAAGTAGGATTATTGTGCTTTTCAGCAATAATTAACTCTTGAGGCACTGTGCGTTCGGATTGGAAGGATATATAGGCACCTGTAGAGTTGAGTAGATCAGCAGCACAAGCTAACCCTGCACTCACTAGGCTCTGTGAACTGAAATTTAGAGATGATGTTTGCTGAGACTTTATTGCCACTTAGACTGCCATCACATACCAGGAAATTGAAGAGTGTTTGGCAGGATAAGGTGGCAAAATCCAATAGGCAAAAATGGGGTGTGTGTATAGAAGCTGTTTATGAGCAGTGGGAACAAATTGTATATAAATGTTTTGTTGTAATAAAAAAAGTTTAAAGTAGTTTAGGATTAATTTCTTTAATACTTAAAAAAAATAAAGTTTATTATAGTATTGCAATATTCAATGTCAATCGCACTATGCATATCTTTTATCTTACAGAGAGTTGGTAACGGAGAACCCAATTATTTGACTATGCAGCAATGGTTACTTGTCATGCAACACTGAGGTGTTCATACAGAGATTATTCTTTGTGCATGTTGTAGTATAGAAAACTCTGATAGAAGAGAGATGTATTGGCACAGACAGCAGTGCATCTTTATACTCTCTTACACACTGCTATCAGCTGCTGTGCACACCCTATTATGATTTGTTGTTGCCCTTGGGAGGTGTCTTAAACAAAGGTGAGTATGTCTCCACAATCAAATATGGACACTAGTTGTCTAAGGCACAGTTCTCAAGAGAGAGAATACTCACTCAATTTTGAACTCTACATTGGACATTCATTAGTATGAGGAGAGGCATATGCAGAGAGAACAGTTTCAACCTACAGCCTACTTTGCACATATGTTACTCTGGGGAGATTTCTCACTTGAGAGGACAGTGTGTTTTCATATCGCACTTCTATAGTTGTTATTTTTTTATTTTTTTTATTTTGGAGGTTTTATATAGTGCAAACAAGACCATTGCGGGTATCAGAGCGCTTTACAGGGTAAATATAGGGGACAAACAGGTATATAGTAAATAACGTATTGTTCTGTACAATTAAGAGTCGTATACACATTTATAAACATAGGTCGTGTGAATTTAGCCATGAGGAGCAATTTCACTTCTTTTTTGAAAGATGCCATAGAGGGATTTAGTTTAGTTTCTGTGGACAGGTCATTCCAGATCATAGGTGCCATCCCAGAGAAGGCTGGGTTGTATGTTTTCTTCTTGCTGAATCTTTGTGGTTTCAGTAAGAAGTTACTCGTACTTCTGGAGGCTCTGTTGCCACATGAAAGCAACACTTTCTGTGCCAGATAGCTAGGAGTGTTGTGATGTATGGCTTTGTGGGTCATACATGCAATTTTTTGTTGAATTCTGTCTTCGAACTTTAGCCGGTAAAGGGATCTGAGGTCCGGTGGGAGTTAGAAGTTTCTTTTGGAGCATGTAATGAGTCTAGCTGCAGCGTTGATTGACGCTCTTAAAGGGGACGTTGAGGATCTGGGAAGACCGCAAAGAGAAACACTTCCATATTCCACTTTTGGGATGACTAGTGCTTGTACTGCCAGTTTGAAGTCCTTTGTGGGCAGGAAGGGTTTAAGTTTTCTCAATGTGTTCATCGGAAAGTTTGCTCCTTTTGTTGCGGCCCTGATGTGTTTCTGCATATTTAGATTTCTGTCCAGAGTTATTCCCAGCAATTTCACTGAGTTGAAGATCTGAGGTTGGCAGTTAAGAGCCGTTAGATGTTTCAGCCAGTCTTGAATTATGGATACTTGAGAGGCAGGAGGGATTAGGAGGAATTTGGTTTTGAGGGTGTTTAGTTTTAGATGGTTTTCGGCCAGGTCTGAGTTTTTTCTAGCGTTCAGCGATTTGATGTCTTCTATTGAGAGGAACTTTAAATATAGTTGTGTATCATCTGCGTACATATGATTCTGTACTTTTGAAGAGTTAAGAATTTTGGTGAGTGGGAGTCGCGTGAGCGTGCGAACAAAGATGGCCGCCGCTGTCCTGTACTAGTGCGTTTTGCACCCGTTTTTTTGCTTTTAAAACGACGATTCCTGTCGAATTTTCTACCAAAAAAGGAGGAAGACCCTGCTACTTGCCTGCATGCCATAACCTGCGATTTTCAGCGCTTTTGAAGTGGTGGACGGTCCTTTTTCCACAGTGTGGTTCCTGGTCCCAGCCCAGCCTCTGAGGTACTGCAGGGTTTCCAGTCAGAGGGGTGGAGTGTAGTTCTAGGAAAGGGCCTGGCTTGGGCCTAGCCATGCCCACAGATCATTTTAGCTGCTGCACCAGTGATTTTTATTGCATTTTCTCACCTTTTGCAGCTTTTTGGGCTAATTTCTTGTATTTCTACTGTTTTCACCTTATTTTTTATTGACAACACGGAGAATAAAACTGTTGTTAATAATAAAACGAGGCAGCAAATCTCTCCTCCTATTAAATCTAAAGTTGTGGAATCCTCAGAGCCTTCCTTATCTTTCATATTAGAGGAGATTCAAGCTTTAAGAATCAACACTGATTCCATTGCGTCAGAAATTAAAAATGTTTGTAAGGAGATGGCTAGTATATCCAAGAAATTTCAGATAATTCAATTAAAATTCAGGATAATAAGGCTAAAATTGACTCTTTCACTTCTCTGGTGGCAAAAAATGTCACCTTTGTGTTCTCAGTTACTGGATTTGAAAAATCGCAAAAGGCAATACAATCTTCGCATTTTTAATTTACCTGAAGATGTTGAAGGGGCTAATTGCAGACTTTACTTGGAAAATTTGCTTCCTGGTCTTTTGCAACTCAAATTTCCTGAAAAATGTGAAATTGATAAGGCTCACAGAATTCCTTCATATCGGAATCCTCACCAAACCAAACCACAACAAATGATCTTTAGGGTTCTTCGTCACCACCACTTGGTCTTAATTAGAAAGGCAGCTCGAGAAATTCCTTCGCTGATGGTTAATGGAAATAAAATCTTTATTCATCAAGATTTTGCCAAGGAAACTGTTGCAATACGTAAGGAATTTTCATAATTCCGTCCTCATCTTCGATGTCTTGGCTTCAAGTATGAACTTTTTGATCCATCGACGATGCGTATCTGGAAAGATAATTTTTCCAAGTCTTTTCAGCGTCCAGAGGACTTGAGACATTTTATTGATCAACAGTCTCATCAGTCAATGGATACTCATGATTACAATACTTGACTTATAGCAGTTCTGCCTGTTTCTGACAGGATACTGAGATTTTCTTCTGTAGGGCTCCAGCGGTTTTGGCCATTCTTGTAACCGTGTGTGCATCTCACTGTTCTCCTCTTTGGTCAAAAGAAGATTCCAAACAATAGTTCCTTACTTAATTTCACGTTTTTATTTTCAGTCTTTTTTTTATTCCATTTCAACTGTTTATGAAATATTTCGTCATATTTCCATCAGCGACACAGTTTCTATTCAAATCCAATGCATTTCGGGCGTGTCAATCCCGCCCTTCATCAGGGAATCATATCTACAATCAAAATGTAACATTCATGAGTATGTATACGTGTGCTTCAGCTTAAACAAACCAAATTTGTGTCTTAAATCAAAATCACCCTATCAAACCTTAATAGCCGGTGTGTTTAATAACATCTATCTTCATAGCTATGTCTCACTTACGTGTCGCGTGTGAGATGTTCAAGTACTCTGTAGAAACATAAAATTAAAACGTGGCTGTGGTTAAGTGTGCTGGGTCGACGATATGATCTTTTCTGATCGTTGTTGCAATAACCCTTGCTGGCTTTACCTAACTCAAACTAACCTGAAAAAAACGCTGTGGATGGCGTCTCTCCGGTTACTCATCGCCTATCTTCCCGACATACTCCTGTCATTCAACAACCTCCTCACGGATTGCTCACCCCTAATATCAGCTATACGAGCCGCTATAGGCTCGTGGTCCGATCACGTGACTCCCAATCCTTCGTGCGGACGTGTGTGCATCTGTGTTCTAATGTGCCGTTATCCACTAGGAAAATGTCAAATCTTTGCTATGGTTGCTTATAAGTGATACTGGTAATGCCAAATACTAAAAAATGAAAAAATGAAAAAACGTGACAACCAATCCCCACCCGGGGATTGAACCCCTCCGTTGCTGTCAACCAAAAAACTCAAGCTCCTAACAAGTGAGCTATTGTTAGATCCAACTTTTAAAACCCACATCTAAGCAACCAGAAGCTCGCATAGTAGCAGTATCCAAGTATTCCACACAAAGTCACAACTTAAAAAAAATTATCACCAAACATTGGAGGATGCTCAAACTAGAACCAGATTTTCAGAAATCATTCGAGCAAACCCCAATATTTGCTCATACCAGAGCCCAAAATTTGGGCGAAATCTTAAAAAGCCGTCCACAAAAAATCAAAGAATTCAAAAGTACGAAACCATGTCTAAACTGCAGGAACTGTAACAGCATTATAAAAGGAAATAAAATAAATCATCCCATGAAAGGACATGAGATTAAATTGAGGGTGAATGCAACATGTGAAACAAAAAACGTAATCTATGCACTGAAATGTCCTTGTGGGAAACTATACATTGGCAAAACCGAAAGGAGTATCAAGACTAGATTAACAGAACACAAATCAAACATCCGGACGAAAAATATTAAATCATCAGTGGCCTCGCACTTTATGGAGGCACAACACAATATTTCACAATTGAAGTATTTGATATTGGAGATTGTAGAAAAGACTGAAGGAAGGGACAACACCAAAGCCATGCTGCAACGAGAACATTTTTGGATTCATAAATTAAGCACCCAGAGCCCGGCTGGGCTAAATGAACGCATGGAACTATCATGTTATCTTTAACAGACTTTAATATGTTCCACCTTGCTCTGATAAAAGGACTACTGCACAGCAGAAATGTTATGATATGAGTATTTACATGTATACACTTCATTTTTAGATCACTATTCCACACAAACACCCAGTGGATCTAACGATAGCTCACTTGTTAAGAGCTTGAGTTTTTTGGTTGACTGCAACGGAGGGGTTCAATCCCCGGGTGGAGATTGGTTGTCACGTTTTTTCATTTTTTCATTTTTTAGTATTTGGCATTACCAGTATCACTTATAAGCAACCATAGCAAAGATTTGACATTTTCCTAGTGGATAACGGCACATTAGAACACAGATGCACACACGTCCGCACGAAGGATTGGGAGTCACGTGATCGGACCACGAGCCTATAGCGGCTCGTATAGCTGATATTAGGGGTGAGCAATCCGTGAGGAGGTTGTTGAATGACAGGAGTATGTCGGGAAGATAGGCGATGAGTAACCGGAGAGACGCCATCCACAGCGTTTTTTTCAGGTTAGTTTGAGTTAGGTAAAGCCAGCAAGGGTTATTGCAACAACGATCAGAAAAGATCATATCGTCGACCCAGCACACTTAACCACAGCCACGTTTTAATTTTATGTTTCTACAGAGTACTTGAACATCTCACACGCGACACGTAAGTGAGACATAGCTATGAAGATAGATGTTATTAAACACACGGGCTGTTAAGGTTTGATAGGGTGATTTTGATTTAAGACACAAATTTGGTTTGTTTAAGCTGAAGCACACGTATACATACTCATGAATGTTACATTTTGATTGTAGATATGATTCCCTGATGAAGGGCGGGATTGACACGCCCGAAATGCATTGGATTTGAATAGAAACTGTGTCGCTGATGGAAATATGACGAAATATTTCATAAACAGTTGAAATGGAATAAGAAAAAACACTGAAAATAAAAACGTGAAATTAAGTAAGGAACTATTGTTTGGAATCTTCTTTTGACCAAAGAGGAGAACAAGGAGTGCCCATAGGGATGTCTTCAATGGTTCACTAAAGACACTGTTAGCTATTGTTTGTAGGCGCCCAGGGACGTCGGCGGCCACCTACGGAGCACCCACCACTGAAAAAAAGCCCACATTAATAGTAGCTGTGCACTAATCCCCAATCCAAGCACTGCATCTCACTTTTCACATTTTTGTATTTCGTTTGTCGTTTTTTCCATGTTTCTTTTTTTCCTTCTATCCTTTGGTCTGTTTTGGATCTACTTTTTGATTCTGTTTATTTTAGTCCGATTTCTTCTTTGCTTTTCTTTCACTTATGCCTGTCTTCTGGTTCTCATTTCTTACCATTTTCTACTATGGCTAATGCTCATAAGTTGAATGTGGTGTCATTAAATGTTAAAGGATTACGTCATCCAGTTAAATGTACAAAAATATTAGATTATTAAGAAGGTACAATGTGATATTTGTTTTCTGCAAGAGACTCATATTGATGACAACATTTTAGATTATATAAAAAAGAAGTGGGTTGTTAGCATTGTCTCTTCTCCTGCTGCTGGCAAATAAAAATGGAGTAGCGATTCTGTTTGCAAAAAGATTACATTGTCAGATTTTAAGCAAACATTCTGATGCTGAAGGTAGATATGTTTTAGCAAAGATTAAAGTCCATGATACATTCTTATTTTTATTGGATGTTTATGGTCCTACTGCTGATGATCCTATATTCTGGTCCGCTCTTGCTACGGAGGTCTTAAATGTCGGTAATGTTCCTTTAATTGTTGGTGAGGATTTCAATATAATTTATGACCCCTTAATGGATAGAATTTCTCAAACTAAATTCCACCCTTCTAAAGTGTATTTTGCATTCAAAGCTTTTCTTCAAGCCACTAAATTAGTTGAAATATGGAGATTGCACTTTCCCACAGAAAAAAGTTTCACTTTTATCTCTAATCCTCATAACTCTCGTTCCCGAATTGATTGCTTACTAATTTCTAGAAACTTAATTAATTCTGTTTCAGATCCTCGAATTGGTAATATTGATGTCTCTGACCACGCCTTGGTTTCATTATTTTTAAATTTACAGTCAACACATACTAAACAATTTAGGTGGCGAATGAACACTGACATTGTTTTGAATGAGAAACATAAACCAAAACTTTTAACAGCCATAAAAGAGTATTTTTCATTTAATCCGAAAAGTTCTACTTATTTAATTAACAGATGGGATGCATTTAAAGCTTACATTAGGGGGACTACAATTTCCATTATGGCACATGAAAATAAAACCTTCAATGCATCCATTATAGATTTACAAAAACAAATTGCGAAGAAATGAGACTCTTTATAACTTCTAATGATCCCCAATATATGTTTACACTTCAAAAATTACGATATAATTTAACTCCATTCTTAGTAAGAGAGCAGGCATTCATCCTTCCAATGCTAAAGCCAGATTTAAGTTTAATACCAATCGCTCTGGCCGACTGTTAGCTAATTACTCATGCATTAAAAAAGACAAAACTCAAATTAATTCTATTCAAAGCTCTAATGGTACAGTTGCTTTTTCTCAAAATGATATTGTCTAGGAATTTTTGAAGTTGTATTCTATATTGTATAACAAACCTGATTTTCATGATGAATCTTTAATTGACTCCTTTTTATCTTCCTGTAATTTACCCAAGATTTCCCAATCTGATAAACTTGGTCTTGACTCACCCATTACTAAAGATGAAATTTTACTTGCCATTAAATCCCTTAAGAAAAATAAGTCTCCTGGTCCAGATGGATTACCAGCAGAGTTTTATAAAGAATTTCAAATACAATTGTTACCCTTTTTATATCAACTTTTTACTTTTTTTGGATCCAATGGGTCAACTTCTGGTTCATGGACAGAAGCCTTAATAAGTGTACTCCCAAAGCCCGATAAAGATTCCACTCTTGTCTCTAACTACCGTCCTATTTCTTTGATTAATCAAGACTGTAAATTTTATGCAAAAATACTCGCATCTAGATTAGCTCCTATTTTGGATTCAGTTATCTCTCCTGATCAATCTGGTTTTATGAAAAATAGAGTTTCTGCTAATAACACCAGAACTTTACTTCACGTTATTGAACAAAGTTCTACTCTATCATCCCCCTCAGGTATCTTAGCTTTAGATGCTGAGAAAGCTTTTGATAAGCTTCATTGGCAATTCTTATTTCATACGTTATCCTTTTTTCAATTTTGGAGATTCCTTTATACGTATGGTTTCTGCCTTATACTCTGCTCCGACTGCTCGTTTATTTATAAATGGACACATTTCCCAACAGTTTTCTCTTTTTAGAGGTACGAGGCAAGGATGTCCGCTTTCTCCTCTTTCATTTTTAATAGGCATGGAGCCTTTTCTTTCTTCAATTAGAAACTGTAATGACATTAAAGGTATCAATATTAAGGGCATTCTTGTTAAATCCCTTGCATATGCTGATGACGTGCTTTTATTTTTAAGTGATCCTATGTCCTCTTTCCCTTCTTTATTACATATTATAACAAATTATTCTGCAATTTCCGTTTATACTCTAAAGGTGAAGACGTTTACCTGTACCGGTGAGGGGGTGACTAGGGTACCAGTTTTTACCTACTTGGGTGTCATCTTTGAAGAGGAGGGGTCTTGGGCGGCCCAACTAAGTGCTAAAAGTCTCGCAGTCAGGAGATCGACCTCAGCTGTAATGAGCTTTGCAAAGAGATTGGGCTCTCGCCCCATGAAGGCTCTCTTGAAAGTGTACAAAACAAAATGTCTGTCCATTGCCAAGTATGGTGCTCCCTTATGGGGTTTCTCGCCACAAGGTAAAATACAAATTGCAGAAAATACCTTTCTTAGAACGTTGCTTGGAGTCCCACAATCAACACCAGTTTTCTCCCTGCACACTGAGTTGGGCATAGGCTACGTTACTGATGAGCTACAACTGGCCCCTTTAGTTTATTGGGCAAAAACTTGGTTAAATAACGATATCCCCTTGAACCATTGCATCCTCAACGATTGCATGGCGTTAGACAAAGCTTCTAAAATTCCATGGCTATTATACATTAAGAATATGGTGAATAAAATGGGCAGGCCAGATCTTTACAAACACCCTACCAACATAGTCAAAGGGGACATAAAATGGATCAAGGAAAACTTCCTGGCTAGGGCGTATCAGGCTAGGGAGGAGTAGGAATTAATTAAGCCAAAAGTTAGAGAACATTTTTTGCTCTTAACCACTCCCTCTCTAGAACCTTACTTATATATTGAAAGTAAACCTTTCCATCACCACCTCCTCATTAGATTCAGGTTCAACATTATCCAATACTCCCTGGGTGACTTCCCAGTGTGGGGGGTACCTGATTCATTGAGCCCTTGTAGTTGTGACAATTTTTCAGAGCAGTCTCTCATGCATTTCGTCATGTTCTGCGAGCACTTCAAGGAGGCCAGAAGGCGGTTCTTAACACCAATTCTGAGAGAAGCGGGCTTCTCACAAGTACGCCCAGCTTTGTTTTATTTACAACTATTAGGATCCACAAAAGTAATTTTCGGGGTTGCTAGCTTCCTGGTAGCTGCCATGCGTATTAGGACCAGGAAGCTATCCCCGAATAATTAGGTGGGGTGATTGAATATACTGTGTTCTCTCTTACTGCTTTTTAACCATTTTTTAGTATGCCCACTCTTAATAATTCTTGATTGTATTATTATTATCACGAATGTTTGTATGTTTTTTAAACTGATGAAATATTTTTTAAACTGATTAAATGTGACATTGTTATTTTACTGACTCCTGCTTTTATGATTTTAATCAATCGAATAAAGCTTGTTTTGACTTGACTCTAAATACAAATAAAACAGCATTTTTTCCTTTGAATGTCTATTGTACCCCTGATATGCTTCCCTTGAATGGTATAATTTGGAAGCAAAATAAACTGAAATATCTTGGGATTTTATTTTCTACATCCATAAAATCAACCATTACTTTAAATTGTGATTTTCTTTTATCTTATATTAAAGACAAAATTTCCAAACGGTCATCGCTGCATCTTTAATGGTGGGGCAGAATGGATTCCATAAAGATGACTTTAGCACCTAAACATTTTTATACACTTGCAATGCTTCCAATTCAATTTCCTCTGAAATTTTATAAAGATGTTGATAAAGTTTTGTCTAAGTTTTTATGGAATGACAAGTCACCTCGTATTAGTTATAAATTACTGAAACTTCCCAAACACAATGCCGGTTTTGGTATTCCTGATTTTTTTCTTTATCATAAAGCCTTTATTTTGAAACAAAGTTCTCTTTGGTTTATTCACTATTCACTAATTACTCCACCTGTTTGGTTATCTATTGAGAACTCATGAGTAAATCCTCACCCACTTACATCTCTATTAACAATGTCTAATACCACAAAATTTTTCCATAAATCAACCATTATTAAATCTACTAAAATGATGTTTAATGATTTGGATTTAATTTTTCTTTCCCCCATGAATAATACTGGAAATATCTCTCTTTGGTATAGCAATGTTATTAAATTGAATAGGAATGTTACTTTTTGGTCTTCATGGATTAAAGCAGGTATTTTTTATCTTAAAGATGTGTATACCAATAATAATTTCATTTTGTTTGAACATTCACAATCTCGATTTGGTTTATCTCAATCCCATGTTATCAGATACCAATACCTATGTAATTCAATTTTAGATTATTTTCCAGATGCTATTCCCTCTATATTGATGTTGACTTAACACGCTACATTCAAATGGTTTCTTCTTCTTCTCATGGTGTTTATATTTTATATAAAAAATTGTCGGACACTCTTGTTAACAATATAGATACACTATCAACTTTTTGGAATATTGAACTATCACTTTCTCTAATGACAATTGGAGAGATATATGGTGTGATGGTATATCTGGTTGGCTCCCTGTTTCCCTCTTTCAAACTAACTCTTATATTTTACTTGATAGATTATGGACCCCTTACCGTTTATTACATGCTAAACTTCTCCCTTCTCCTGAATGTTGGCATTGTAAATTAGAATCTGGTACATTGCAACATATGTTATGTGCTTGCCCTTTCATTTTAAAATTTTGGTCAGATGTTTGGGTTGTTATTTCTAAGATTTTAAATCTTACAGAAGATATTTCTTATAAATTGTTGATTTGTAAATCACATATCTTATTACATGAGTTAAACATTTTAGAATGTAAACTTTTTAACTTTCTCATTTCAGCAGCATTGAAATCTATTACTTATTGTTGGAAAGACTGTTCTTCTCTATCAGTTCATGCATGGTGGTCTTAGGTTCTTTTTACGAGAAGAGGTGCTCAATTATCTTTAAAGGGGCTTGTTCATAATTCACTCTCTCTTTAATCATTGTGGTTACCGGTTGACTTATATTTAGATATTAAGTAATGTATGTTTGTTTGTCTTATCTAAAATGCTTTCTTTTGTCAGTTAATATTTGTGTTCTCTTTACAACAGTAGCTCCTTTCAATTTAATCTTACTTTAATTATATATTTTCCCTTCCCTTTCCCTTTAATTTCCTTTAAATATTATTGTTATATTTACATTATGCAATTTTGTAATGTATGGATTGTTAGTTTCCATAATGTTTTAGGGTATTTTCGCATTTTAATAGCATTTTTTGTATTGTCTTAATGTTTCTCCTGCATCTAAAAAAATGTCAATAAAATATTTTGAATTCAAGAATTTCGGTGAGTGGTTCCATGAATAAGTTAAAAAGTATAGGCAAGAGGGATGATCCCTGTGGGACTTCTAAAGTGACTGGGATGGGTGTGGACAGGGCTTGATTGATTTTGAATCGTTGCGATCTGTTTTGAAGGAATGAGGTGCACCAATTAAGCACAGATCCAGATAATCCCATTATGTGGTTCAGTAGGTAGATCAAGTTGTCATGTTTGACAGTGCCAAAAGCCGAAGATAGGTCAAGCAAGATTAGCAAACAGGCTTTGTTTTGGTCAATGATTTGTAGTGCATCATCTATTATGTGGGTCATGGCCGATTCTGTACTGTCCCCTGCCCGGACGCCGGATTGTAATTGGTTGAGAAGGTTGAACTGGTCTATGTGTTTGCCCAGCTGAATGTGTACACATGTTTCTAAGAGTTTGGCCAGGGTAGGGATGTTGGATATTGGGCGATAATTGTTTAAGTCCACTGGGTCAGCCGTTAACTTCTTTAGGATGGGGGATGCCCATCCGGGTTTGAGGATTTCAGGGATGCTTCCTTGAAGGAGAGAAGTATTTATAATCGAGTTCCACAGAGGCAGTAGAAGTGGAATGAAGTCTTTAAAGCTGTTTTTTGGATAGATGGTCTGTGAAGTGGTTAGCGGGGTAAAAAAGCCATGAGCAGTTTGAGTATAGCTTCTTCACTGTAAGTATTGAAGGAGGACCAGGAGGCATTATTTTTAGGTCAAACTTTGGTGAGCTTCAGAGTGGGACTACTGTAAGAGATGATGAAGTGTCCATGTTTTTATCAGACTGCGATAATAAATCATTGAGTAGGTCCTTCTTTACATTTTCTGTTTTCAGAGTGAAGAAGGAGGCAAACGCTTCGCAATTGGGGAGTGAACCTGCATTGGCCTGTGAGGGGTGAGGTACCGCCTTAGATTGTGTTTTGGTTAGATCGAATAGTTTTTTGGGACGATTCATTAAGACAGAATACTGAACATATAGATAATTTCTACTCCATACTTTACTTGTGTATCTGTCATACTGGGAAGAGCTGTGACCAGACAGGTAAGCCACTTTTCATACCTTAA
The DNA here is from genome assembly GCF_964261635.1 of Lissotriton helveticus. Classification (NCBI taxonomy): domain Eukaryota; kingdom Metazoa; phylum Chordata; class Amphibia; order Caudata; family Salamandridae; genus Lissotriton; species Lissotriton helveticus. Next base: position 1,782,644,636 of record NC_136061.1, read on the forward strand.
TTTGCACACCCATCATATGAGAGACAGGTCACAGGAAAGAAGCCAGTCTCTCCGCACAATATACTACACTCAGTTGTCATGCAAGAGACTTGTGACAGGAAACAGGATTGTTTTTCCCCACTGCCTACTTTTTATACATGTCGAATAAGAGAAGGTATTAGTATTGGGTATTAGGTATTGGGGAGAGGAGTTGGCCTGACGGTCGTCCTCGAATCTGGGGAACTGGGTTTGAGTCTCAACAATGACGCTGAACATCCTGTGATTCTGGGCAAATCACTTAATCTCCCTGTGCCTAACCAAAATTAATGTGTGTCCTCATGTAACATAACTGGTGCTAAGTACAGTACTCTGATACCCAATTCGGGTCAAGTTTGCGTTATGTAAAACTCTGCAAAAAAAAATTAGTAGAGAGATAAAAACATTTCACAACCTACTACAGACACTTTTCACCCTGGTGAGATGTGTTAGCGAACAGGTCACTTCCTTCCCAGACAGCACTGCATATCGTTGTTGTCATAAGGAGAGTTGTCAACACAGAGGCCGCTGCTTCACTACACCGTACTGCTCATCCATGGTGTCCAGTAGATAGGTATTAGTGCAGAAGACAATCTTGCCATACATGCTAATATATCTGTCTGTTATGCTGGGGAGAGCAGTGAGAGAAAAAGGAAATCCATTCCCATACACTAATATATATGGTTATTTTCCTCGGGAGAGGTCTCATTGGGGGGCTAGTACTTGTTATACATACTATGGAATGGTGAGGTTTTACATTTGAGGTGAGTACTTTACCAATCTACTATGTATACTACTGAGTATGGGGAAAGGTGTGATTGGAGAGGCAGTGTCACTTTACACCCTGCTCTACACACTGGTTACCTTCATGCAAGGTGTCAGTGTAGAGGCCAGTCTCTTCCCATAGTCTAGTAGTGGAAATAATAAGTATTATAATGAAGGAAAATGTAAATTCTCCCTCTAAAGTAATATTTGTTCTCACAAGAGTCTTGCGCAATTGTATAAAAAAAGAGTGATACAATAAAGAATCTTGGAGAGTTAAAAAAGGGTAACATAGTACAACAACATTTATAATGAAAGTATAAGGTAGCTCTGAAAAAAGCTTTTTTAATTAACATTTTTGATCAACTGTATTATATTTTGTGTTTTTTTAAATATTTTAAACTTTTAAAAAAATTAAAAAAGGGAGGAGCCGCGCCAGCGACCAAGATGGCCGCTTGAGCACCGGCTCCGCCGGCCGCCACATCCTGACCAGCCATCCGGCACATAATCCTGAACCCCGTCCCTACCATCGGGTCGGGGACCAGCACCTGAGTCACTAGGTGAAATTCTGGTTTGATTGGGTGCTTCGGCGACAGACTATCGTCGTCCGGAGTTTTGGGCCCTACGAGTGTGGCCACCGGGACCCCGAGTGTGGCGCTGGCCGCAGTGGAGTGCGACAACATCGGCCTCTGGGACCGGAAGTGGCCGGTCAGAACTTGGTTTGTCGCAGGAGGTCACGATTGGAATGCCCTGGTCTACCTATCCTGGCCCGAGGTCACTTTGCTGAGGAAACCGCCTAGACCCGCTCGCGCATCGGTGGGTTTCTCCTGGCCTAGCGGCATCGAGAGGGGACTCGGAGAAGCCTCATACGAAATCAGTGAAGACCACTCAACAGGTCCAGTCCAACAAAATGGACAAGTACGCCATCTCCGAGGGGTCCCCAATTGAAACTAAACGCACCCCGACGGGGAGTAGAGATGGCGAATCTGTCGGGGAAGATCCCACGTTGAAGGACTTGATGGCTGCGATCACTGGGGTCCAATCCTCCTTAGGTAAGATGGATACTAAACTAGACTCGGTGTATTTTGAAGTGGGTCTTATGAGAGCTGACCTCACCAAAACGACCGAGAAAGTCAAGGACTTGGAGGTCAAGACAACGAGTCTCATCGAGAATGTGTCGGAGTTGCAGAAGGAGGTGCGAGATCTTAAGGCGGCCCGGACTCAATTTGACCAAAAGCTTGATGAGTATGAGGGTAGGGCGCGCCGCAATAACGTCCGTATACTGGGAGTACTGGAGAGATCGGAGGGGATGACACCGGACCTCTTTGTCGAGGAACTTATCTTGCAGCATCTCAAGCCTAAGGGCCTCAGTAAATTGTTAACAGTGGAGAGGGCCCATAGAGTTCCCGGAGGTCGTCCGAAGACAGGGGCGCCTCCCCGCCCTATAATAGCCCGGGTCCTGAATTATCGAGACCGGGATGCCATCCTGCAAACAGCAAGATCCTCGGGCCCACTGGCCTACGAGAACTCGTCGCTGATGTTTTTCCCGGACTTCACCCAGATGGTTCAGAAACAACGGCAGAGCTTTATGTCCATCAAACGGCGGTTGAGGGACCGGGATATGAAATACTCGATGATGTTCCCGGCTCGTCTTCGGATTGAAGATGGCGGAAAACCTTGGTTTTTTGATAACCCTGAGGTCGCCGCGGACTGGCTGGATCGGGTTGAGGGTTCGGACTCCGGGGGTCAGGCCCGGACTGATGGTAAGGATCAGTGACTAGTCGTCGTGTCTGAGTCAAACTAACAATACTGGTGACATCATGGGACTGGTTGGGATTGTCTTTTCCCCCCCATGGACCATCTTCTATCTGTGACTCTTTTTTGCACTTTATCGGGTGGGGGGGGTTTGTGGTTGATTTGGGGTGGTGGGGGCGGGCGACCTGTTGTAAGGTTCCCCCCGTTTTTCTACTTTTAGATACTTGTAGTTAGTTGGGGGCGACAGGCACAATGCGAGTTGGGGGTGTGTATTTGTTACATGCAGGGGTGTAGGGAGGGGGTTTTGGGGTCGGCAAACAAGGGTCTTTAGTTTGTTGGTTTGTTTGATTTGTGTGACCAGAATCCGCCATGGGTGCCTATGGATATCCTTTCCTTTTTTGGAGATATGAATGGCTTCTGCTAGGCTGGGTTTGGGGTTTTCCGTCCTCTGCTGGAACGTGAATGGCTTGGGCGATAAGATCAAGTGCACTATGGTGAATCAGCTGATTAGAAGGCAGTCGCCAGACGTGGTGTTGCTACAGGAAACCCATCTCATGGGTAGATGTTGTATGGCACTCCACAGAGGGGGCTACAAATTGGTGGCACATGCTGGCTTTACGTCTGGCTCTAGAGGGGTAGGGATCTTGGTGAAAAACTCCTTCCCTCTCACTATTCAGTCGACGTGGCATGATAACAGAGGCCGTTATGTTGGAATGTCTGGGATTTGGGAGGGTAGGACAGTCACATTTTTGTCTATCTATGTCCCCCCAGCACTACAGGCGGATACTTTTTGCGACCTGGGCCAGGTGTTTCTCACTCTGCCTGTTGGGATGATGGTACTGGGCGGGGACTTCAACGCAGTGATGGATGGTGTGCTAGACAGGACTCCCCCCGGGTGCTTTTGCCTTCCCGCAGATGGCTGGCTGATTTTATCGCGGCGTCCGGTTTGGTGGACGGGTGGCGACTCCGCCACCCCACAGATGTGGGTTATACACACGCCTCAGCGGCGCACCACTCACTATCTAGGATAGACCATGTATTACTACCGGCGTCCCAAGCGGCCTTTATTCAGGAGGTGACTCATTTGGCGCGGGGGGTGTCTGATCACTCGCCGGTTTGGCTTCGATTGCGGATGGGACTGGGTGATGTTGGTAGGGTTGCACCGATTAATGCAGGGCACCTGAAGGACCCTGTTGTCGGAAGGGAACTTGTGCTTGTCACGGATCGTCACTTTCAGGAGAATGAGGGGTCGGTTATGTTGAAGTGCTCCCTGTGGGAAGCATATAAAACTGTTGCAAGGGGGGAGGTTCTCTCCCTAGTATCTGGGCAGAAGAAGAAGAGCAGGGCGGAAATAGATAGGGTGGAGGCAGGGTTATTGGTCTTAGAAACCGCTGTCTACTTGGGGAGGGACCCTGGGGCGGGGCACCTCCTTGGGTTGCTCTGGGATGAGTACAGGACCCTGACACGTGACAGAGCGAAAACGCAGCACGCTTCTACGCAGAGTAGAATATATAAACACGGTGACAAGGCCGGAAAGTTGGAAAAGGGTGATTGGGGGTCTCGACTGGTACCGGAACTGTGTATTGCGGGTACGGTGTGATCGGATCCTCAGTTGATTGTGGATGAATTTGCCCGGTATTTTGAGGAGGTCTATACCTCGACAGGGGGCTTTACGGAGGAGGAGAATGCCGACATGATTCGGGACATCCCGATGCCGGCTCTGTCTACCGAGCATAGGGAATTCTTGGATTCCGCCCTTACAAATGATGAGGTGGCAATGGCCATCAGGGGTGTTTGATCCGGTAGAGCTTCTGGCCCGAACGGTCTCCCCGTTAAATTGTTTAACCAGAATGCCAACCGCCTGGCCCCTTACCTCAAAGATATGTACATTGAAAGCAGAGACCGCGGCGAGTTACCTTATGATCAACACCTCGCGAATATTGTGGTCATTCACAAGGAGGGTAAGCCGCGTCTGGATTGCTCGTCATATCGTCCGATTTCCCTATTGGACGTGGAGCCTAAGGTGCTAGCCAAATTGCTTGCCGTCTGTCTGGTGAAGGTTATAATGACGCTGGTGCATCCGGACCAGTCCGGTTTTATGCCGCGTCGGAACACCGCCCTTAATCTCCGTCGGCTCCATGGGATGGTGGCAGGTGCGTCCCGAATTCATGAACCGGCGACGTTGTTGTCCCTAGATGCTACTATGGCTTTTGACTGAGTGGAATGGCTGTATCTGTTTGCGGTCCTGGAAAAGTTGGGGTTTGGCCCTGATTTATTGGTTAGGTTCGCCTTCTCTACTCAGCCCCCCTGTCTCGTGTAGTTTGTCATGTTCCGCCAGAGGGGTTTTTCGCCAGAGGGGTTTTCGAAACCCGTTTCCCGTGATTTGAGATAGGGGAGGTTAACAGACTACAACTCCCGGCATGCCAGAGGACGTTACGCAAGTCACGCAAAGGACGTGCGCAACGAATCAACAAAAGAACGGAAGGAGAACGAAGTCTTTGCCGATAATTCTGGTTTCGTCCTGGTGAGCGTATGGTGAGAAACGGAGGAGGCGGTAACCAAGCGGACTATTAACGCGTTTGGGATTACTGTGCCTTTAATCTCAATTGACTTTTGTGTTTCACGCAAGGGCGTGTAACGCTTGTCCTTCATTGGTTTTTCCCTCGGCTTAAGGGAAAACAATCGGGCTAGGTGTGAGAGGAACACCCGGCGTCTTGGTGCTTTAACTTTGACATTTGGATCGATTTTTGCAAAGCTCAGCACAAGCGCGCTATTCACAAGGGGAAGGACTACCTGCATAACTTTGTTTTAACGAGGAAGACTTTACCCTCGTCTGAACCTTGCTTCGGCCTTTCCTAGGAGAGGACACTTTAGTAGATCTTCCGAGTGTGTGAGACAAAGTCATATACGCGCAAACACCCTTACAGACAGGAACTTGGGGGTATATCTGTTTGTTGGTGTGCTTCAATAACACCAGGTGGTACGCAATAACCTTTTATGTTGTTTCTTACATTGCTATTTTCTATCCATCACATGTTCCTTGTTTCTTATGATTTGTGTACGTAGGAGACTCCAAGCGGGGTATAATCAGAACGAATTAACTCCCCCCATTGAAGAAGGTATCCTGTGCACATTCGGTAGGTGTATCTGGTAGATTAGGATAAGAACAGCCCCTTTTTTACTTAGGGTCTTGTGGTAGATAAAACAACGTGTTTGTGCTTTGTCATCCTTGCAGCTGGGTGGAGTGCCTGATACCTCAGCCTTGAGAGTCTACTACTGAATCACTCACGTCTTTTTTTCTTTACAGGAACGCTTAGGAGGTAAAGGGTTTTCCCTGAGTGTTAAAGAGAGTGAGATAGAGAGGGGGGACTATTATTACCTGAACAGGGGGGGTTTTGTCTAAACCCGTTGTTCTTTGTCATTTCAGGTCTCCCTCCCTGCTGTTCCCTTCCTTTCCCTCCCCGGTGGAACACCCTTAGTGGTCTGTGCGTACTCCATCAGACTCTGAGGCGGTTCTGATGGGGAGGTTATAGGCTTAGCAACACAGCCCTGAAGAGGTCAGAAAGCAGAGCCTGACATAGTTGTAAACAACCATAAGTCCTGCGACTTTTTACTTGGGAGGGGCACTTGACAGGGTTGCCCTCTCTCACCACTATTGTTTGCCCTGGCCTTAGAGCCGCTTGCGGCCTGGGTACGATGGGACCGTTCGATCAGGGGATTGCGGTGGACTGCGGAGTGAGAGGATAAGATTTCGTTATATGCTGATGACATTCTATTGTATTTAACCTCCCCACGCAGTTCCCTGATGGTTTTTATGGATATCCTTGAGATTTTCGGGAGGTACTCAGGCTTCGCTTTTAATTGGACGAAGTCGGTCCTCTTTGTGTTAAGTGGTGATCCCCCTAGGGTGCCAGCGAACTGCCCAGTGAAACTGGAGTTGGTCAGTTTTCGGTATTTGGGTATCCAGGTATCGAGGGATCCCAAGGTACGCTTCAGTCTGAATTTGTTGCCCCCGTTGGCTAGATAATGTGGCGAATTAGCCAGGTGAAGGACACTGCCGCTCTCCTTGTTGGGCCGTGCGGTACTCTTTAAGATGATGGCCCTCCCGTGGTTTTTGTATGCTCTGCAGAATTTCTTCGACCCGGTGCCCCTGTCGTATTTTAATGAGATCGAATCATTACAGCGTGGCCTTCTGTGGGAGGGGAGGCCACGTATTGCATTGTCAAAACTGATGTTACCTTGGTACGACGGGGGAATTGGTCTGCCCAACATCAGAAAGTATTATTGGGCGTCCCAGTTGGCGCCTATTAATCATGCAATTTATGGTTCGCCGATGGATCCGGGCTTCGCAATGGACCGTGGCCAGGTGCCCGGGGGCGAGTATACCAGAGTGTTGTATGCGAAGTGTGGTCGTTTTCCATTGGTGGGTCCTCTGGCGACGAGGATATGGCACGAGGCCAACAGGGCCCTTAACTGGGAGTCAAGTCAAGTCAAGTCAAAAAATTTATATAGCGCACTACATACCCAGAGGGTCTCAAGGCGCTTGAGGAAGGGGGGCGGGTTACTTATCGAATATCCAGGTTTTAAGCTGTTTTCTGAAGGCTAGGTGGTTTTGAGTAAGTCGGAGGTGGATGGGGAGGGAGTTCCAGGTTTTGGCCGCTAAGTAGGAGAAGGATCTTCCCCCCATGGTGGCTTTGTGGATGCGAGGGACAGCGGCGAGGGCTTGGTTGGACGAGCGCAGCTGGCGGGTGGGGGTGTAAAAGGAAAGGCGCATGTTGAGACAATCAGGTCCAGTTTCGTATAGGGCTTTGTGTGCGTGGGTGAGGAGACGGAACGTTATTCTCTTGTTGACGGGGAGCCAGTGAAGAACTTTCAGGTGGGCGGAAATGTGGTCTGTGCGGGGGATGTCTAGTATGAGTCTGGCTGAGGCATTTTGGATGCGTTGGAGTTTTTTCTGCAGTTTTGCGGTGGTACCAGCGTACAGGGTGTTTCCGTAGTCCAGGCGGCTTGTAACCAGTGCGTGGGTGACCGTTTTCCTCGTTTCGGTTGGGATCCAGCGGAATGTTTTTTTGAGCATGCGCAGGATGTTGAAGCATGATGATGAGACGGCGTTGACTTGTCTGGTCATCGAGAGTGAGGAGTCCAGGATGATGCCCAGGTTCCGTGCGTGGTCCGTCGGTATGGGGGCTTTACCTAAGGCCGTTGGCCACCAAGAGTCGTCCCAGGCGGAAGGGGATGAACCTAGGATGAGGACTTCCGTTTTGTCCGAGTTCAATTTCAGACGGCTGTGCTTCATCCACTCGGCTTCTTGTTTCATCCCTTCATGTAGGTTGGTTTTGGCGGTGGTTGGGTCTTTTGTGAGTGATAGGATCAGCTGAGTGTCATCCGCGTAGGAGATGATGTTGAGGTTGTGTTGATTTGCGATGGTTGCGAGGGGGCTCATGTAGACGTTGAAGAGGGTGGGGCTGAGTGATGATCCTTGCGGGACGCCGCAGATGACTTCGGTGGCCTCTGACTTAAAAGGGGGGAGGCGGACTCTCTGAGTTCTTCCAGCGAGGAACGAGATGATCCAGTCCAATGCTTTTCCTTGAATTCCGATGTTTCTGAGGCGTTGTATCAGGGTGCTATGGCAGACTGTGTCGAAGGCTGCGGAGAGGTCAAGGAGGATGAGGGCCACTGTGTCTCCGTTATCCAGTAGTGTTCGAATGTCGTCTGTTGCTGCGATGAGGGCGGTCTCGGTGCTGTGTTTGGCTCGGAAGCCAGACTGTGAGGAGTCGAGTGATTTGTTGGTTTCGAGGAAGGCGGCGAGCTGGCTGTTAACGGCTTTCTCGATGACTTTGGCAGGGAATGGGAGGAGCGAGATGGGGCGGTAGTTTTTGAGTTCGGAGGGGTCAGCTGAGGGTTTCTTCAGAAGGGCGCTGAGTTCGGCGTGTTTCCAGCTTTCTGGGAATGTGGCAGAGTTGAGGGAGCAGTTGATGACGTCTCGGAGATGGGGTGCGATGATGGAGTCTGCTTTGTTGAAGATGTGATGGGGGCATGGGTCTGTAGGGGATCCTGAGTGGATGGAGTTCATCAGGCGAATGGTGTCTTCTGTGGTGATTGGGTTCCAGTCGAAAAGGTTCTTCGGAGGAGGTAAAGGTTCGGGGGTGAGAGGGGTGGGCTGGTTTGCGGGTTGGTTGTCAAAGCTGTTATGAATGTCGGCGATTTTGTCATGGAAGAATGAGGCGAGGGAGTCGCAGAGGACTTGAGAGGGGGTGATGTCGTTGGAGCTGGCGATGGGGTTGGTGAATTCTTTGATTATGTTGAAAAGTTCCTTGCTGTTGTGGGCGTTGTTGTCTAGTCGGTCTTTGAGTTATGATTTCTTGGCTGTCCGGATTAGTTGGTGGTGTTTGCGGGTGGCATTTTTGAAGGCGGCTTGGGTGATAGTGTTTGGGTCTTTTTTCCAGGTTTTCTCAAGGGAACGACAGAGCTTCTTTGATTTCTTAAGGTCGTCGTTGAACCAGGGGGCGTTCTTGCTTCCTTGTTTGATTTGATGTTTTTTCAGGGGTGCTAGTTTGTCGGCGGTTTGGGTTAGCCATTGTGTGAGGTTGATGGCGGCTTGGTTAGGGTTCGTTGAGTAGGCGGGGGTTTTTGAAGAAGCGATGTGGAGATCTGGTCGATGGTGATTTTGTTCCAATTTCTTCGCAGAGTTGGTTGAGGGTGGTTGTGGATCGTGGACTTGTTGTAAATGAAGTGGATGCAACTGTGGTCCGTCCAGTGGAGGGGTGTGGTGTGAGTGAAGGAGATATGCTTGCTGGAAGTGAAGATAGGGTCAAGTGTGTGTCCTGCGTAGTGAGTGGGGGTGTTGACAAGTTGTTTAAGTCCGAGATTGGCGAGATTGTCCAGAAGGGTGGTAGTGTTACTGTCGTTGCTCTTTTCCAGATGGAAATTGAGGTCTCCCAGTAGAATGTATTCTTCCGAGGGGAGGGCGTGTGGGGTGATGAAGTCAGTAATGTCTTCGCTGAATTTTGTACGGGGTCCTGGTGGTCTGTAGAGGAGGGTACAACATACAAAAGAGAGCAGACTAGGTCTAGGGAGAGGGGGTTAAGCTGTGCTGGCAAGTGTGCAACAGTGGGTGCATGTGTGAAATGTGTTGTTGAGAAACATAGGCTGGAAAAACTCCCATCAGACCACCCTTTATGGTGGATTTCACGTCATGTGGGATGTTTTGTTGATCATACCAGATCACAACCGACCAAATAGTGTCGCTGTGTAGGTGGATGTCAATGATCTAGCCATAATGTCCAGAGTGAAGAAATGTAGTGTGTCCTAGAGTGCAGTGCTTGAATACTAGTGATAAATTAAAATTGACTACGCAGGCGCTGTGCAACATTCAAAGCGCAACCTATGTGTCATACATTAAAAACACGCCGAGTAGTATGACTACCCAGTGGCGCTGTGCAAGACGGTCGACATGTTTCAGCCGATGGGGGAGTGCCCCGGCTTTCTTCAGGACCATAGAAAAAGCTACTGTCACTTATAAATTTTAAATTTTAAAGCTGTAAAAGGACAAATAATGTACTAGTAAAGTTACATATCTACCAGGAATCGTCACAATTTAATTCCCACTGGAAGGGGAGAAGAACATCTTCTTCCTAGAAAAAATTTTGACAAAACACTATATTACACACATGCAACCCTATGAAAGCACAGAAACCATACCAACAAAACACACCTAACTGAATGAAATTTACATTCAGCATTATATGAACAAGCATAATAGCTTAAACAACATGAAGCATTTCTCCATGATGCTACTCACCCAGCTTTATGTGGGTGAAGACCTCACCTCACCCGGCAACCGCTCGGGAGTATGAGGCCCCGCTCTGTAGTGTAGAAAAAAGGAGCACTGTAAGTACACAACTTTACCGTGTCCACGCCAATTGCTCTACACATAAAAACCTACAGACGTGTGGTGGTAGCCCAACTATTCAACCCAACATTCAACCCACACCCAGTCACTGAACAGACAACATAGTGCTGTAGTGTGTTGCACAAAATCTCCATGTGGTTTTTCAATAACTTTTAAGCACCTGCCTGATGCTGGTAACATATACTAATTGATGGATGTTCCGAGTTACTAACCCAGGGATTGTCTATGATAAGGGGCTGTTGAAATGCCCGAAAGATAAAGCCACAATGTTCTGGATAAGCCTCTGAGTTTAAGTCTAAAGGGCTGAAGGGGGCCATCCAACTGATCGGCTCGAGTGTACCAAATTAAATAACATGAAAAACGGGGGAGGGGAAGGGGCTAGGCTGAAGGTAAACGCATCGACAGGAGACTCACCTATCCGTCGGTGCCCCCAGGCGAAAGTCGAGCGGAAGTGGAGGTAATTTGCCGACCGCACCTAGGTGCTATATATAGCTGCCTGGGACCATTGATCAGGCAAAAACCGGGTGTTTGAATCTCGGCTGTATGGAGAAACGCGCGACAAGGAAGCGCGAGAAGAGACACTAATCTTTGGCGCCTGCGCAGTGACAATGGTTTATCGGTCATAAGAAATGCCAATTGTAGTCACTCTGTGATGAGCCACCTGCGCAACGAATGTTAAAAGATTTAATCGTTATAAGGTAGCGTAGATAGAGAAAAAGTGCTCTTTATAATAATAGCTCAAAATGCGCATTCAATGATACCCGCGCATGGCTACTGAGGAGACACTACAAGAATGTCGAGCGCCCAATGAGATTAACAGAACCCCACAGGGAAGGAACGTTATAAGCTCACAGGCTTAAGTCTCTCAAAAGGTGAGCTTGATATACGCCTAAGGACTCGCTTACAGTGAGATGCAAAAGCGTGTCAGTGGCAACTGTTTGCATGATAAAACCGTCTCAATGCAGTAGATGAAAAAGTGAGTTCTAATTGTACCTAGAACATGTGCATACATGTGTGTATGCACGGGGACGATCTAATCAAGAAATCTCTACTGTGATGATTATTTATAAGAAAAAACTATGCCCCAAACAGAAGGAATAGTTCCTACATGGAAAACCACTCAAACATAGAGTGTGTCATCTAGTAATCTAGTAATCAGACCTTAATAAGTTGTTACATCCTGGAACATGATAGACTCTAAAGAGGGATCAATATGTTAATGATACTTATCATGCAGTGTCAAGGAGAGTAGGTATAGGACTGGGTGGACAGAAGGGGGTCACACACAATTATGTAGGGTGAGCTTTAGGGATGCAACAAAAAGTGCGTTGCAACCAATTTATAAGACCCGCAACTGAAAAGTTGCTCTTAATATCAATAAACAAAACAAGTATGTGGAGGGTCAAGGGGAATATTTAACGACCTCTCTGCTCATTCCCCTAGGCAAGGATACAACATACAAAAGAGAGCAGACTAGGTCTAGGGAGAGGGGGTTAAGCTGTGCTGGCAAGTGTGCAACAGTGGGTGCATGTGTGAAATGTGTTGTTGAGAAAACATAGGCTGGAAAAACTCCCATCAGACCACCCTTTATGGTGGATTTCACGTCATGTGGGATGTTTTGTTGATCATACCAGATCACAACCGACCAAATAGTGTCGCTGTGTAGGTGGATGTCAATGATCTAGCCATAATGTCCAGAGTGAAGAAATGTAGTGTGTCCTAGAGTGCAGTGCTTGAATACTAGTGATAAATTAAAATTGACTACGCAGGCGCTGTGCAACATTCAAAGCGCAACCTATGTGTCATACATTAAAAACACGCCGAGTAGTATGACTACCCAGTGGCGCTGTGCAAGACGGTCGACATGTTTCAGCCGATGGGGGAGTGCCCCGGCTTTCTTCAGGACCATAGAAAAAGCTACTGTCACTTATAAATTTTAAATTTTAAAGCTGTAAAAGGACAAATAATGTACTAGTAAAGTTACATATCTACCAGGAATCGTCACAATTTAATTCCCACTGGAAGGGGAGAAGAACATCTTCTTCCTAGAAAAAATGTTGACAAAACACTATATTACACACATGCAACCCTATGAAAGCACAGAAACCATACCAACAAAACACACCTAACTGAATGAAATTTACATTCAGCATTATATGAACAAGCATAATAGCTTAAACAACATGAAGCATTTCTCCATGATGCTACTCACCCAGCTTTATGTGGGTGAAGACCTCACCTCACCCGGCAACCGCTCGGGAGTATGAGGCCCCGCTCTGTAGTGTAGAAAAAAGGAGCACTGTAAGTACACAACTTTACCGTGTCCACGCCAATTGCTCTACACATAAAAACCTACAGACGTGTGGTGGTAGCCCAACTATTCAACCCAACATTCAACCCACACCCAGTCACTGAACAGACAACATAGTGCTGTAGTGTGTTGCACAAAATCTCCATGTGGTTTTTCAATAACTTTTAAGCACCTGCCTGATGCTGGTAACATATACTAATTGATGGATGTTCCGAGTTACTAACCCAGGGATTGTCTATGATAAGGGGCTGTTGAAATGCCCGAAAGATAAAGCCACAATGTTCTGGATAAGCCTCTGAGTTTAAGTCTAAAGGGCTGAAGGGGGCCATCCAACTGATCGGCTCGAGTGTACCAAATTAAATAACATGAAAAACGGGGGAGGGGAAGGGGCTAGGCTGAAGGTAAACGCATCGACAGGAGACTCACCTATCCGTCGGTGCCCCCAGGCGAAAGTCGAGCGGAAGTGGAGGTAATTTGCCGACCGCACCTAGGTGCTATATATAGCTGCCTGGGACCATTGATCAGGCAAAAACCGGGCGTTTGAATCTCGGCTGTATGGAGAAACGCGCGACAAGGAAGCGCGAGAAGAGACACTAATCTTTGGCGCCTGCGCAGTGACAATGGTTTATCGGTCATAAGAAATGCCAATTGTAGTCACTCTGTGATGAGCCACCTGCGCAACGAATGTTAAAAGATTTAATCGTTATAAGGTAGCGTAGATAGAGAAAAAGTGCTCTTTATAATAATAGCTCAAAATGCGCATACAATGATACCCGCGCATGGCTACTGAGGAGACACTACAAGAATGTCGAGCGCCCAATGAGATTAACAGAACCCCACAGGGAAGGAACGTTATAAGCTCACAGGCTTAAGTCTCTCAAAAGGTGAGCTTGATATACGCCTAAGGACTCGCTTACAGTGAGATGCAAAAGCGTGTCAGTGGCAACTGTTTGCATGATAAAACCGTCTCAATGCAGTAGATGAAAAAGTGAGTTCTAATTGTACCTAGAACATGTGCATACATGTGTGTATGCACGGGGACGATCTAATCAAGAAATCTCTACTGTGATGATTATTTATAAGAAAAAACTAAAACTACTAATTACTAGATTACTAGATGACACACTCTATGTTTGAGTGGTTTTCCATGTAGGAACTATTCCTTCTGTTTGGGGCATAGTTTTTTCTTATAAATAATCATCACAGTAGAGATTTCTTGATTAGATCGTCCCCGTGCATACACACATGTATGCACATGTTCTAGGTACAATTAGAACTCACTTTTTCATCTACTGCATTGAGACGGTTTTATCATGCAAACAGTTGCCACTGACACGCTTTTGCATCTCACTGTAAGCGAGTCCTTAGGCGTATATCAAGCTCACCTTTTGAGAGACTTAAGCCTGTGAGCTTATAACGTTCCTTCCCTGTGGGGTTCTGTTAATCTCATTGGGCGCTCGACATTCTTGTAGTGTCTCCTCAGTAGCCATGCGCGGGTATCATTGTATGCGCATTTTGAGCTATTATTATAAAGAGCACTTTTTCTCTATCTACGCTACCTTATAACGATTAAATCTTTTAACATTCGTTGCGCAGGTGGCTCATCACAGAGTGACTACAATTGGCATTTCTTATGACCGATAAACCATTGTCACTGCGCAGGCGCCAAAGATTAGTGTCTCTTCTCGCGCTTCCTTGTCGCGCGTTTCTCCATACAGCCGAGATTCAAACGCCCGGTTTTTGCCTGATCAATGGTCCCAGGCAGCTATATATAGCACCTAGGTGCGGTCGGCAAATTACCTCCACTTCCGCTCGACTTTCGCCTGGGGGCACCGACGGATAGGTGAGTCTCCTGTCGATGCGTTTACCTTCAGCCTAGCCCCTTCCCCTCCCCCGTTTTTCATGTTATTTAATTTGGTACACTCGAGCCGATCAGTTGGATGGCCCCCTTCAGCCCTTTAGACTTAAACTCAGAGGCTTATCCAGAACATTGTGGCTTTATCTTTCGGGCATTTCAACAGCCCCTTATCATAGACAATCCCTGGGTTAGTAACTCGGAACATCCATCAATTAGTATATGTTACCAGCATCAGGCAGGTGCTTAAAAGTTATTGAAAAACCACATGGAGATTTTGTGCAACACACTACAGCACTATGTTGTCTGTTCAGTGACTGGGTGTGGGTTGAATGTTGGGTTGAATAGTTGGGCTACCACCACACGTCTGTAGGTTTTTATGTGTAGAGCAATTGGCGTGGACACGGTAAAGTTGTGTACTTACAGTGCTCCTTTTTTCTACACTACAGAGCGGGGCCTCATACTCCCGAGCGGTTGCCGGGTGAGGTGAGGTCTTCACCCACATAAAGCTGGGTGAGTAGCATCATGGAGAAATGCTTCATGTTGTTTAAGCTATTATGCTTGTTCATATAATGCTGAATGTAAATTTCATTCAGTTAGGTGTGTTTTGTTGGTATGGTTTCTGTGCTTTCATAGGGTTGCATGTGTGTAATATAGTGTTTTGTCAACATTTTTTCTAGGAAGAAGATGTTCTTCTCCCCTTCCAGTGGGAATTAAATTGTGACGATTCCTGGTAGATATGTAACTTTACTAGTACATTATTTGTCCTTTTACAGCTTTAAAATTAAAAATTTATAAGTGACAGTAGCTTTTTCTATGGTCCTGAAGAAAGCCGGGGCACTCCCCCATCGGCTGAAACATGTCGACCGTCTTGCACAGCGCCACTGGGTAGTCATACTACTCGGCGTGTTTTTAATGTATGACACATAGGTTGCGCTTTGAATGTTGCACAGCGCCTGCGTAGTCAATTTTAATTTATCACTAGTATTCAAGCACTGCACTCTAGGACACACTACATTTCTTCACTCTGGACATTATGGCTAGATCATTGACATCCACCTACACAGCGACACTATTTGGTCGGTTGTGATCTGGTATGATCAACAAAACATCCCACATGACGTGAAATCCACCATAAAGGGTGGTCTGATGGGAGTTTTTCCAGCCTATGTTTCTCAACAACACATTTCACACATGCACCCACTGTTGCACACTTGCCAGCACAGCTTAACCCCCTCTCCCTAGACCTAGTCTGCTCTCTTTTGTATGTTGTATCCTTGCCTAGGGGAATGAGCAGAGAGGTCGTTAAATATTCCCCTTGACCCTCCACATACTTGTTTTGTTTACTGTAGAGGAGGGTGCCTCTGAGTGTCGTCTTGGGGTCGGTGTGGATCTGGAAGTGAAGGTGTTCGGCGATAGCGAGGTTGTCTTCTGAGCTGGTTGAGACGCGGATGGTGTTCTTGTGGACGATGGCGATGCCTCCTCCTGTTTGGATGGGGCGGTCCTTACGGATGATCTTGTAGCCGTCCGGGATGGCTATGGTGATGTCTGGAGCTGAAGAGGCATTCATCCAGGTTTCTGTTAGGAAGGCAATGTCCGGGGAAGTGGTGTCGAGTAGGTTCCAAAGGTCGATGGCGTGTTTGTGAACTGAGCGGGTGTTGAGAAGGATGCATTTAAGGTGGGTGGTGTTGGCTCTCTGTTTGGTGTTTGTGGGTTTGGTGTGGGTCTTGATGCCGGAGAATTTGCAGGAGTGGCAGGTGAAGGGTCCATGGATGTGTCCTGGTGCTGCTTGGGCGCAGTTAGGGAGTCGGCCGGGGTTCAGTGATAGGAGGGTGGAGGCGTCGTATGTAATGTGGGAGGGGTGGGTGAAGCGTGGACCAGGGGGTCTGGCGCTGGGAGCGGTCCAGGCGCGGACGGGCGTAGACGGGCTTACCTTTGGCGCACCTTCGGCGCGGCCGCAGCGCGTGGACGCTGCGCGTTGGGTCATTGGTCATAAATGGAGAGAGGAGGGGGGGCGGAGCGTGGGAGGGACAGCTGGGAAGCGGGAGCTGGGAGGAGACACTGGCTCACAGAAGAAAACAAGCACTCCACCAAATGGCAGCCTGGTACCTGAAACGAAACTGTGGCACCGCCGGAGTGCGAGTTAAGGTGCAGAAATTGTTTAAACACTGTGCAGGCCCTTTTAACTTCCCCGCAATGCAAGGCCAATGTACAGAAACTATCAAAGGCAAGCAAACGATGTCAGGCGCTAAATGCGCTATATCAGGGCCAGCAGGCAAAAATCAATGATATTGATACCAGGCGCTGCGTGCGCTTCAAGGCGCTCAATCAGGGCAAGCAGGCAGCAGGGAGCAAGGCGTCTGTTGGGAGGCACAGCGCGAGGGGAGCGACCACTGTGGAGAGTCTACACCTGTCTACACCTTTGTGGAGCTTGGAGAAGTTGGGGACTCTGTGGAAAACAAAAGGGTTTGACCGTTGGGACTTGATCGGAATTGTGCAGGTGCGAGATGTGTGGGCTAAAGATAGGGTGTTGACATTTGAGGAGTTGCAAGCCAAGTACCATCTGCATGTTACTGAACGGTTTCGGTACCTTCAGATTAGTCATGGTTTACGTGCAGTAATCCCCCCTGGTGAGAAACCTCCTGTAGCCTCCCCGCTTGAGGACCGACTGCTAGACGATCACATACCAACCAGAGCAATATCATTGACGTATAGTAAACTGATTAACCACACTGAGGATCCCCTGGTGAAGATTAGGGACCAATGGGTTGCAGATGGATTTTTTCTGGATGAGGAAGACTGAAGGGAGGCGGGGTCGTCCCCTAGAGTGGTGGCGGTCCCAATGAGACTCCGATTGGTTCAACTCAGGATTCTACACCGCTCAGACACCATGGGTCCTGGATTGTTGAGAATGGGGTTGGCTGTGTCTGCGGATTGTCGAAGAGGGTGTGGTAGGCCTGGAACGTTCTTACATATACTTGTAAGGATTGCAGGCCGGTTCCACAGGAGCGTCAGGAATCCGAAGAGTAGTCCGCAGCCTTCCCCTACGGCCTTCCGACTCTATCAAGCACTAGAGTACGAGAGACACGCCAGGGGAAAACAGGGAAACAAAACAAGGAAAGATGGGGGGAAAATAAAGATGGTTGTTGGTGATTTCCAGTAGTGAATGCGGGGTGCTTCAATGAAGGGAACTGGATAACAGGTAGGCTGTAACAAAAAGAGGAAGTAAAACACTCTAGTTCTAACCCAATAACTGGAATACGCTAACATACAAGCACACAAAACCTATCACGTACCCCAGGTTCTTAATGTGACGCTGAATTTAACGTATGAAGTTGGAAATAAGGTACAGCGTCTGGAGCTGGGATAGGGATGACACAATAGGAAAAAATGAGCACTTGCAGACTCGATACTGTACATAACAATATGGTCTAATTAGTCCTCTTCTTACTTTAACTGTTGTGTAACAGGCCTTGAAGATACTTTCACTACTGTATGGCCACAAAGAACCTTCCGCCCACTTCTTCTGCTGATGTTTATGATGTTTATAACCATCTATAGAAACCAAAACGGAATATATAATCTTCACATAAGAGTCAATAGTGATAAAAGAATTGGTAGCGCTTGAGCGCTCTTACCGTGATTCCCTGTAGTGTGGAATATATGCACCCACCCTGATCCACGCAAGAGTGCCACCAAATGCCAAGGAAGGGGGGATCCAGTATTCAAGTCAGGAATATGAAGATATACTGGAAATCAGGGGACGTGGAAGGAAGAGGCGTAACAAAAATGGGAACAGGAATTGATAGGACTCTTCCTAGCTAACTAACTAACTAAATGGGAATTAATTGAGGAATAGGGAAAATAGCTACACCGTACAGCGGAGCAAAACCCGGCTGTCGGATGTAGCACTCTAGAACATAGGGAAAAGAAAAGATAAGTCCCACCGGATGGCGGAGCAAAGCCCGGCCGCCAGGCGAGACTCAAGACCAGCGGGGAAAAAGGAAGGTTCACGTAAGTGCCGTGAACGAACTCCCCAAGCGGAGAGCAAGGCTGAGCCCCGCCGGATGGCGGAGCGAAGCCCGGCCGCCGGGCGAGGCTCAAGGACAAGGGAACAAAACTAGGCGTCTACGAAGTACGCCCAAAGGAAGCAAAACGCTGCGGCTTGGAAGCGTAAAAACGAAGCCCGCACTAGATAGCGCGGGGGCCGAATACGCTAAGCCAAGAACAAACAGGAAGATCCAAGCAGGAAATACGGAGTCAGGCAACAGGATTCAGACGGATCCGGAAACAAAGGGAGCTTGACGCAGGAACGTGAAGCGTCATTCCTTGTTTCCTAGTTCCTTAAATAACATGAGTCTTAAAGGGACAGCGTAGGGGAGTCCCGAGGCATGACAATACTGTGGGAGTGTGAGAAGGTCCGTGATTTTTGGAAGAGAATACACTTGACAATGAGTGAGGTGTGGGGTGTGCGGATCGAGTTGGAGGCGCGTAGATGTTTGCTGAATGTTTGGGAGCCCTCTGACCTTTCGGTCCATGGCAAAATTTGGGTCACTCTTGCTTGCGCAATTGCCAAGCGCAATATTGCCCAACTCTGGGGAGCTGTTCAGGCACCCCGGGTTGGGAAGTGGATGGAGGACCTTGACTGGTGTATGTTCCGGGAGAGGTCTGTGTATATATCTAGGAGATGGCCTCGCAAGTGGGGTAAGATTTGGGGAGCTTAGAACGCCTATCGTGGGGACATCTGTACACCACCTGAAACGGATCCCGCCAGTGTGGATTCGGAAGACGCTTAAGCCCACTCTTTATATTTTGCTTTATTTGACTAATTATGGAGGTCTATGTTCTCTATGTGAATGTTTGCAGTCACTCAATGCGATCTGGTCAGTTTGAGTTATGTAATGTCCTTTTTCTTTGTTTAATAAAAAGACGTTTAAAAAAAAGAGTACAACAGAAAAAATAAACTTGGAGTAAAAAAAGTAGAACAACTCCTAATCAAAGAGGAGAAACAAATATATAGAATAAAAACAAATGTAAACAAAACCAAAAAAATAACTGTCTCAGGTGAGCATTTATGATGTTGGACAAGCTTATTATGCTGCTGTGCTTGTCTCAGAAGAAAAGATGATCTGCTTGCATAAGCAGCAAAAAAGGAATTTATTTACATATACAGAGTTGTGATCTGTTTGAGTGCTGAGTACCCAAGCAGGCAATGTCACCGCGTTGCAAAGATGTGGACGCCCCTGTGGAGTTATCAAGCTCTGTAGCCCTGGCTAACTCAGCCCGAGCAAGGCATTGAGGGTGCATCACTCTCAAATGTCACCACATCCCAGTGATACTCATGCTGTATTGCTTGTTCTGGGTGCCCCTACTGAATTCCTTTTTTGTATATTTTACATAAGACATATTTCTCAGATACTTTTTTCCCACCTTGCCACACCAAGGACTCCTTGGGTGGCTGGGGTGGCTGAGTTGTTGGAACGGCACTAAGCAGTTCATCTGAATCTGAGGATGACATTCTGGTAACAAAAATCAGCAATTTTAGAGAAATTGCCAAAAAGGTCCTACTACAGCAAAACCCAATAGCTAAATGAAGCAACAAGGATGGAATCTTTCTTTTCTAAATAAAGACATCCATATGAAGCATTCACAATCCTTACTTTGGATGTCTTTCCTCTCCTAGGCTTTTTATGGGCGTCTCGTGAGAGGCTTGTTCCATCATAACAAAAGGGGACTTTCTTTATAGCTCAACAGATTCTTTACCTTAATCAACTCCTTTTATACCTTATTTTAATTTGCGAATTGCAAAAATAAACAGTTTGGAACTTAATTCCAAATATACGATCTTGCGCGAGCATCATGAGATCCGGACAAGAAGTACAGCCCCCTCATAGTCCTTGCAGGAGATTGTGTGCTCATATTGTAAAAGCTGTAAGTTTGTAAACAAAATATTTAAAACAATATAAATACTGTAATTACTAACTTATTAAAGATTAGCATTCAATAACAGCTCACCACAGGAAAAATAATAATGCAGAAAAGATTCAAATTAAATTTATAGCTCTACGATCTTACTTGTCTCCCGCATGCCAACCACGAGCCTCCTGCAAGAGCGATCACACACCTTAAAAATGCATGTACATAGTGAAAATAAATAGTTTGCTGTATAATAGAAAACTAATCAGTTTCTTTTTGAAATATAAATATGAAGTTTGTGTAAAAATAAATACAAAGACTATGATAAGTGTGCTGGGTACATTTCTCAATATGTGAGTTACAAAAACTAAGATGAACATTCTCAACGCAAACATTATTAGAGTAGTTGGTTTCTATGTATTTATAAATATGTAAATATATTTTTTAAACCTTCAAAATCACTCCGAAAAAACAAAGGTTAAAGTAACATTTTAATTAGGTGTGATAAAAGAGTCGTCTTTTAAAAATAAAACAGCTAAAACCTTAGAAGTTCACTGAAAAAAGCAAACTTTGAATCAACATTACAGTTAGGGGAATTTGTCAGTGTGAAAATTGATGCCCTGAACTAAAAACAAACACAGAAACAATACAGACATTCACTGGTTATGGTTAGCATCAGTAACTATAATGTGTGCCCCCGCAATGCACTGCTTCACGTATGACATCATTCATGACCTGTTCTATGACACATTTATAATGTCACTGATGATATCTCAAATGACATTATTGATGACAGCACTCGTGAAATCTCTAATGATTTGGGAGTGGGTGTGTGAGTGTTTGTGTGTGTGTGTAAGTAGTTGTATAGGTGTGTGAGTGTGTGTGTTAGTAGTTGTGCAGGTGTGTGAGTGGGTGTGCGAATGTGATTATTGGTGGGTAAATGGGTGTGCGAGTGGTTGTGTGGGCCTGTGAGTGGGTGTGTGAGTGATTATGTGGGTTTGTGAGTGGGTGTAGGAGTCACTGTGTGGCTGTGTGAGCAGTTGTATGGGTCTGTAAGTGTGTGTGTGAGTGATTGTACGGAGTTGTGTGTGTATGGATCTGTGAGTGGGTGTGTGAGTGGGTCTATGAATGGTTGTATGGGTGTATGAGTAGGTGTGTGAGTGGTTGTGTGAATGATTATAAGTGGTTGTATGGGTGTGTGGGTGGGTATATGATTAGTTGTCTGAGTATATGAGTGGGTGTGTGAGTGGTTCTGTAAATGTTGTCATCAGTGATGTCATTTGAGATGTCATCAGTGATATCACTGACCATGTCACGAGTGATGTAATAAGTGAGGTTATATGTAGGGTATTGCGAGAGCATAAGTTATAGTTAGCTCAGTTAACTCTAACTGCTGAATTTCTATGGCTTTGTATGTGTATAATCTGTGCCTAACTATAGCGTCCTTGTAACCTTTGCTTATTTCGGTGAATTTCTAAGGTTTTTCAAATTCTATTTCCTAACTATAATGTCCCTGTGTGCTTTGTACTTTTTGCGGATTTCAAAGGTATTTCAAATTAAGTATCATGTTCCTCCAATGTTTAGTTTTTTATGTTAATTTCCTGGGTTTATTTTTAGTACTAAGAATACTACAATTTATATAGGTTTTTTATTTAGCCTTTTTTTAACTGCAGACTTTTAAAATAAATATACTTTGTAAATGTTTTAAAGGGTACACATGACATGCATACTTAATGTAATATACGTCATTTTTTAAAAATGTAATTATACAAGTTTTATATTTTCTTAAATAAAATGATTGTTCCGCAGTACCTCCGAGATCCCGAAAACATAACAGCATATTATTATCCAACATGAATAGAAGACATTCATGCCCGTAGACTAATCATAATTATGCTGAAAATTTGAAGAATTGTCACATATACCCCAAACTAATCAAAAATAATACATTAGCTCTTTTGCTCTCTTGAGTCTGAAAATCAACACGTCAGAAGTCTAAGTATATATCACTTGATTTTATATTCCTTGACCCAGTTTCATCCATTCCGTAGGCATAACTGTAAATGTGCAACAAAAATAACCCATGTAACAAACACTTACAAACACAAGTGACATTAAACCTGTCCTAGCTAAGGGATCCAAAACCGTTAATCAGCTTGTAACTGATGCATGGGTAATTGGAGAGTAACAGGTTATAAAATACCAAACCAAAGGAGAAAACATTTTCTCTCCAGTGCACACAAAAAACAGGACAACCAAAGCCTGCGATGATTTCACAGGACAACCAAAGTTTGCAATGATTTTGTAGGTGAATCAGCCCAGATGTACTGATAACTTTTCATTCAGATTGAGGCCACCTGGTGTAAAATGTCATTGCTAAGTATCAATCTGGATTCCAGTCTCCTGTCTTCAAGGGAACTATTGCTCCCTTTCTCTTTCAGAGGTATTCTATCGAGTGTAATTAATTTGAGGAGATTCACATTTCTTCTGTTTGAAATGTCAAGCAATGGGAAATTGCTCATCCTCATTGACTATCACCCTGAGGTGAGAAAACCTGGATCCATTTCTAATATTCGGGGCATCTAAGCTTGTGGCAATTGTAAGGCCTGTAAATAGAGTGAAAACAAAAAAAAGATTAATTTTAAATCCGTTCATAAACCTTTTCAGATAAAGAAATATCTTACATGTAATTCAAGCTTTTGTATTTATGCATTGTGCTGCCCTTGTGAAAAACATTACATAGGCAGCATGATACATAAAGCCAAGAAGAGAGTAATGGAACAAAGGCATATCTCACAGTCCATGGCCTATGGCCTGAACGGACAGGGCTCAATATGTATCCCTATGTAAGTGGTATAATTCTTACAAATTTTGTAGTGTTTTTGTGGGCATCCCCTTGCCTGGTACACCGGGCACTCCAACCCATATAAGAGTCCATACTCTTTGCCCACCCGTCTAGAGAAGGGGCCACTATACTCTTCCATGATCTTTAGATACCTCATTTCGCTGTTGGCAGACCCAGCCTGAGCACTGCTCTTTAAAATCTGTTAACTCCGATGTCATCACTTATGAGTAGTAGAATCAGTCTCAGCTCTCTGGAAATCCTCCAACCCATCACCTTCCCCAGAGTCTCCAACACCCCCTCCCAAAATTTGACAAGGCTGGACAGCTCATGAAAGTGTGCAATAAATCCACTGAGGCATCGATGCATTGCAGGCGGCACCCAGAGCCAATCAGACCCATTGTACACAGCTGTGTTCTCGTGAGAGTGAGAGTTCTTGCGGTGTAGCAGTTGAAACTGTATGTGGCAAAAGTAGGAGGCCACTGCTGTTTCCTGGGGAGGGCCCACTGCCTCTCTCCAGTCTTCGGTCTCTAGCGGTCCCATGTCCCAAGACCACGCCTCCCTCACTTTTCTCAATGGATCTGGCTGATGATGCAGCAGTGTTTGATAGTGAAAAGGCAGTTTATGGGATCTTTTATTATCTGTGAGTAAGATATACACTTCCAGAGATGAATATGCCACAATTTTATCATCTGATGGTAAGGATGTTGTAATTATATGTCAAAGCTGGAGGTAGTGAAAGAACTTCTGCAGCTCGTTAAGGACTTAATAGACCAGTTTCTAATCACATAACCAAGTATCGTTATGCCTATAGTATTTCATTTGGCAATGCTGCGGAGCGCAGACACCTGGTGGAGACTGGTACCCCTTAACAGCGGGGTCTCCAACGTAAGTCATTTCCTCATCCTTCAGCTTTTGTAATTACTCTCCCAGTGGTCAACACCCCTCGAGTGGAAGCGTATAGACTGTGGTATATCGGCGCCGTATAGCAAGTGTGGGAGACTATTGTGTTTCCTTACCCACCGCATAGGCTGCGTCCTCAAACCACCAGTCATCGAGCTACAGATGTGCAGCTCTATAAAATGAAATCAGGCCCAGGGTGGCCATGCCACCCACAAAGGTAGGCTTAAAGTGCATTAGGCTTGGCAAAAAAAGCCTCTCCCTATAAAAAAAAAAGGGTACATTTTGAAGTTGATATAAAAGTCTCAGGATGAAACCATTTCAAGGATGGCTGAGTTGCCAAACAGGGATAGCTGGAGGGAGGTCCAAAACGTAATGTCCTTAGCCAATCCCGCCAGATGAGATTGAAGGTTCGCTTCATACGCCAAGACTCTATTCTTGGTGATATATGCCCCAGATACTTGAACCCAGTCAGAAGAACCAGCAACTCCATACCCGATGGCATGACCACTGGACACCAGAAATGGGATAATTAGAAGACTTACAGGTAGATTCATCAAGCATTTTTGTGAGTGAAAACGGTGCAAATCGAAAAAAACGGCCGTTTGCGCCCGCAAAAATGGCATTTGAGATTCATCAATGGTTCATGAACTCGCAATTTGAGAAATCGCAAATAATTGCGATTTCTCAAATTGCGATCGCATTTAAGGAATCTCAATTAGAGATTCCTTAAATGCTATTCATGAACCTTTTAAAAATTGCGAAATCGCAATATTGGGCCGCTATTTACCGCGAAGTGTAACTTCGTGGTAAATAGCGAAAACTCAGAAAAATGTACTTTAGTGCATTTTTCTAAGTTGGATGTTACACACACACATGTCCTTTGGACATGTATGTGCGCAACATCAGTCTACATTTACATTTCAGTGGTGCTACAGGGTGTCCTTTGGACACCCCTGGCACCCTTGAAATCACATCCTTATTTGCGATTAGCCTTTAGGCCCATAGGAATGAATGGGGAGTCATTCCTTATTTGCGATTAGCAATTTGCTAATCGCAAATAAGGAAGCTGTAGGAATCGCAATTTTGTGGGCGATTTGTACATGCATCCCGTTTTGCGAGTCTTTAATAGCGATTCCTTAATAATCGCTATTAAGGACTCGCAAAACGGGACTTTGATGAATCTGGGGGTTAGCCTTATTCATGTAAAGGCTTGAGTAGATCCCAAATTTGTTCAGTAATTGCAGAGCTTATGGGCCCGACTAAGTGGGGTTATCAAGGAACACAAAGACATCATCTGTGTACAGGGAAATTCTGTACCCAACTGTCAGGAACCATTTAAAGCCTCGGAACAGTGTGTCAACCCTCACCCAAGACTCTATCGCTAATGAAAAGAATAATGGGGAGTGTGGGCACCCTTGTTAAACCATTGTGACGTGGTGTTACCGACCTGTCCACTTGCCTGGAGGTGGGTATGTAGCAGTCTAATGTAGCTAATGAATCTGGAACCAAAGTATAGGTATTTTAGTAGTTTGAAGAGCTAGTACCAGTCGTCTGAGTCAAACGCCCTTTGAAAATCAACCGTGAGCAAAGCTTGATGACCCAGTAGATTACCACTCAACTCAAAGGCATATCCTCAGTGCCTTTGGACTACAATAAATAATAGGTAAAAGGTGCCTGCAAGGGATTTTGTTTGAAGATTCTTACTCTGATATAATATGCACGTAGAAACTTGGATGTTCAACCCCAAAAGGTCTCGCACCCTTGAACAATCAATGCATACATCAAGCTGTTTGAAAAATACACATTCAATGAATCAGTCATAGTGCAGTCACTGGCATAGGTCTGGACCTATGCCAGTGACTGCGCTATGACTGATACAGACTTGTTGAAGAATGCGTATTGATTGACGCCTTTTAAATTGGATAGCAACGATCAATTTAATGTTAAAGTGAATACATCAACAGAGATCTTTTTGGGTGAATCCTTTCTGATCCAAGACTTGACTGGTCCTAATTGATTATTGTACCATTGCGATGGGTCTTTTTATACAATCGACTTTACGTCCTGAAGATGGTCTGACGGACAATTACGCCACAACAGACCGAATCGTCGACTTTCTCATCTATTTCCTAAACATTTATTGTATTTGAGTAACTGTTTTCTATATTGTCAGATCTGTTACTTTTTGGATCATTTTGATTTGGAATAGATGTATACATTCATGATTTGCAGGTGGATTTGTACATCCTCTCACAGGGTGTTTTGTTATATTTGACTGTACCCACTCTAATTTTATCTACATATAAAAGTTTGCGTTTAAAAAAAAAAAAGATATTCCTGTGTCTTTGAAATGTTCTTCTCATTCATTGACTGTGTATATTTCAAACAGCATGACGTATGTATTGATTGTTCAAGAGTTCGAGACCAATTGGGGTTGAACATCCAGCTAACATCGTGTATATTATATCAGAGTAAGAATCTTCAAACAAAATCCCTTGCAGGCACCTTTTACTTATTATTGATTTGACTGTCCAAGGCTCCAAGGGTATATTTGGTTGCCCCACTTCCTTATTCTCTTTGGACTACAATGGCAACTCCCTCGCACCGCGGTAAAACCCAGAGTGGAACACTCTCAAATCCCTCTGCATGCCATGGTTGTCTATTGGGTATGTCTCCTGCAACAGGAGTATATTTAGGTTGGTTTAATGTGCCGCCCTGAGGTCTGCCCCTCATGTAATTTTGGCTAAAATACCATTAAGTTCCACATATTGACACTAAGCCTCCCTACAAAGGGGGATTGCTGTAGATCAGCCATTTGTCCAGGATGGTGCCAGCCTGAGTAACAATGCTGGCGATCTGCATGCATGTTTCTTGTGTGACTGCAAGTTAAGTGCTAGTGAGTGTGCCAGAACTAGATCAAAACAAAGAAAGCCCTGCCTCCCCAACGCCCACCCATATTTTGCCAACTAGAAGTGCCTGCTGTGATGCAACTCAGGACAGCAGCCAACTAGGCTAGCCTGAGATGCATATCTCCTTTACCTTTCAACCCTCCTTCCAAGCATACCCCAATCCCTCCCCTGTCATTCCCAAAGAACACAAAGCTATAAATTAGAACAGCCCAGGACTTTGATAACCAGCCATCCCTGAGCAACTTCACACATTCCCCTAAGAAATAGTTGAATACCCCTAAAAAGTTGTTAGAACATGTCAAGCTGGAGGCTCCTGGGAAGATAACAGAGGGTTGTTTGCTGCAGTATCATGTTGGAGATTTGTGAAGGCCAACTTCCCCACTGGAGACCCATCTCGGCCGAGCAAGTGGACCCTGCGCTCTTGTTGGTGGTTCCTGTGTTGTGGAGCAGTGTTCCATTTTCCCCAAGGTACTCAATCCCCACTGTCTCTTTTGCCTCACCTCCCTCTGCTCCCTGCATGAACTATGCACAGCATCGCAGACTAGGCTGCGCCTCCTCCCAGTCCCAGGCCACTTCTGGAGTGTCGAAGAATAGGGGATTTTTTGGAAGATGACTTTAATTCGAGCAGTAAAAGGGAGCATATATTGGATGTTCACGCCCCTCAGTTTTTGTTTTACCTCTTGAAAGGACCTCCATTGCTGCTGAACTTTCATCATATAATCTAGGATGATCATCACTGGGGAGGGCTGAAAGGTGAGAGCGCCAATCCTATGTGCCACCCGGAGGATGACATCACGATCAGCGTAATTAAAAACTCGGGCAATGAAGGGGCATGGCGGGTTACCCACAGAATCTTTCACCATAAGGGCCCTGTTTACCTTTTCTATTAAGAAGCAGAATGACACACCTGCGACCAGTACCCAGCTCTTCAGCCAGTCTGAGATGAATATGGTTGGTGTGCCCTCTCTTTCCCCTTTGAAACGCCCACGATGAGTAGGTTGTTACACTTTGACCTTCTCTCTGTGTCATCTGCTCCTGCTTCCAGATGACTAACCATTTATTGGAGTGAGGTGATTCAAAAGGTCTGCGACTTGACTGTGTCTTTAGTTTCAAAGATTCGGCCTTCCACTTCTGTGACCCTCTCTACGGTATTCTGCAGTTCTTGCCAAACGCTGATAAGTCTACTTTCAATTCACCAATTTTGCCTTCCATCATTTCTTTGAGGTCCTAAATAGCTTGTAGGATAGAGGCCGTTTGGAGCCCCTCCAATCGAGTGTTTTTTTTATCTCCCCCCCACACAGCCTCCTCCAATAACACTGTGTGCTTCATATGCTTGCCTACCTTTTCCTGTGCTGTGGGTGCAGAGGGTTTGTTTTATGCTATAGTGAAGGATTGATTTGCTGGGATGAGAGTCTAGTGTCCCAGATTGTACAGGTAGTCCTATCCCTTGTATGAGTCTGTGGGGGATATCACAGCATACACGGCTCCATATACGTTCTGCCTCAATGCGCCCTTTCAGTCCCGAGCAATGGGGTGGCCCCCCTTTTTCCTCAAGGTCTGCTGGGGGGGGGGCAACTGAACCGGAATGCAAGCCGAGACCCTATCCCGATATGACGCTACACACACACCACCACAAAACATAGCGTAACTCACTTGCTGAGTGCCTGGCACACACAAGGTCAGACTCGCAAGCACCACCTGGCTCGATTGTGCCACCGACCAAGTGCGCCCCATCGGAAGCAATGATGCAAAGTAGGCTTTGGGCAATAAAGGTGGATCAGGTGAGACTGGAGGGTTGAGCCTCAAGAGTGCCTACACGGGGCTGCAGTAGATAGTACAGTATTTGCATTCCTGTTTCATTGATGTGTCCACCCTTCCAGGTGAGCAGGGTCCCCCGTCAGCAGTAATGTCATAAGGTACGAGAGTCATGCATTAGGTTGCTGTAGCGAGCCCTGCAGCGATCCTCTGTAAGCTCAGGGAGTCGTGCCTTGCCCACAATGAATGTTGCTGGCCATGCTAACCAATGGTGTGAAGCCTTATGCCTTCTATTTATCACCTCAGGTCCTGGCAGGCACAGGGAAAGACCTATTTACTCAGTGCTGCGGTACCAGTCCTCTGTGTCCCGACTGCCTGCCATGTGGAACAGACTGCACCTGTGTGTCGGGCATTCCACAGTCAGTGGGTGAGAACCTTGAGAGTCTAACCTCAAGCAGGCTCTTCATCTCAGACAGCGACAAACACATTGGGCCCACAACGGCATGCGAGCTCTGTCCGACCATCTAGCAGTCTAGTTGGGGGAAGCAAGCCATGCCTGTTGATAGCCTCCTTGAAGCAAATCCAGACCCGCTGCTCCAGCTGTGATATCTGCCGGGCCGACTCAGCTCCCCACCCAAGGCACCCACGGGGAGTTGTCTCAAGGTAGCTCTCCTGCTGAGGAATATAGGCCATCCAGTACATGCCTCTCATCTCGTGACCAGCCACTCCCCTGCACTGCAGCTGCTCGGCACCACTCCCATCACCAAAAGAGCAGGTCCTCCCACTCCTTGGCCAAAATCAAGTGGGACCCCCAGTGAGTGTTCTGGTATCTAATCCCGTCATAAGTCACTGTAATTTTGCAGTGACAACACGTGCACTGACTTGAGACAATGTGCAGACTATTATGATTATTTACCTCCAAATGTCACTGTGATCTTTATGATGAGACTATGCAGTGGGTCTGAGGCACTGTGTGTATTACTGTATTAATGTATTATACGTAAGTTAAGGCTGTAAAGCGATCCAATTCCTCCGGGTCTGGTTAGCGCTATATAAACTCCTAAATAAATAAATAATAAATAACATCTACATGGCCCCAGTAGCCACCATCAACATAGTCTCCTAAGCCAACGACAACCAGCTCATCCTCTCCCTCACCAAAGATTCCGTCACCACCCGACTCAGCTTCCAGGAAGGAATGAAGGACATCGCATCCTAGATGAGCAGCAGCTGCCTTAAGCTCAACTCGGAGAAGACAGAGCTCCTCGTCCTCAGACCCTCTCCCACCACATTGGACAATACCTGGTGACCCACCGCCCTTGGCAGCATGCCCACCCCAATGGACCATGCCCCGAACCTCAGCATCATACTCGACTCCTCCCTCTCCATGACCCAACAGGTCAACACCATCGCGTCTACCTGCCTCAATACCCTCCACATCCTCCACAAGACCTTAAAATGGATCCCCCCGAATCAAGAAAGACAACTCCCACGCACTCATAACCAGCAGACTGGACTATTGAAACGCTCTCTACACCGGGATCTACAAATCTCTGCTCCTCAGACTCCAGACCATAGAGAACACCGCAGCCAGACTCGTCCTTGGTATCCCTCGACAAGAACATATCTTCCAACACCTGCAAGACCTCCACTGGCTCCCCATCGAGAAGAGAGTGACCTTCAAGATACTCAGCCACACCTAAAATGCCTCCACAACACCGGACCCCAATACCTCAACAAAAGAATATTCTTCCAGGCACCCAAGAGAAACCTCCAATCCGCCGACCTCTCCCTCACCAAAACCGCGCGCATCTGTAGAGCCAGAACTGGTTGAAAAGCCTTTATTGTACAACGCGGCCAAGACCTGGAACGAGCTCCCCGTCGACATCAGACATGCTCCCTCACTGCACATCTTCAGGAAGACCCTCAAGGCCTGGATCTTCGACTGACTGGAGCTGCCTATCCTCCACTCACTTTCCCCCCTCAGCGCCTTGAGACACTCACGGGTGAGCAGCACGCTTAGCAAATGCCTGATTGATGGATTGAGACTTCTGCTATCTGCCCTGTTTGTGGTCTGGTCCCCAAGACCGTGGAGCACATCTTGTTCACTTGCCCTGGGTACCACAGTTTGCGCCAAAGATGGTTGTGCCCAGTCTTTCTGAACATGGGGGTTGCCCAGTGCCTAGAGACGCAGTGAATTCTGAAAACCGATGCGTCAAGCCTGATTGTTTTTGTAATGACTTGCTTTTAGCTGAATGTATGGTTTGAGGGTGAAAAGTATCTAAGATAAACCTTAATTAAGTACTGTGGTATAGAGGAAGCAATTACGCTTACCGTATGATTTATATTGTGCATGTTATTTTTGGAATAAACTTGATGGAAGTGTACTCCCAAGTTAGTCAATGGGGTTTCTAATATTTTTAAAACATGAATTTTGGTTCTTGCCCGTATTTTTATCAAAACAATTTTGACTCAGTGTGTAGTTAGTTCGTAGCTTATGGGTCAAAGCCTTTTTTTAATTTGTCAATATACTTTAGTACCACTTTAGAATATAAGATGACATGTATTGATTATGCTGATTTAGGTGCAGAGTAAACGAGGTGAGCCTGGATGTAGTATTCTTATTAATTAGAGATACATTAAATAATGATTTTTTATAATGTATTAAATGATGTCTTATATCTTTGGATATTTTTGTATGCTTTGATGATACCATGCTGAATAAAGTATATTTGATGATGATGATGACTGATATTTGTGTATCGACCTGAGTTTTTTCATGCATTTAAAGTGTATGTAAGTGCTTTTGGTGGGTTAGGATTTTTGGAGAGCAGGAAAATATTTATTCTCAAACATTACTTGGTAATGGAGGGACAGAAAATATTTACCCATTTGCCGCTCATCAACCACCTGAAAAGGAAAAATTGATTAAGAAGAATGAGGCTCTGAAAAATTAGAAGAGCACTTTAAATCCATCAAGTGTAGTTTATTAGAGATCTCCTTAAAACAATAGGTACTAGATGAGAGCACTGATTAATATGTGGTTAAAGGTCATTGTGAGTTTAAACACATCACAAAGCCATTATTTAGAGATCAATTGGTAAGAAATAAATGAGAATCCATGAAAATTCATGAGAATTTGCTATTGTGTAAATGTCTTTGTTATGAGACATAGCTGACTTTCACAACAGCATCCAAAGTACATACGGAGAAACAAACTAGGTAAAAGGAGATGATGGAGAGTCAGTGTATGCTGTGAATACATTGGGCAGAAATGGGAAGAAGACATATAAAAAGTCAGCGAGCAGAAGGCAGGCAATGTCTTTAGTAACAATATTAGAATTTGATTGTACGAAACACCCTGCGAGTTACACGTTTTGCCCTGCCCACAAAAAGTCAGCAACAACTGACATTTTGCAAGAGCTTGCAAAAACAATTCAAAGAATGAAAATATGCATTTGAGTGAAGAGAAAGGATTGGTGGATGGACTAACTATTACTGCAGGATGCAGGGCATTTAACATTTCAGATGGAATTGGTGTTGAATTAATGATTGTTTTAGGGGCCGTGATCACAACTTCGTCTAGAGGAACATTCAATAGGGCAGGGAGGGCAGAAAACGTATTGCTTCCAATGTTACTTCCATAGAGTATACTGATATAAAGAATCAACTCAATGGGTATTTTGAAGCATTTTTGGAGTTTGTAGGGAAAACTAAACACTGAAAGGCGTATGTATCAGAGGAAGGACATGACATATTTGGAATGTTCCATTATGGTTGTATGGCGGAAAAACCCAGGGAAATACTGTGCATGCCTTTACTACGCATTTTTTCCCTGCATTTTTTTTGGAATGCATATGCTCTTGTAATGTATGCCTTTACCATGCATTGTTTATATATTTATATATATATATAAACAATGTATTTGTTGGGGAGACCCCCTACACACCGAACTTACCTTCAATGAGTGGCAAAGGCATACGTTGCAAAAGCATATCCATTATAAAAAACATGCGTGGTGAAGGTACAATGTGGTAAAAACCACGTTGTATAGGCTGTTTGCCTTTCATTATTCTATGCTATATATAACTAGCACATAATCCTGGAAACACAGTTCATATTTCTGTGGAACGTGACAGTATGGGTGATGTCCTCTTACTATCTCATTCATCACCCGCCATGTCTCATCCTCTTTTTAATACAAATACAACAAAGATTCAGATACACTGCCAAGGCTGCATAGGGATTACAATAAAAGTTACACTCTGAATGGCACAGGGTTGGTATGCTCTTAGTGCATTCTCAGGTGTGTGACACATGGTCAGATACAATATGGGCTTGCATGTTGGACTGGACAGTGGCTCAATCCTAAGATTCTAATTGAAGATTTACAAAATGAGTTACGTTTTTAACAGTACATACTGTTACATTGTGCAGTCCTCTCTGTGGCTGCACGGTGGTGGTGAGTCATACATACCGAATAAACTGTGAGATACTCTCGGGATCAGGACACGGAGGGTTGCTCTGTGGTTTTACATAGAGTGGCCAACTTTTCATTATCACTTTGCAGCACACTGTGCACATGCAGACAATTTGCACACATGGGCACCAATGTTCCCTCGAATTATTTTTCTCAATATAGCATGCACAGATTGATGGACTGTGTCCGTGTGTGTTTGTGCAGAATCAAGAGTAAGGGCCTGATTTCGATCTTGGTGTACAGGTGACGGATATGTGACCGATATCCCATTCGCCAAAATATAAATCCCATTGGACATTTTAGTGAACAGGATATACTTCACCGTTGTGATGCAGTAACCCATCCGCCAAGACCTAATTCAGGCCCTAAATTGCCATGATCCGCTTCATGAATGAGCAAAGCAAACACTTTGTAAAGTTGTTGGCATGGGGGCAGAATAGAAGCAGGCACTGTATGTAGGAAGGTGAAGAAGGCCAACAAAGATTTTTATGAAATAAACTGAAAATGCATCTCCTCTGGTGCAGCCAACAAGGCTCATCATACAATATGGACCCTCAATTTGAGCAAAAGTACCTCATAACTCTGTATTAACTAACCATATTAATTCAATATATAACTCACTGTTAAAATGGTGATACATATGGTTGAGAAAAAGGACAATGTTCTCCAACAATGGCAGCTCCGCTATGCGTCAAAGAGGGAATGAGAGGAAATACAACAGGAGGAAGCATGAATACCAGGGGAGGGATCAAGCATACTGTGTGTTAATGGTCTTCTGACCGAATTTACATCTCAACATTCTCCTAACCACAATGTTCCGGCCCAAAAACATTATAATAGGTATTGCCTGAAGGGAACTGGGTTGGTAAAACGGGGGTTGAATCGCAATTAGCATGAAAGCAGTAGTTTAAAACCTGCTTCAAAATTAGGCAGCACTCCAATTGAAGATGCATGGGGTTTAGATAAGCAACGACTAATGTGCCATCTATAGCGTTGTCCAACATTGCTAACTAAGCTCAAAGAACTGCGAATTGTCCTAAAACGATGTCACTGAACACACTCCTTGTGAAACAACTATTCTTTCAGTAGAAACTATGTTGGGAGTCTGTGAACAAAAACGAATATTGCATTCATAATGTTATATGTCATGTACCACATGTAATGTCAAATACTCTTGATGATATTACAATAAAAAAGGAGAAAAACAATGCTTCAATTCAATGAGCAAAATCTCTTCTTTAATTTTTTAATGCACTAATCAATAAATTCTCCTGAAGCATTAACAGCAAACATTTGTAATACAAAGTATAGAAAATGAACAAGTGAACAGATTTAAATTCACATTTCAAATTAATGGTTAAAAAAAGTATTTAAGAGAGAAGGGGAAAGGGTGCCTCAAAAGATCATAAAGGGAGCACAAGAAGAAATACTTTTGGTGCATGGAGGCACTTTACATACATGGAAATACCAGAAGCCATTTGTGGAGGTTAGGATGGATTATGAATCATGGTGAGCAGGTTTGGAGTTTAATTCGAAAAACTCTCCCTCTAAATCAAGCACTTTCAAAAGATATAAGACTTGGCTGGATTTTGAGGCTCTCGTGTCTGATTACGGTGTCATATTGCATTTGAATTTCACACCCTTTACCACCTTCGAGAATAGGCCTTAACCACTCGCGAGTGGCACCTTTGGAGAGGCAAGTTTATAAAACACATGACTAAATCATCTAAATGGAATAAAATAGTATTAAGACCCGCAAGACCAATAGAAAGCAACAGTATCCACAATGGATGCTGCCCAGTAACTACCTACTGCCCCAGAACCTAAAGGAAAAGTCTCACAATCTACTTATGAATTTTTCCTTTATTAAACTTTTGGAGAGTGAGGCCTAGAAATAGGCAGATTGCAGGTAGCAAGCACTATAAAAACACCTTGAAAGAAGCCTAACAATGTATACAGTTTACTAAGGTGGGTAGATGACATTGCTGGGCTTTATAGCCAATACTGGCTTTACCAGCTTACCTAAATATGCTGAAAATAAAGTGAATAAGAAATCTGGGCAGGACCCAAACCACAAGAACATCTTCCTGAGAGTGTAGTTCATTGACCTTTCATGTAACCGCAGTTGTGGTCTAGCTAGAAAGTGTGGAGCCAGGAGACATGGCTTCTACACTAAGCCTTCACATTTGGGTAAATTATATCGCCTTTTGAACTTATTTCTCGGTCCCTATTAGTGTCCAAGACTGGAAGCATGTAGAATCAATCTATTATCAATCTAAAAGCTGTTAATAAGTTTGTATTAAACAAAATAGTTTGGACTGGACATTACATCGTTGGTCTACTGGTCTATTCAGGAATAGGAAATATGGTGGTAAAGCAATAGAGTTTGGAACAAGAAGTATTGCTTTACAGTTGTAGGTGTTCCACATTACCAAATTGTTTGATATTGGGCAAATTCAAATCTTGCAGTGCATCTGTCTACTGATCTGACACAATGTGTGCACCTCGAAGGAACTGAATGGAAAGAAATAAAGACCAGTTAAGGATATTTAACTATAGGTCTCCAACAGTTCTATGTAGAAAGCAAAGCGCAGACATTTTGCCAGTTGTTTTTC
Organism: Lissotriton helveticus; assembly: GCF_964261635.1. NCBI lineage: Eukaryota > Metazoa > Chordata > Amphibia > Caudata > Salamandridae > Lissotriton > Lissotriton helveticus. Next base: position 1,782,680,666 of record NC_136061.1, read on the forward strand.
TGCCCATGGAGTGGAATTGCTCCATTGGTGCGAAAAATACACTATGAATTCCCCATAAATATATATGTGAGTAGACACAAGTGTTTAGGGTAAGCATTTGAATAGATATTGTTCAGTTCGTGCAAATAAACCACATGCTCAAAAGACCAAGTCAAGCTGTGTAGAAGAAACCAGGAAATGGACAGGGTGCTTCTTTTCCATGCTCCACTAACTACAATTCTGGAAAATAAAAGAAATGGTTAAATAATGCCCAAGTTGGAAGCATTTATGCAAAACAGCATGCCTATCAATGAACTGTTGATGACAGCAAATGTATAAATCATCACTGATCGCAAATACCTTTTCAATCACTAGTGGAGAACAGCACACTTCTATTGATCAACCATCAGTTCATCAATGAAGAACAATTCAGTAATATCAAACAACCATCAATAGAGATTAGCAGATGTTTATCAATCACCCATGAATGCGTCATGGGACAACAGCAGTTGCATATCAATCAACAGTGTGTGCATAAATTAGTAACAGCAAATGTCAATCAATCATCCATCAGTGTATCAATTAAGAACAAAATACATATATCAATCAGCCACCACTGAGTCTATTTAGAGCAGTGTATGTCTATTAATTGTACAACAATGCATCAATGGTGAATAGCACGAAGTTATCAATCAACCATCAATAGAGAACAGCAGACATCTATAAATCAATTCAATCAATCAATAACAACTTTATTTCAGTTTAGTTTGTAAACCATAAAAGTACAATATACAGCAATCCAAAGTTCATTAAAAAGAAAAGAAGATAAATCATTATCAAGATACAATAGTGCAAAATTAGCAGCAATTTATAACAATATGAATTATACTAGAATGTATAAATACAGAAGAATATTTGATAAAATTCATTACAAATCCAAGCATTTTCTGTACTTTACAATTGATTTAAAAAATTCTAATACAAAAAGAATGCTATCGCTATGTAATAATTGTAAATACATCATGGCAGGTCTGATCTGATAAAAGTTAAGTTTCTTTGAGAGAGGTACCAGATAGCGCTTGCGGGGAAATTCATAAAATGTACATGAAAACATAAAATGCAGCATATCCTGCGGAGACTTTCCGTCTCAGCCGCAGGGAGCTGCTTCTTTAATTGGCAATACATCACTGAAGGAAGCATCCATTTATCAGACAGCCTTTGCTGCATCTTTAGAGAACAGCACACGTCTATCACTCACCCTTTGATGCACAAATGGAGAGCAGCACACATTTGTCAATCAGATATCACTATATTTAAGGAGAACAGCACACATTGATCCCTCAGCCATCAATGCAGCAATGGCGAACATCACATATATATCAAGCAGCTGTCACCACATCAAAGGAAGACAACTCTTGCATACTTTTCTGCCATCAATAGTAGACACAGGCCTATCGGGCACTGATAACGAAAGAACACCAGGTCTATCGAAGCAACTACCAATCAACAATCAACCATCAATGAAAGGAAACAAATGCATGCTGGTGAACCATCTGTATTGGACAACACATCTTTCAGTAAGCCATCAATGAAGAACAACACATCAAACAACAGAGGAGAAGACTATCTTTACCTATTTCTTTTTTGTAGCACGCTAAAGCCTTTGTGGGTACCATAGAGGCATATCAATCAATCACCAATGGGAGATTACACACTAATGGGGCCCATCATGACTTTCATTGAGCCATCATTATAGGATGGAATTTCTGTCATCTGTCAATCAGCCATTAAAGGAGTGTAACATGTCAATCAATGACCCTTCCTTGACAGACAGAATAATATCAGTGAAGTTTCATGTCTGCCAGTCATCAATAGAGCACAATACATCTATAAAGAAACTATCAGTGTCATTTATATCAACCAGTCATCAGTAGAGCACAGCATATTATAAATTAGCTATCAATAGAAGTCAGCATATCTATCGGTCAACCATTAATGGAAATGAGCTCATTTCTGTCAGTAGCTCTGTAATGGTGCATACAATATCTATCATTCTGCAGTCGATGTAGTATTGTATGTCATAAAAGGAGTGTAACATATCTTTCTCTCAGATTTCAGTGAACAAATGGAAGTCTATCAAACAGCTTTCAATTGAGGATGCTCTCACTAAGAATCTGCTGTTAGTTGAAGGCAACTAATTTCCACAATTCAGACAAAAATACTGGCAATATTGAATTGCATTCTATCCACACCATGTAATGGTTCCTGATTGAGCCACAAGCCCAGGAAATCCCACTGATAGATTCCAACAACAAACCATGACAAAGCTAACCAAAACAGAATTCCTATTACTTGCCAAAAAGAACAAACAAAATATGGTACAAACCTGGCTCAATGACAACAACCTTGACAGCTTTTAACCCCAACTCTCCTTGAATGTAAAGTCACTTGCATGCAGTACGGACACCAACCTCATCCTCATGGAACACATTGCCAAAAACAACAAATACTGCCTGGTACCAGTGACTTCAGAACTGCAGTTTCAGCATCTGTACTCCCAAATCTGGAAGGTAATAATGCCCCATATCATGGCTTCCCAGACTCCACACAGGCATACCTTAGGGGCATCCTAACAATGGCAGCACATCTTATCCAAGTCCTGAAGAAATATGATCACATCACCCCTATTTGGATAGAACAACATTGGCCCCCCTTACTGACACCCACCGTCTTCAAAACCAGCGGTATCATTTACAAAGACATCACGACTAGCATCTCCACTTATCTTGCAGACAAGCTCACAGTCTCTGATGGTTCTCAGCACACCTGCAGCTAAGACATCCTCATATTGCAGACTAAGCACTGTAAAAAAGAAACAAACAAAACAACAGCCTTTCTATCATTGCACCCAGAGTCTGGAACATCATCCCTGTAGCTACCAGGCCTGCCCTAATGCTGCTGTAATTGAGGAAAACGTTGAATACTCACCTCTTTAAAGAACACTACATCACAATACTATAGCCATCCACAACCCATCTTCCTCTCCTAATACTCGTTGACTTTAAACTAGCCTTTGACCATGTACAGAGCTCCTTTGCATTTTGGCTAGGATTTTGTACTATAGAAACACCATATATACATACATGTATCCATACATGCATACATACATGTTGGGACTTGTGGGTCCATATTTACATGTTTCCAGTGGGCAGCTGTACTAAGAGAGACAGTGTGTAGCTAAGCCAAGTTGCATTTTTAACCATATTTGTAACTTTAAAGTAGCAACCATTGTTCTGAGCTCTGCACAACAAGAGAGTACAGCAAAAACACTATAAACAGGGAGGACAGGAAAAACAGTCAAAATAGGATGCTCTGGTAACAAAAAGATGTTTACTAGAGCAACAATTCCTTTAGTTGCTGTGTGGTTTTTCATTTTAGGTGTTATATTATGTTATGTGTACTTGTAATGCACAGTGTCACTCACAAGGAAATCCTGGCACTAAGGAGGCGTGTGTGCCAAACCCTGCCTAGGTTAGGTTTGTTACTTGAAAGCCAGGTCACTGACTTCCTGTGAATTTCAATACAAGAGAAGAAGGCTCTGATGTGGCGTGAAAGGTTGTTGAATGCTTTAAGAGTGATATAAGAGAATGCTTGTCCACGTGATCTGTTCTGTGTATGGATGGGATGTAGGCGAGTAGGAGTTCTGCGGAGTGGAGGTATATAGGAGGTTGTGTTAAAGTTTGCAGGAATCGCTGTTAGCCTGAGCTAAAGCCATTTTGTTTTGTCACGGCCATTTTAGTTAGCCATGTGCTCGCCAAGTGCTTTCTCCCTGTTCACTGTTGCCTTCCTTTGTATTCTGCTTGTATCATCTATTTTAGTTAACTTCTTCAGCACTGAGCCAGAGCCTTGCACATGCTCAGAAAGGCCTATCTGGCAAAATGCTCCTGCTCTTAGAATAACTGTCTGGCTATTTTAACTAAGGTCAGCAATGATGTAACTCCTACTCTGTAGACTAAGCGATTTTTATGTATCCATATATGTAAGTAGCTATTCATGTGCACACTTGTACTGCCTCTTTTTGAGTCTTCCTGCATACTCAGCAGTAAATGGGGTATAAAAGGCCCCTGTTTCCCTGTACTCCTTAGACTGTCTCATATAGTGGTCTGAGGGTACTGTATGACACAGTCTCCCTCATGTGAGGTTAAGAAACTTGTTATTTTGATATTACTGCTTCCGTGCCAATCTCTTCTTTGTTGGTTTAAGGACCAGGTGCATCAGTGAACCCCTTAAAAGGTTTTTTACTTTTATAGTTGGTTGGAAGAGATGCAGTAGTTTAAATATGTGGGACCTAACTTGTGTAGTGCCTTAAATTTGTATGTGCTGAGGTTAAAATGACAGTGTTTCTGTATTAGGAGCCAGTGGAGTTCCTTGATGTATGGTGTGATATGGATTGTGTGTGGGGGATTAAAGATGAGTCTGGTTGCTAAATTTTGGCTGGATTGTAGCCTTCTGATGAGTTGCTTGGGGACCCTGGTGTAGAGGGTGTTCCCATAGTCCAGCTTGTTGATGACTCGGGAGTTAGTGACAGTTTTTCTGATGTTGCTGTGGAAACCTTAGAAGATCATCCTCAGTATCTTCAGGGTGTGAATGCAGGATACAGTGGCAATGTTGACTTGTGTTGTCATATCTATTTTGCTGTCAATGCTGATATCAAGGTTCCCTGTGTGGATGCTGAGTGTGGGTGCTGGGTCCAAGTCCTACCGGTTAAAAGTTGGACTCCCATGGCAAGCTGTTCTTGACAAGGATCATTACTTCTGTCTTGTCAGTGTTGATTTTGAGATAGTTGGCATTCACCCAGTTAGTGACTTTAGTCATGCAGAAAGTGAACTTGTTTCTTGTGTTGGGTGCTTTGTCCGAGAGGAAGAGTATGAATTAAATGTTGTCTGTGTAGGAGAGCATGTTCATGTTATGGTTGCAAATGATGTTGGCCAGAGGGATCATGTATGTATTGAAATGGGTGGGGCTGAGCAATGAACCTTGAGGCATTCTGCAGATGAGTTTGCAGGCTTTTGAGAAGAAAGTTGTCAGACTTAGAACGTGTGTTCTCTCTGTTAGGAAGGAGGAGATACAGTGAAGTTGCCTTGAATGGCAATCTTGTGCAGGCACCTGATGAGGACGTGGTGTGAGACTGTGTCAAATGCTGCAAAGAAGTACAGGAGAGTGAGGGCTGATCTGTCTCCTCTGACAAGGATCATGCAGATGTGGTCTTTGGCACTGATGAGTGCTGTTTCTGGGCTCTTGTAGGGGATGAATTCAGACTGCGTGGTGTCAAGGAGCGGGTGGTTGCTGAGGTAGTTAAGGGACATATCCTTCCAACCTCTAAGGCAGCTTGGTAAATTGTTAACATTGCAATCACTAATATAATTCTAATAGGAATATTAGTTATATATGCTGAGACATTATAGAGATTTAAACCAAGAGCCCTTGGCACTATTCCTACTTCCTATTCCTACTGTTACTACCTAAAATGTTTAAAATTCCTATCTCCATTCACCTTAATGGATTTTGTCATTTTTTATGTCGTGTTTCTTACATTTTACCCTGTTTTTCAAATTTGGTTTGGATTTGTATTGTTGAATTTTTACTTTTTTACTGTTTTGCCTCTAAATTAAGCCTGACTGCTCTGTGCCAGGGGGTTGAGCTCAGGTTAGTTTAGTGACTTCACTCTGACAAGGATTGTGATTATTTGGTAGTATGTAAAAAGTAGGACAAATGTTCTTAAGTTTTACATGTTCTGGGAGTGAAAAAATCCCAAATTAGTTTTTTCACTAATAGAATGACCATCTCTCCTATTGGATAACACTAGGTTACCTTATTTCATTTAACGGGTGCTAACTTTTGATAAGGAGCAGATGGGATGTCAAGTTTGGACACAAATTAATTGTAATTTAAAAATCCTCTTTAATGGCAAAGTCAGAATTAAGATTACAGTTTATAAAATGCCAGTTTTAGAAAGTTGTTTAAGGATATATAGAGAATGCACTCCTTCCCTTATGCCATTATTCAAACTTTTATTTATCTGATTTTCTGTTGTCCTTTAATGCATGCGAGACAGGTGCTGTGTACCATCCCGAAGCACAGCATTGTGTAAACAATATACCTTAGGGGTCATGATGGATGTCTCAGGATTACCTTTGATTACATTGGATTACGTTGAAGAAATGGACACAAAAGTAGGGGGAAGATTCCCCACGTTTGCAGTGTGGCAGGTCGGGTGCGAATTAGCGCCCCTAAGTTATAACTTTTAGAAAGTTGGCATTTTTCTGCTCAAGAGTTTCTGAGGCCTTCTAGAAGTTTCCAGTTGCCTGGGCCTGTTAATGCTTCCATTATTAGGAATGCATATTGGGCCCAGATACTGAACAACAGGCCTTGTGTGCAGGCAGGATAGGCCAGCCAGTCAGGATGGCTGTGATGAAGCTGTTCTGTGCCCCACTTAGACTTAACATGGCTGCCTTCAGCACTCACACAAATGCATCTTGACACTAGCCTTCTCAGAACAAGATTTAGTGGTATCCCAGAAGATTCCTCCACTTAAAGGGTTGGCACCATGTACATATTGGACACTCAGAACACATCTTCATTACACTCCTTGAACTGCAGACATTAGAGAAGAAGGACTGCTTTGTTCCCCAGAAGACTGCCCTGCTGCTTTAGACCTACCATGTTCCCCAGGGGGCTGCACTGCTGCTACCAGAGGTCTGCTCTGCTGCTTTAGGCCTGCCTTGTTGCCTAGAAGACTGCCTTGCTGCTTGACACCTGCTCTGTTCTCACAAAAGGAAAACTGGCACTGCTCCCTTCATCCAAGGCTACCTGAGTGACTCCAAGAGTCAGTTGGCTGGTCTCCTTTTCTGAGCTACAGGAACACAAGAAGCTCTAGAGGCCTCCCTGCAACTGCAAAGCAGACCTGCTGCAACTGGATCTGTACCTGGTCCCCAAGAGGTGTTTCCCCAGGTTCTGGACCCTTGGCAGGCACCAAAGTGCACTCCACAACAAGAAAAGGAGAAATTGTCAAGTTATGGGAACTTTGCGACTGTGAACGAACGCGTTTCCCACAAAGAATGTGCGACAGTCAATGCAAAAATCTGGTGAACCTGATTCTTTGTGCTACAATGACTGCCAGCAACAACCAGCTGTGCAAGATCTGCACTATGCGCTAAAGCAATGTGGTGACGGCGAAGGTCCAGCAAAGACCGTGTGTGATGCCTAACTTCACTCAACAGCGACGTCTGTCTGCGATGCCAGACCTTCTCTTCATGCTACAGTGGCAACCATCTGTGACACTCTCCCGTCTCCTCGCGGCCTCCTCCACCGCAAAGTGGAGTCTCCATGGCAGACTTTGAGAAAGTAATTTTTTCATCAGGGCAAACCTGGTCCCTATATCCGGCTCAACCTCCATCGTTTTCAGCCCGAACTTGTTACTTTTCCCAGGTCTAGAACGGCGAGACGACCACAAGTATTGTTTTGCTCTTACAGATATCTACCTTAAAACTTTGAAATTGCATATTTCCGGGTCTATTGAACAGAATTTTGTTGTTCTGGTACCATTTTATTTATTAACATTTTTTCTGTTTTAATAGATTGGTTTGAGATTCTTCTTGTGTTGTGTTTTCACTTTATTACTAATCGAGTGCTGCATAAATAGTTATCAGAGAGTTAAGCACAGGATACTTTTGTGACTTTTGTGGTTTACCATGACAAGGATTGTTGTTGTTGAATGAGTGTGGCTTCCACCACCTCAACAATAACCCAATTTCTTACAAGGACCCAATAGGAATTAACTCCAGCTACCAGCTACAGGAGCCTAGAGCATGAACCTGAGGTCACGCTATGCTGTGCCTCTGAATGACGACAATCTAACAGATGAGCAGAAAGTTGCCTCAATGGGGGCTCTTCCTGCACAGTGGATTCAAATAATACAGTGCCCAGGGATAGACACTGGGACCATTCTAACTTTTCCCTGTTCATATTCACCATGGCTCGCATGGCAGACACATTGTAAATCAGTAATAGTGTTGGACAGTCTGTTAGACCAATGTGGTAGGTATAATACAACATGAGGCCAAATGGGAAAAACGGGCAGTAGAAGACCCAGCTGGCAGGGGGAACAGTTGATAATCCCTTTGGATCTGTGGGTGGTTTGTATCTCTCTGTCTGAGATTGTGACTCACCTAGTGGTCAAATATGGTTGCACGGTTTTACCATGTTATCTGGCAATTGTTTGGAGCAAACATAAGGAGATGATAGACGGAGTGCTGAAACTTTTCAGACACTCACCCCCGGTCACAGATCTGGGTTTATCCATCATCGTTCTTTACATCACTTCACCCACCCAGTTCAAACCCAGCCATATGCAAATCAGTCTGGACCCTGTTCCTCATGGGAACAGCCCAGCCCGAATTGCCAAGCCATGTCTTACCTGGACTGGAAACAAGCATCTTGGTAACAGTTTTGTGGTTTCACCTGCATCAGCCAGGCTAGATTGAATCCAGTGGCAAAGTGAGCAAGGTACCTGCATTTGGGCATACGCAGCAACATAGCAAACAGAAGGAAATGATGAATGGAGCGTTGAAACTTTTCAGACACTCATCCCCAATCACAGATCTGGGTTTAGTCCATCATCATTCTTTAGCTCACTACGCTACCACAGTTCAGACCCAGACATATGCAAATCAGTCTGTACACTGCTCCTCATGTGAACAGTCCAGCCTGATGCAAAATGAACAATTGATCTAAAGAATGCTGCACAATGTCAAAGATTCACCCTAGTCCATAGGTCTGGACCTAAATCCATCCTGTTTGTGCTCCCCATGCTTTTCCAGTTCAGACCCAGACATATTCAAATCAGTCTTGACTCTGTTCCCCATTGGAACACTTGAGCCTGAACTGCCAGGCCAGGTCCTCCTGGACTGGAAACCTGCATCCTGGGACAGGTTGCAGGGCATCATTCCTCATCACTCAGGATAGCTTGACTTCAGTGGCATAAAGAGCACTGGACCCACGTCTGGGCATACCCTTTCCACTTGGGCTGACTAATGTAAAAAGAACAATTGATAGACAGAATGCTGCACAATGTCAAACATTTACCCCAGTACAGAGATCTGGGTCTAAAACCATTGTTTGTTTGCGCCCCATGCCTTTCCGTTTCATGCAAATCAGCCTTGACCCTGTTCCCCATGGAACAGGCCAGCTTGAACTGCCAGGCCTGGTGATCCCAGGACCGGAAACAAGCAGTTCAGTTCAGTTAGTTTTTTATTTCAACAATTAAAAAATCATCATAAAAATACATCATATCAATACATTTTGACAATACATCTAAAATATCATTAAACTCCATTTCTGAACTTTACAGTAATATTTAAAATACAATTACATAAAATTAGATCAAGTTGACCCCCAGCAGCGGAACATGTAAATCAGAGAGATAAGGGTGGGCATTAGTTTGCATTCACAGTTAGATCAGTTTCTTGTATTTCTCAGTCTAACCGCTACTTTTAGGAAACTTGAAATAGCACACAAAGTGTAGACATCACTTGCTTTCTGTAGAAAAGAAGGGCTGCTTTCGCATGACGTAATTTCTGTTTCCTCAAGATGCTAAGCAAGAATCGACGCCTCGGCAATTGGTAAAATGGACATAAAAATATAAAATGAAGGGTGTCCTGCGGAGACCTATTGTCGCAGCCGCAGGCACCTTTCTGCTCAATCGTTAAGGTAAAACCAGAAGGATAAGCTAAAATATTGAGTAAAAGATTGAGCCTAAAACGCAACATTAAAAATCTCGCATGTTGGTTATGCATCAAAAACAAGTAGGGTTCCATGCCTACCCCATTAGCTACTAGATCATATGCCATTACTGTCGTTTTAGCCTTTGCCGCTTTAGCTCTGGATCTATGAGATTTTTCTAGAAGCAAATTCTTAATAATAAATTTACAATTGATAGTGATTTGCGACACGTCAAAGAACAAGTGGGACTGATCAATATCTATCAAAGTGTTTTTAACGTATCTTAGCCAAGGGATTTGCATATCATTATCCCTTTGCAGACAGTCTTTGACAATTTCCCTTGTTAATTTGGCCTCAGGATTAGTCCATATTCTGATCCAGGCTGTGATTGGCTTGATGTTAACTTGATCCGTAATGTATTGGATCCCCAGTTCTGAATGGGCAATCTCGGCGGCAGTGGAGGGGGGGGCTTTTAGAATTCTCCGAAGAAACGTATCTTCTTCGATTTGTAGTTTTTTCACATCCCTGAATCCCCACACCTCTGCTCCATATAGTGCCTTTGGTGTTGAAACTGATTTGTACAGGGTCATTATTTGTTCAGGACACCATCGGCCCAGTCTGTGCGCAAAACTTAGGATGGCTCCTTTTGATGCGACCAATTTGGAACAATGATCCTCCAATAGGGGTTTAAAATGCATGTCGCCATCCAACAATAGACCCAAATAAGGAAAGGTGTTCACTGTTTCCAACTTGTGTGTCCCAATTTTAAAAATAGGCTTCTTGGTTGGTTTCTTGCCGGCCATCATGACAAATGATTTTTTTAGATTTACAGACAAATCCAGGTCTGCCATAAACTTCACAAACCCGTTCACCAGATGTTGTAAACTGTTTGGTGTTCGGGCTAGGAGGACCGCGCCGTCAGCATATAACAGTACTGGAATCTGACGCGGTCCTACTCTCGGGCAGTTCAAGGCAAGGGAAGTAAGATTATTTTCTAAGTCATTGATATATAATGAGAAGAGAAAAGGCGCAAGGATGCATCCTTGCCTTACGCCCTTTGAGCAGGGGAATGGTTCAGTTCGCCCTCCCTCAGCGCTATAGCGCACCCTAGCCGTGGTTTTCCAATGGAGCTCCTTTAAGATTTCTATGAGCTCCTTCTCAATTCCCATATTATACATCATAGCCCATAGTTTATTTCTATTGACATTGTCAAAGGCAGCAGCCAAATCCATAAATCCCATGTATATAGTGCCACTGCTTGCTTTCGTATATTTAGCCGTTAAAAGGTACAGATTCAAACACTGGTCACTGGTGGATCTGCCCATTCTGAAGCCGTACTGTGTCTCCGCTAGGGTGCCATATTCCTCTGTCCAGTTCATTAATCGATTTAGGATCACCCGTCCCAGTATTTTCGCGGAGACATCAATTAAAGAGATTGGTCTATAACATTTGGGATCTTCTCTGCTCCCCTTTTTGAAAATGGGAACGATCAGAGCGGTGGACCAAGAACGTGGTAGACCTGACCTAATGGCTGCATTGAGGGCCATTGTTAAAATTGGTGCCCAGAGATCTAGATTACTTCTGTAAAGGTCTGGTGGTGTCCCATCGGGCCCTGGTGCTTTATTGGGGGTGAGACCTTGAATCGCCGTCCTTATCTCATCCAATGTGAGGGTTACTTCTATACTCCTACCTCCCACCCATTCTCCCTCCTGCGTGCCCGTGTTAGTGTTGTTATATAGGCCCTCAAAGTGGGTGACCCAATGTTCTGGGAGGATTGTGGACGCAATGGTTGGTGCTATATTGTCGTGGAAACAAGGTCTATTCACAATTCTCCAGAATTCCGAATAATCCCTGTTTTCCCCTGCCTCTCTTAAATCTGCCCAGACTTGTGCCTGCAATACTGCTTTCCTTGCCCTTACACAAGCCTTGTAACTTTGTCTACAGTTAGCTACATATGCCGTGTTCCTTGGTTTAGATTTGAGGGCTTTTTTTAAGTTCCTCAGTGCCTTAGAGCAGGTGGAGCAAACCATCGTGGATGGTTCACTTTAGGCTTGGCAGAATCTTTCACTTCCAGTAATTTATCTGCTAAATTTGTTAAAGCTTCAAATGCTGCTACTACCTCTGTAGCTTCTATTTGGGGGTTCAGGCATTGATCTACGTATTTCTCCCTTTTTTGGACTAAGGCTTTATAAAAGTCCTGGGGGTTTATTTTTGTCCATTTTAAACGTCTCCCCTGGGCTATCGGTTGCAACCTACCCTCCATTCTTTTGACCTTTTTCCTGCAACCCGTATACCTTAGTTCTAATACTAGTGGGTATTGATCACTAAAGGCACTCCACTTTGTGATAACCTTTGTAATGTGGGGTGTCGCAAAAGCTGATATAAATATATAGTCAATTATTGATGAACACCCTCTCCCCATAAATGTGGGGACCAGAGTGCCCCCCTTCTCCCGTCCTGCCATATCCATAGTGTGGACTAGTGCATGAGTCTCTATTATTGTGGATAAGCTTGTACCTTCCTGGGTATGCTCAAAGTGCGGCCCCTTTTGTGATGGGCATTCATCCCAGTCTGGTGATATAGTGGAAAGGTTTGGGCAGAGGTGGGAGTTAAAATCACCCATCAGGAGAGTTATTGGGGTCCCCGCCTCTTTTCTCTGATCAACCTTTTCACTTAATCTTTTACTTAGCTCTGATATAGCAGAATTCACCCCTTGTGAGGATCCTGGATTGTAGATGTTAAAAAGTTCTAATTTCAATCCTCTGCTTTGGAGTGTTACTAACTGCAGGGTATGTGACACCCATGATGGGACTACCCATTTCCCTTCAATGGATAAGTGAACATAGACAGATAAACCTCCTTTCGCTCTCCCTGATCTGCTTCCCTGTGCTGGGACAGCAAAGCACTTGTAACCCTCTAGCTGGTACAGTGCCGGGTTCAATGCCCAAGTCTCTTGAAAGGCCAGTATCTGATAATCTTCAATTTCCTTCCTCCATTCTATATTCTTAAACTTAGCAGCTAGCCCTGCTACGTTCCAGGATATAATATTTATCTTGCCCTCCTTCTCGTCTTCTTCAGTGGGGACCTGGGGGAGTGGTTTGCTCTTGCTCACTTGACAGTTCCTTTCCTCGTTTCTACCTCTATCCCTAGAGTGGGAGCAATCTGCTTCATTAGGTGGGGTACAGTCTACCTCGATAGGTGAGGTGCAATCTCTCTCCCTTTCTATAGAAGGTTCTATATCTATCATTCCTTGGCCCTCAGTATTCTTACTTCCTCCCAAATCCTTATTTGGGGCCCTGTTACTCTTGACCAGTTCAGTCTTATCTAATACCGCTAGTCATTCATTGTTGTCTAGGGTCAGTAAGGGGCTAAATCTATTGGTCCACTGAGGGTGTGGCTGATATTGAAAATTCTGGGTCGTAAGATCATTGTACCTAACCCAGTGGTCATCTACTATTCTGCCTCTGTTACCCTGTTTGGGGTTAGGGGGGTATGTGTCTGGTGTTCTAGGGTAAAAGTAGCATAAAGGCATAGTCCTAATTGTGCTTGTGGTGTTTCTATTTTGGTTTTCTAGGATATATTGCACTAGGTTTGTGTTTTTGAAATTTACGATGATACAATTGCCTTCTCTATCTTTTCTCCTTCTCCCTACCCAGCTTACCCTTCTTACATTTAGAATTTCCCCTTGTTCACCCCCCTGCAATGGTCTATGGATATTTAGCCATTGGATAATCTTGCCTTTTAGTTCCCTTTGCGATTCTCTCTGACCTATTCTAAGTTCAGGAACCCCCGTGAATATAACTGAAAAAGTACTGGCTTCAGGCGGTAAATTTACATAAGGCAAGTGGGCTTGGTATCTCTCATACTGGTCAGTGCCCGATTGCGGGTTAAGCTGTTTGGAACTAGCCAATAGACCTCTATTCGGGTGTTCAAAGTCTCCCTGTCCCGGACCTTTAGTGTGTTCCCCGTTCCCCGGGTGTTTCATTGTGCCCTCGTGCCCCTTATTGGCAGTAGGCGTTGGTTCGGGATGTACCTCAGCGATGCTGCATTATTCATTACTCACGCAGTTGTTATTAGCCAAGCGAGTTAGTTGGGGCGGCACAGCCACTTCAGGGTTTGCCTTATTGACCATTGGCACCTCCATGACCTTGCCCAATTTCGATATTTCATGCGCCATTTTATCCAGTTTACTGGTCAACGGTTTGATTTGGCTTATGAGGAAGGTTTCCAGATGCTTTTGAAGATCTAAAATGATGTCATTTACCCATCCCGGCGGTATACAACGACCTCTCTTTTCTGTTGTATAAACCTCTTCTCCCCTATTTACTGGTTTTTCGCTCCTAGTGGGTTTCTTCCAGTTATGCATATTTGGGTACTTCCGTCCCCCTTTTCTGCTTTGTTTGTTAGATTTTTTGGAAGTCCCTACCATACTCGGGGATTCATTTTCTATCGTTATCTGAGCACATGGAACATCATCGATGGAATCATTTTGGGTGTCATTTAAAGAGGACAAAGTACCGTTAGTGTCCTCAATTGGCATGGGCGAGAGTGGCACAGTCGTTAGTGTCATAGAAATACGTCTTTCAGTCCTTTCTATCTCACCCGACACCTTTTGCAGCATTAAATCTATTGCCGTTGGGGTGTTTTTATGAGGTGCCGTATTAGTAGTCAGCGTTCCTGGCTTTTTTGCAGTCTGAGGAGTGTCTGCCTTGGTTTTAGTGGAACGAGTTTTAGGTCTTGTAGCCATGATATTTATATGGTTTTTCGTTTGTTTCTCGTTCCTCTTCCGGGCCAGACACCTTGCTCAGCTTTGGTGTAGTAGTGATCAGCTCCTTTATAGGCTTTTAGCTAGGGACACTATTTGTATCGTCTACTGCTTTACAACCCCAGCTTAATAGGCCTTAAGCGACAATACCTTATCGTGCAGCCAAGATGTATTGCCCGTCCCGTCCCTGGACGTCCCCGGACGGCCCGCCCTCTGCCCGGGCTCAGCCCGGCGTCGCCCGCGCGCGTCCCGCGACGCGGAGGAAGCGACCTGTTTTTGTGGCGCCTCCGGGCGCGCAGCGTCAGGCAGCAGGAAGTGGGCTGAGGTGTGCGCAAGGCTCCCTGGGAGCTGTGGTCTCCAGCCGCAGACCGCGAGATGTAGCTTTGCGGCGAGGCGAAACCACAGCGTTGGAAGCCCAGGAGTCACAAGCGCGTTTCAGGCAGGTGAGGGATGTTGCAGCAATGCCCGTGATTCCCAGCTATGGACCCCCGCTCCACCGAGGGAGCGTCCTGTTTTTGTAGCGCCTCCGGGCGCGCAGCGTCTGGCAGCAGGAAGTGGGCTGAGGTGTGCGCAAGGCTCCCTGGGAGCTGTGGTCTCCAGCCGCAGGCCGCGAGATGTAGCTTTGCGGCGCAGCGAAACCACAGCGTTGGAAGCCCAGGAGTCACGAGCGCGTTTCAGGCAGGTAAGGGATGTTGCAGCAATGCCCGTGATTTCCAGCTATGGACCCCCGCTCCACCGAGGTAGCGTCCTGTTTTTGTAGCGCATATCCTTTGTTCACTTATTTATGGCAAGAGCTTTGCAAACTAGTGTACAAGAAGTCAATGCCAGGGAGACAATATGTAGCTGTCTTCCTGCGTTGGTGAGGGAACCAGGAATTGGACTGACTGAGATGAAGAGATTGACATCTGCTGGACTGCGTGAATGTTCTAGTTTTCTGGGTTAGTTTGTCCAGAGTAAGGGCAACTCCTCACAGTAGCCACATTGCGTCTCCACAGAAGGAGGAACATAGAAGAAGCAGGTGTTTATGTGAAATAATCACAAAAAGGAGGAAAAAGCCAAAAGGAAAAAAAAAGTTCTGGCAAGAACTGCAACATGAAATCCAATATGGTTTGCAAGAAAGCAGTAGCGGCCTGTAAAGGGCGTGCTACCAGGTGGTGATGGGGGCAGGGGGGGGCAGGGTGGGGGGTAGTTAACTGCGGAATACGGCCGATTGGAGGGAAGTATACAAAAAAATTAATAAAACAAATTTCGTTGCGCGCGCAGCATTGCCAAATGCGATGCAGCGCGCGCAACGAAATTAGTTTTATTTAATTTTTTCTTTACACACCTCCAATCAGCCGTATTCCATAGTTTACTACCCCCCACCCTGCCCCTCCGCTGTCCCATTTCACCGCCGGGCAGCACGCCCTATACGGGCCGCGACTGCAAGAAAGACATATGTAGAAAGACAGGGCATGGGACACCACCAACAGAGTGGAACAGGACCTGGAGGTTAGACTGCAAAGTGGCAATCCAAGCTTTTCATGAAGACTGAGAAAAAACTAAAGGGCACAAATTGCAAGAGAAACCCGCATAAAAATACTACCTGGCTGTGTTCTGATGCAAAGATCAAAAGGGCTCACTTCCCTTGTACAAGATATAAATAGGAAATGTAAATCCGAGGAAGAGGAAAAGCTTAAGGAAGATAAAGTTGCATATTAGACTGGGCTCTTCCCTTCCAGTCTGCCTTAAGCCGAGCAATTATTGATAGAGTGGTTGAATGAAGGCGTCACACTTTTTGTCGAGTGAACTAGAGGATCGACAATCATTGGTGTCTCTGGTAACAGTTCCCCGGTTCATAGCCTAATCCACAGTACCACCCCAGAGGACATGGTTTAGCAGTCCTAGTGTGCTCTTGCCAATAGAGGACTATGACACCAACCGAGGGAGTCGGACCAATTCCCTAGGCTGCAGAAAGGAAAGCTCTCTTTCGCAGAGGAGGGTCAAAACAGCATGTTGTTTCCCAGATCACAGACTGAAGCTCAGGGAGACCAGCATGGAAACCAGCACATTTGGGCAGGCAGGAAGCCTTCCCAGCTCCTGCTGCGGAAGTGTGCACACCAGGCAGTGGAAGTGGGCAGCCGTCGGACACTACAGAAAACCATGCACAGCATGCAGCCAGGCACCCTGGGTTTTTCAGACTCATGGCAGACCAGACGCTCACCTGCTCCACCAAGGATGTGAAAGTCAGACATGCCATTGATAGGCCTCCATGATGCAAGGTGAGGCCATGTGACTGGTGATCAGGCGTCTGACTTGAAAGTGTCTACTGTAACAGCCCCAGTCATGCTTTGGTAGATCCACAAGGTGATCGACGTTCAAGCTGCCCCCAGACAGGATTAGCTCCAGAAGGTGTTTAGACAAAATATTGAGTTGCAAAAATCAATGTACAAGAATATTGGGTTTAAAATGCCATAACATGGAAATATCGATGTCAAGAATATCGATTTGAAGGTAAGAAATATATTTTTTTTAAATATAGAAGTCATTAATATCGTTTGCAAAAATATAGTTGTTTAAAACATCGTTTTTACTAAGTGTTATGTATTTTAGTATTTATTTTAAATGTATGTGATGCAATTTGTTTGTATAAGTGTTTTTCAAGTTTTTAATATATGTGTTACATTTTAGTAGTTATTAAATTTAATTTAAATACATTTCGTGTTTTTTTGGTTCCGTAGTAGGCTGTGGGTTTATAGGGAAATAGGGTGGGAAGTAATTTATTTATAATAAGTTAATGATTACTTTTTATTGAATAATATTTATTCAATTGATATTTAATAGCATTAATTGTGCTTTTAATTATTTTGGGGTTAATTGTATGTGTATGTAGTGGGATTTATAGGGGTAAAGGGTGGGAAGTAATATATTTTGTAATAATTAATGTTTAGTTGTGAATGAATATTAGTTAATTCATTGTTAATTAATTATGATAATTGTGTAATTTTTGTAGGTCGGGTTGTGGGGTTATAGGGGTAAAGGGAGGGAAGTAATTTATTTTTAATTAATAATTAGTTGATAATTAATACTAATTAATTAATCGATAACTGATTATGGCAATTGTGTATGTTTTAGGTGTGACTTGTGAGGTTATAGGGGTAAAGGGTAGGAAGTAATTTATTTTTAATTGATTAAGAATTAGTGATGAATTAATATTAATTAATTAATAATAATTAATTATGTCAATTGTGCAATATTTTGGGTGTGGGTTGTGGGGCTATAGGGGTAATGGGTGGGAAGCAAGTTATTTCTAATTAATTATCAAATAGTTGCTAACTAATAATAATTAATAAATGGATAATTAATTATGTTAATTGTTTAATTATATTGTGTAGGTGTGTGTTTTGGGTTTATGGGGTATAGGGTGGGGAGTAATTGCTTTATAATTAGTTGTTAAATAATGTTATTTATTTAATCGAAAATTAATTTCAATTGTGTAATTAATTTTTTTTAAGTTTACTTTAAGGTGTGGGTTGTGTGGATTATAGTGGTAAAGTGTGGGATGGTAATAAAGTTGAATGATTTTAATGTATTTTCTAATTAATACCATTTATTTAATTGAAATTATGTTAATTGTGCAATTTATTTTTTTAGATTTTAGATGTGGGCTGTGGGTTTTGTTTGGGTATGATGTGGGAAATAAATTAGTTGTAAGCAATTATTAATTATTTTTGAATTATTATTCATTATTAATGTAATAATTAAGTACGGTAATTGTGTAAATAATTTGTGTATGTTGTGTGCTTTGTGGGGCTTTAATCTGGGAAGTATATTAATTATAATTAATTAATAATTAATGTTTAATTAATGAAAATGAGTTTATTGATGAATATTTATATTACTAGTGTAAATAATTTTTTTGTTGCAGGTTTTGAGTTTTGTGGTGTTATGAGTTGGGAAGTAACTAAACTAAATGTATGTAATAATGTTTTTGTTAATGAATAATTCGTAAGTAAAAATATTTCTTTGTATGAAATGTATTGTTATATTTTATTTATTACTAGCTTACCCGTCGCGCGTTGCTGCGATCTCAGAAGAAAGGAAATTTAAGGAAACTTGTTATGATAACATTCAATTTACATTGTGTAATTTTTATTGAAATGTATTCATTTTAATATGGAAAACATTTTAAAGTGTTGTTTTAATTCTGTTTATTTATTCGAGTGATCGTGGATACACGTTTTTGTTTTTTGTTTTTCCGACTGGTGCGTACACAAATAAATCAGAAGGTTTTCCGACTGGTGAGCTGGCCACATACAGTTGTCCATGTGAGAAGCACGGATTCTCCAAATCTAGTCCACACACTTGCAGCGATTGTCCTTGTGCTTTGTTGATGGTCATTGCAAAAGCGAGTCGCACCGGACACTGTAAACATTGCGTACACAAATAAATAAGAAGGTTTTCTGACACGTGAGCTGGCCACATACAGTTGTCCATGTAAGAAGCACAGATTCTCCAAATGTAGTACACACACTTGCAGCGATTGTCCTTGTGCTTTGTTCATGGTCATTGCAAAAGCGAGTCGCACCGGAAACTGTAAAAGTTCGGTATTGGAAAGATTATGAGGGCCCTGGGGGGCAGATATTTATCAAATTTGCCAGAAACCTTCGCGGGAGTGTACTCAACAACGTTTAACACATTTATTTTATTTTATTTATTTATTTTTATATATCGTTTTTTTGCCAGAAACCCTCTCGGGAGTGTACTCAACAACTTCCCAAAGTTTCATGGCGATCGAATGAATGGTGTACAAATGCATAAAGGACAAACAGACAGACATACATTCGTTTTTATATTTATAGATAATATGTATAGGTATTTGTGATTTGTATTTAAGATTGTGCTATGTTTTTCTTTTTTAAAATGTTTACTTTTAAATATATGTATAGTTTTTTTTCAATATATTTATATATTTTTTATTAACTTTGTTTTTGAAATTATTTTATTTTGTTGAAGATATTTTGTTTGTTTTCAATCTTGAATAGACTGGAGTGGAGATGGTAAATGTTACCCCTCCACCATCCAACACTTTCCCTACTGTTGCACTTATTGGAGTGGGAATAGTCAATTTCACCCCATTGTATTTGAGCACTTTCCCTACTGACTGGAGTGGGAATAATAAATGTTACCCCTCCACTTTCCAACACTTTCCCTACTGTTGCACTTATTGGAGTGGGAAAAGTAAAATTGACCCCTCCGCAATCTAACACTTTCCCTACTTGGTGGGAAACAGAGAGTGGAAATAGTAAATTTATCCCTTCGCACTCCAACAGTTTTGATACTGTTGTACTGGCTGAAATGGGTACAGTAAATATTACTTGTCCGCAATCCAAAACTTTTACTACTGTTGCATTTATTGGAAGGAGATTTGTAAATTTGAAGCAGTTTTATTATTTTTGCGTTGTGTGGCGTGGGAGTATTAAATTGGTTACATAATAGTTTTCATAGTTTGCTTAGTTTGGTGTAAATTGTATTGGGAACATTATATATATTACATTTTATATTTTATCATTTATTTTATGCTGTTATAATTTAATTCATTATGTTTTTGTTTATTTAAAATTATAATATTTTTAAATAATATTTTTAAGGTGCAAAATAATTTTTGCTACATTTAAAGTATTTTAAGTTGTTTAATTTTTTCATTTAAATATAACTGTCTGTTTTTTCAAAGATTTTGTGAAAATCGTATATGTATGTACATATTTATTTATTTTATATTATGTTTAAATTACAATATAAATTAAAAACATACGTTTAATAACTCGTTGGTAAGTAACTATATGTAATATATTTTAATTATTATATGTGTTTAACTTTTTTTTAATTATGTTTATTTGTTAGGATATATATTAAATATTTTTTATTTAATTAATTTTACTATTTAATATATTTAATATGTATTATTTTACTTTATAAATATATATATTTTAAAATCGATATTTCATACAGCTATATTAATGACATCAATATTTTGTTAATATCTTTATACTTACCATTATAAGTATAGGATGTCGGTTCTTTTGACATCAATATTTTCGTGACAATATTTTTGTATGGGAATATTTGGAGCATCGATATTTTGATATTGTACCATCCAGGAAAGAAACAGGAGCCGCAAGGTGCGTTCAAAGTGTCTTTGATCAACGTTTCCTGCAATATATAATAATTCTCAAAGCTAGTGGCTTTCTTCATCAACGCATGAGCCAAGCACTCTGAGATGCAGGAGAGGTGGGAAGAAGTCAATGCAAGTCATCCACCGCTCACGAGATCTGCCAGACAAGCACTCTGACAGGCTTACCCTCTGGAAGTTGGCTTCCACACCTTAAAGAGTTATTCTAGGCCCTTAGCCAGGTAGCTTCACACCACTGCCATGACAGAGGGAAAGCAATAGGATCCCATGACAACATAGGCAGGCAGATGAACTTCCAGCATGCTGCAAAGGGCCACAGAGACTGGCCACACAGGTGCTGACCACAAGGTACTTGCAGTAAGAGGGTGTTACCCCACCTGCACATCATCCATCTGCCACTCACCGGGGTAGGTAGGAGCCAGGGCTCCACACCTGCATGTCAAGAGACCCCAAATTAGGCAGCAGCCCCAAGCCAGGCTGGTGGACTGGAGTCTTCCTTGCCCTGGTGGGAGGCACTGAGGGGAGAACAGTCAAGTTCCCCCACACTGTCAAAGTGACTTACCTGCATCTGGTACACTCATAAAAGCGTGTGCTGCCTAGTGCAGATTCTCCTCCCACCCCTTAAAGCAGTTCACACTGGCTTCGAAATGGTTACACAACTCCACCACGAAGAGCCAGTGTTCCTGCATGGCCCAAGCTCTTTCTCATTCAGGCTGCCCTGCCACACAAGACAGGCCACTCCTCGGTCACTGTGTCAGTTGGGCCTTCTAGGGTTTAGGAGCCAGCCCTGTGCCCGGTCATTGCCCTAGGGCTCAAGCGTTGTGGACCATACTGGTCGTGGATGCACTGATGTGAGGGCCGGGCAATTTGCCTTGGTTCCATCTCAGTGTAGGTGGAGGGATTAAGCTGGCATCATTAGTCACTCGGGTCAGTCTGGTGTTAATGTTATGTTATGTTATGGTGATTTATACCGTGCATGGCTGCCCCGGCAACAGGGCATCCCAGCGCTAGCAGAATAGGAGGCCAGAAGAAATTGAGCTAGATGGATGTGAAAAGCCAGGTTTTATTCAGCTTCCTGAATGCCCAGTGGTCATGAGTGCTGCGGGCAGCTCAAGGGATAGAGTTCCACAGTGAGCGCCTGGGCTTTGAAGGAACGACCCCCAGCTCTGCAACGGCGAACTTGTGGGATACATAGCAAATGTTGATCGGCGGAGCGTAATGCGGCGTCTAGGAACATAGGCGGTGTAGAGCTTCTGCAGGATTTGGGGACCCTGGCCGTGCAGAATCTTGTGAATAGTGCATAGATTTTTAAACAGAATTATTTGCTTAATGGGCTACCAATGAAGATGGTGGAGAAGATTGGTGGTGCGACACTGCCTGGGTATGGCAAAAAGAGTACGTGCCGCTGTGTTTTGTACTCGTTGGAGTCGAGCAGTGACGGTTTTATTAGCGCCAAACTGAAGACCATTGCAGTAGTCTAGGCGAGATTGAACCACTGACTGCACTATCAATTGTTGAGTCGGGGCGTCGAAGAACCCCAGAATGGGTTTGAGGCTGCGCAAGAGGCCGAAACATGTACCAGCCACTTTGCATAAGGTTCAAAAGTGAGGGCAGTGTCATCCAGTCCTTAACAGTCTTTTTGGGTTGTTGGGGGGAGCCCAAGGTAGCAGGCCACCACTGGTAGTCCCATTTGTTAGTGTCACGGCCTACCAGGAGCAACTCCGTTTTGGCAGAGTTCAACTGTAGGTAGTTGCTAGTCATCCAGTCTGAAATAGCCAGGACATCCGCACGGAATTTCAGTTGGTCTGTGGCCAGGGTTGTTGGTTAAGGTGAACACTAGCTGAGTATCGTCCGCATCGGATACCATTTTGATGTTGCGTTCTTTGGCTAGAAGAGCCAAAGGGCGGACGTACATGTTAAACAGCGTGGGGCTCAGGGCCGAGCCTTGGGGAACACCACAGCTTAGAGGGTAGACGCTAGACAGATGGGGGGGTGAACCTGGAAGGGGTGTTCTGATAGAAACTAAGCAAACCAGGCCAGGGCCCTGCCTTTTTTAATGATCCTTTCACAGGGCAACCTATGGGAACCTTGTTACTTCTTTTACTTCGTCTAGTTTGATCATCTTCTAGGTGCTTCACCAGGGCTGCTGCTAACCCCAGCAAGGTTGATACGAGAACCTCCCTAAACCATCCAATTGGTAGTAGCGACCAGTGATTGTACAAAGGGCAGGGAATTAAACAACCAAAGCTTATGACACATACTTACTGTGAAATCCTTGCTCATAGAAAATAATTGCAATACATATATCATAACATACCAACAAGCTTTATTTCATGTTAAGTCATAAATGCATAGCACACACATACAGAATAAAACTGCAGAATAAATGTAATTCCCGCACTTAATCTGCTTTTTGTCCTAAATCGAGTACAGTCAAAGAGCGGATTAAGTGCGGGAATTAAATTCCAGTTTTTGAGACACAACCCATCGTCCTACATACCTCTCCATCAAGTTGGATGACTGGATCTTCTGCTTTAAGTTTTCACGCACATCAGTGAGCGGATTAGCCCACAGGGCAGTAGGGACTATGGACCTCAGCCCCACGTCCTAAACTGAGGACCCCATCCCGCAAGCAACATCCCGCAAGCAACAGCGGGCATGCAAGAAGGCCCCATACTTACACAGGTTGCCCCATCTTGTCCTGATGAAGACCCGCACGGCTGAGGATTAAACTACCCTATAGGCCTTAAGACGGGTCGAAATGTCAGTGCCCCTTTCTCTAGCCTGGACCCCGAAATTCCCCACGTGCCATACTAGAATGGACGTCTAGTTCAATTTTAAAACTGTATGATTAAGTTTGTATATTGGAAAACGTGGCCAGGCACTATAGGATGGTGATTAGAAACCAGTCCAACTGTTACTAAATGTGTTAAGCTTCCCTTTGTCACCACTCTGGATACTCTTCTTCACCCACCCACACTTGAGCACCCTTGCTTTATTCACGTTCCCCCTGGAGCAACCTCCACTGCAACACGTAAAAAGAATAAATATTTTTTGACTGTCTCACCAAGTGAAAATAAACGTATGGTGATTGAGATCATGGTTTGTTGCACCTTGTTTTGTGAAGAAGTAATGTATTGAGTACTATGAGATATTAACCTGTTCTTTAAAGCTCCAAATTATTTATTGAAATCATTTAGTAGGGTTAACGATTGAAGTCTATCTGCAAATGAAGGTCTAGGACCATTGTTTTTGTAATCCGAGCGCAAAGAATGACAGAGGGGAACATGTGAGAAAATGTATCCAACCTCCTAGAGCCCTGGCTGGGCTAGAAGAGTCAAATGAGCCCTCATCAGGACTTCCAGGGCAGACTGGCCATCTAGGGAAGTCATTAATTCCTGTGACACGCATTACTAGATGTCTGGACTAAGAGCAACCAGATGGCTGGGCTTGGAGGATGGTCATCTGGTTGCACCACGTTTTAGTAATCAGTTTGTATCTGCCCTTAGAGAGTCCAAGGACACCCTGTGCCGGGTTCTTGGGCAAAAGGCAGGGCCGCAGGAATGGCCTGTGGGTAAGCTTCACGAAGCTATGACTGAGGGCCTGGTCAAAGCTTTTTCATCCAGACAAGCAGGGAAGCCTGCCCTGGTATGCGGGACCTTCTTCCAGGCCAATTTGCAACACAGCAGTTTGAGAAAGGGAGCCATGGACTAGAGGCTCCGACCCCAAGTGCATGTTGGAACTCTAACCCATGGCCTGGTCACAGCTTCGTAACTTAGGCAGGCAGGGGGGCCTTTACCGGGCTGGTGGAACCTCGTCCTGAGCACTTTCAGATACAGCAGGAAAGAGAACAGAGCCCAGGGCCAGGGTTTCCACTCCTGGACCCGCTGGAGCTCTGATGCGGGGCATAGTCAGAGCTTCTTAACCCAGGCAGTCAGGGGAGACCTTCCCAGGTCTGCAAGACCCAGTACCGGGCACTTTGGGAACCTACGGGCTGAGGAACAGACCCCAGGGGAAGGGACTTCCGTTAGGGGACATGCTAAAGCTTTTAGATTTGGCATTGGCAAGCTGGTGTGATAGTTGTTTTTTTATTGCAAGCATATGCCAAAAATTAAAAAGAAGACAAAAATAAGAAATCAAGTTTCTACCCAAGCAGAAGCAACATTAAAATGAAAAGCCCAAGAAATTAGCAGGGTTGACCCACAACCCCTCTAACTAACCTAGACTTTAAAATCCGAGTTGACTCCCATTCAAGAATTGTTGGTGTACTGACTATGCTAATCACCTTTTTCTTTTTATTGTTTCTCTCCCCCTCCATTGCACTGTTATCTATTTTTCATGCTGAAGGCTCTATCCTTGGTTTGCTTACTTACTGTCAGACTTCTATGTAATGTAAGGCCCTTCTGTTTTTCACAGTGTGTATGTAAAGCGCTCTGATACCTACGGATCTAGCAAGCGCTATATAAAACTTTTAAAATAAAATATAATAAAAATATGTACTTTTTGTCTTTTGAAATATTTTTGCCTACATTAAGCTGGTGATAGCAGCCATAGCTGTCTCGCGGCCAGACCTAATAATGTTATTCCAGCTTCTGTAGATGAACCAAACTGCTGCCTCCTACACCTTGGCCCATTGTCCACAAACACACTTACCACTGCTAAGCTGATTGACCCCCTCTATCAGCCGTTTGCTGTATTACTGACCAAGTGATTTATTATTTTCAGTTTCGTGGAGTCATAAAATAGGCCAAAATCAGATTCCTGAGGGATTGGCCAACAGCTGAGATTATTAATACAACAATCAATGAGGTTCCCTTACTTTATTATAAAAAAATATACTGATTGAACCAGTATATACCTCAAAATGTAGAATGCTACATTGAAAAATGGAAGTGAGTAATAAAAAACGAATGACACATTTGTCATGCTATTCCCCCTGACAGTTAACACAAACCCGATAATAGGATGTATTAAAAAAGAAACTATGGCATAAACCGTGACCCTAATTAGAAATATTTTTAGCTCTATCCTACCCTTACACATTACCCCTCTGTTCCTACCTTTTTACGTACCTCTCCGTCTAACTCTACACCTACCTCTACTTCTTATCGTTGGCCTACGTTTACAAACACATATATTTATATTTGTACACCTTCATGTATATGATTGCACTTATCTTTACCTACACACTGATCTTTGTTTACATCTACCTCTCCCTCTGACTTACATCTGCATCTGCCTCTTACCTCTACATGAGCCTCTACTACAACACCAGTCTCAATGTATACTTCTACCCAATCCTCTGCTATTACATTTACCCCTAACTCTAGGAATACCTAGGTCACTACAGCCACGTCTATCTTTACAACTTCACCAACTGATACTTATACACCTACCTCTAAACCTATATCTACCTCAACCATTACTTCTTCATCTACCTCTACACTTTCACTGACCTCTACACCTAAAATTGTTTGCAGCTCTCACACTTTTTTAAATTAATGATCCTTTGCCATTTTTTAAACAATTGGAAATTCATATGGCTTCTTTGTTGTTTTTATTGTTTGTCGTAACTACCACCCAAAACGATAGCTCCTGCTGCTTTGTATGGAATACTTCTTTGAATTTTTATAGCTGTGGATCACCACATCCGAGATGACCTATTTCTAGACCGCAATATTGTTTTGGCATTGTATTTTGTATACACACAGCCATTTTTTGGGGCAGGGCCTTGCTGCTTGTGCCAATCGACCAAGGGGGAGGCTTGGATTCCTAACACAAAAGTGTTATTTGTTGGGAGTTTGAATGATTTGACTTTGTGGACGTTTAGCCACAATCTCTCTCCTCCATTACATTTCAGCTTCCTACATCTCTGAACAGGAATACCTAGGTAAAATATTCACCTATAAAGGGGCCATGTGTGTAAAGCTTGTGGTCTGTTGGTGGAGGGGGTGTTTGAGGGTGGGAAGAATTGAATAGAGAAGTCCAATATTTATTCCGGCCTTAGACTTTGGAGCTGGTACAATGACTTTGTGGATTAATCTTGCCGCTGCATTGGTCCGTGTTTAGCCTGCTGAACACAGGTTCAAATCCTGGTATGTCTGGTTAAGCCCCTCATGCTCCCAAAGTCAATATGAAATGCTGCCTTTGAGGTGGGTAATAGTAACAGCTAAAACTAGCAGAGCAGAGGTAGGGGCGCTACATACAACAGAGGGTATAGCTCATCAAGGCCTGACTAGAAGAGTTATGGGGTCATTAAAAGGAGTATTTGTAGTCCAAGTGACAAGTAATGGACATGACGCTATGGAGGCCTCCACAATTAGTGTGTTAATAATTTGAAAGCACAACTTGTTTACACTTGGATATGAAGAGTATTTTCAATGGACAGATCAGAAGAAGCAAGCAACACACGAGAGAGGCTGACATACTAGGCGGCTTTGCAGACAATGCTACTTTTCCTTACCGGAACGCAGGTGCCGGTACAGATCGTAACTTCAGCAAACAGGAAGAAGGTTTCAGTCCCAGTAATCTCGAAGACTTGGAGAACAAATTGAGCCTCCGTTTCGTTCCCATTCTTTTTAACGGACATTATGTCCGTGAAGTCAACAGAGGGGCACCTGTATGGGAGATCGGGGACAGATTTAGACAGTGAATTACTACAAAGAATCCAAAAATCTTTCGATCTGCAACAGGTCGTGAGGACAACTGGCATAACGTTGTCCCTGGTGATATTGGTTCCAATCATTAGTGACTTCACATTGCCTCAAACCCATTTATGCTACATAGGGCCAGATGTAGGTGGCTAAATACCGGTCGGTAATGGTGAAATTAGTTACATTTCTGCGTTCCCTACCGGTATTTAGCCATGTGCGATGTAGGTGACTGTCAACCTACATGCAAAATAAGGAATCGCTAAATAGTGATTCCTTATTTTGCTCTTGTATTTAAGGAATCGGAAATACTGATTCCTTAAATGCAATGTACGTAGCACTGAAAACAGTGCACCTCAGCCTTAAGGAATAGCTATTTGCCACCAACTTCAAGTTGGTGGCAAGTAGCGATTTCCTTACAAAAAGCACTTCTGTTTTTTTTTATGTGCCATGTGGCACACATCCATGCCCTTAGGGAATGAATGTGCGCCACATGTGCACACATGCACATTTCAGGGGTGCAACAGGGTGTCCTTGGGACACTCTGGCACCCTTGAAATACCTCCTGCTATTAACGATTCGGTAATTCCTCTATCTCTTCCCATTCATTCCAATGGCTAGGTATTCCTTAATAACGAATCCGAATTACCGATTCGTTATTAAGGAATGTTAAGGAATCGCTAATATTTTAGTGATTCCTACCTACGTCCATTTAGCGAGTTCTTAATAGCGATTCTGTAATAATCGCTATTAAGGACTTGCTAAATGGAAGTTAACTACATCTGGCCCATAGTTCGCTATATAATTATTCCTTTGTCTCAGCAATGCTTCCAAAACAAACTCCAGTTCAACTGTTGCAAGAATCTAAACGAAATGTTCTCCCCCTGAAAAGGTGCTTGAGCTACTGAATTATTTTTTGAGTAATTCAATTTGTGTATTAGGGCCCAGTCAGTTACCACGCAATTCCAGGGTGCATGCTTGTACAATGGTTAGCATTTCAATTTTGTTGCACGGCTATTTTTTTGTTAGAGGTGTGCTAAGAGGTGTAACTTAACTGTTCGTAAAGTTTGTGAAGATTGTTTGAAACTTTGTAAAGTTCAGAACCGTAAACAGATTTGAAACGTTAAGTGGGTAATACAACTACTTGAAAAGGTTACTTAAGAAAAAATCTCTGCAAAAGGTACATTTTCCTGAATGTGTTTTGTGTGGGAAACCTATTCGAAATACTATTTAGGATAAATTTAACCTGCAGTCAAAAGAGTGCGATGTTCACAAATTATGCATGGCGACCCAGGAATTTTATCTCTGCAACCAGTATTAAGTCATGTTTCCACAGCTCAAAATGTTTCTTAAGATCACAGCACACTATTATAGCCCTCAAAAGACATATTCCTGTCTTCAGGTAGAATTCGACTCGCCCCCTGAAATCTGCCTGTACAGCTGTTAGTTTCGAATCTTACAGCCTGAAGGTTGATCTAAGGGCAAACATAAACGACATAGACACCTTACCATATCAAATATTTTATGCAAAGAGTATCCACTAATTTAAATTTTATTGCAAATATTTATGTCCTGAAGAAGAATTGGGCCGACAAAAAAGTGGATCGCAGAAAAAGCTTATAGTTATCAACAAGAATGTGTTAATGCATTGTAAGGCTGTTATCTGTTGTTGCAACCTATGTGGCATAGAGCTGAGAGAAATTAAATCAGTATATTTTAGCATGTTTTCCTTTTATAAAAGTTATTCATCGCAGAGTAGGCAAAGTCCTGTGTTGATCTAATTTTCCATTGAAGGTACATTTGTGGCTTTGCACTTCTATCAGATCCCAATACTTTGAAGATAATTTAGCATAACGCTATAGAGTGGCATAATGATTAAATATCTGTTGGAAAAAGGTACTAAACCATAAGTACCACGAATGATGTTCCTAAAAAGTATGTTGTCATAGTAAGTCGATACGCATAAAACGAGTACCTTCAGTTATCACAATAAAAAATCAACCACTTACTGTCCCCATGGTTTTCTAAGAGACCCGTCAGGGACTCTGGGAGTGGTGGTGACTGTGGACCAGGGAAGTAAAATCTGGATTAATCTAGAACCAGGAGATGAGGAGTCTAGTATAATCTGCAGCCTCACAAAACTCTCAGGCTCATCCTAACAATTTTAAGTCATCACAGCTTCTTGAGCACCAAGCAGAAACCTTGTGAGCGACAGGAGCTGCTTTAGAGTACATTGAAGATAGAGTGCCTAGAATAATTGCAAGTGATGGAATCAGTAAACTTTACTATAGGCGCGGACACAGGTAGTAAAATAGAGACGTAGAAAAGAGACCTATATTTGCAAACTGGAGCAGTTCTTTACTTTTCAAGACACAATGTATAAGTGTGTTGCAAAGTACGGAAGACTGCATGGATTTGAGCTTGCTGCATGCAATATTTGTTTTAAAATCAGGGATATTAACAGTAATACCGGTCCAAGAGACCATAAAGCAGGCACACAAACAATGTTGGCTCCTTTGTTAAGGATGAGGAGCATCACCCCACTGCTTTAAGCAGTGTAAAAAAGGAAAAATAAAAAGATAAGAACTCAAGGTTATTATCATTTTATTTTTTCCTGTTGTGGCGTCTTTGTTGGGTGGGGCTGCTCTCAGAGCAGGAGGAGGAGCGCTTTGCACTCCCTATGTGAGCATGAGTGATTGGCTGGCCCTCTGCAGTAATGCTCACACAGTATGTCCTTCATGCAGGCTGCATTACAGCCTGCAGGGAGAACATGCCCCTCCCTCCAGCCCCTGGATGAGCGCCGTGTCACAGTGCTCAGACCAATCATAATACTGCATTGTAGCATTTCTATTGGCTGTGGGGAGTGTGGAAGCCCTGGTGCTTCCTGCTTCCTATTTCCCCAAGCGGTCAGGAAGAGGACACAGGAGAGGTGGTGGTGGTGGGCCGGCCAGAGGCCGTAAGGTAAGTGATTATAGTTTTTTTTTTTACCTGACCCCCTCCGCCCCTTCCCCCCCAGTCTGCCCCACTGCTGCTTCCAGATACCAGCTGCCACTTCCCACAGACAGCTACAAATTCATCCCAGATACTGACCTGTCAAACCAGCCTGCCAGGCCCTTCCTGATTGCCCTTGAGGCAACTCAGAACCTAGCTCTAGGTACAAGTAGGGAATTAGCAACTCTAACTGACTATATTCTCTTCAGGTTTGTACCCAATTCTCTGGCACTAGAGGTAGTAAGAACCTATTTTTCTAATTGCTAGGTGAGTTACTCACTGCCCCTTGGAATGGTTAAGAATGTTACACTCTACGCTTATCTACTAACAGTTGAGCTAGATGTATTGGAACTAAAATGTATTTTTTAAACGTATCTATATTCTTTTGAAAACACTCAGCTTTGGACCATTTCCTGTAGGAAACATATGTTTTTTCTAGTGTTAGATAACATTAAAAGCCTCTATTAGACGTGGTGCGGTTGGATTTGGGAGCCGATTGACTCGCCGTCAGCAGTTCAGCCCGACTGATTATGATGCAACAGAACACTGTTCGTTCTGAGTCCCATTGTTCCAAAAATAGCCCGTGTTCTGCCCGACAACACAGGCTCCTATCAGGAAATGGTTGTGTGTGTAAAACCGGGATGTGTATTAAGCATAGCTACTTTAAAGGTAATAGCAGTAGCAAACCACAGATAAATGACTGAGGAAATATGTCAACAACCTAGGGTATTAAAAATAAGGCCCACGTGTGTTTTTCTCCTAGAATGACACATCATAAATACTGTTCGATAGCATAATAGCTGAAGACAACCCACTCCGAAAAGTGACACGGGAGTGCCAGGAAGGAAATATAAACCTGGGTAAGAATATATAGTTTTCTATGGGTGGTACTTTTATGATCAAGATAGGATAAAGATTAGAGTACCCTCAATTACAGTTCATAACAACTGTGTCCCATAAAGTAATTTGAGGACATGTTATCTTGGCGATAATGGTATATATGGGCCAGGAAGTCTTGTTTTTCATGAATACTAAGAAATGGGGAATCCTAGTAAAACGTGAGACTCAAGGACGAGATACAGATCACAGTGAGGCGGGGTTACCGAATAGTAGGGCATCAAAGGTAGAATGTAAATGAATCAATGTGAAATTGCCAGACCTAATATGGGACCTAATTGGAATATATTGTGACATGTTTTTTGTAGATACCATGTTAATGAACAAGTCCTTAAGAAGGTGCAAGATTGTGTGAGGCACCGAAACGCCGCGTCGACAGTTTGTTCTTTATGCGTAATAAACAAGTTGTGCATTGATGGAATGAGACAGTTTGTTCTGTATGTTTGAGAAATATGATGTATATTGAGTATTTAGGAATTGGTTTTTAAATAGAGTTGAAAAAAATTTTATACTAATGTGCATAGAATTGTTTGCATAATACATATGAAATAATGTATTTGTGTTTTTAACAAAAAAAATTAAATAAATGAATGCATTTTTAATTTTGTGTTTGCAATATTTGTTCATGTCAAAACTGATCTGCAATTGATTAAGTTGTAAATTTGGTAACCCACGTCTAGACTGAATTCCCGACTTGTGCAATCTCTGCCCAAGGTAGGATAGCATTATAAGTCTTGTTGTCAAAATCAGGATAAGGAGTTTTTTTTATGTTTGTGTAAAACCATGGACACTGTCACAGACACCCCACAGTGCCTCCTACACAGTGCAGGTTCTTACAGGGGGGTTCCCTTAGGTGGCCCCCTTGGCTCCTAACTGGAGGACGAAGGATGAAGGGGGCCTTGCTAGGGGCCCCTAAAGTCACTTTCTGACAGCCTTTTTGTGTCGGACAGACCGATGTGGAAAGGCTGTTGGAAATCGACATCATAATCAATCATTTGAAAATGCTGTTTGTAGAGGTGCACGATGCAGTTCTGACCAACATGGATACTCTGAGAGCCATTTGGAACTGATACAGAATAACTGTGCAGTTTGCTTTCCAACCGCGAACATCATAATCGGTCGGGCGGATTGTAAACCGACCAAGTCGGTCAGAAGGGTTCCGATGTAGTCTAGGAAATTCAGACTGTCGGGCAGAGGCTTTCCGACTGACATTGTAATGAGGCCCTAAGAGTTTTTAACACCAATTTGGTGTGAAAAGAAACCAAACCTTCACTCTCTGCTCCTTTCAAGGCAGAAAATATATAATTATTCTTAAGTGGTACGTCTTCTCATCTCTCCTCTGTCACACACAAGGGCTTAGCTATCAGTGGTGCAGCAGGTGCAGTTGCACCGGTGTCTGGAGCTGGGAGGAGGAAGCCTGGTTGGTATTGGAAGCAGTTATTTCAGAGGTCACCTACTCAGTTATTTTTTAGGCAGAGCATGCCTGGGTTCAACTCTGTTTACTCTTCAGGGCGAGTGACTAGGTAGGGGGAGAGTGGTGGAAAAGGGAGAAATGGAGAAGAAAACTAAAAGGAATGAGAGAAAAGGGAGAAGGTGAAATATAGAAAGGAAAGGAGTATAGAAAACATGATAGAATAAGAGAAGGTGATATTGAAGTGAGAGAAAGGGGATAGAGACAAGGAAAAGCAGCAAGGAAAAAGAATGGGTCCAGAAATCAGGATGCCAGTGAGGGAGGAGATAATAACGAGTGAGAGAAAGAAGAAAGGAAAGGGAGAACAAAGGAAAGGGATAGAAAGGACAGCTTGGGAGGGAGGAAGAAGATAAGAGGAAAGAAGTTAGGAGATTAATAAGCAGGGGTACAACAGGTCTAGGAATGTGATGGGCCCTCTGCATCACAATGTTGTCTGTATTTTGCATTTGTACCCCGAACTAAGTGTTTGCAGGGGCCCATTTTCCTTTTTCACATTAGATCCCATTACACCCAGGCTATGCTCTGCTTACACGTGAAAATAGGCACATGCTACCTAAACTTCATCCATATAGAGCATTTCACCCAAGTATTGACCTAATGAAAGAGATTGAGGTTACACACCAGAGACTGGAAATAAAATACGAATGCCAAATTTAGGAAAGTAGGATTTGCTTTTTATGGTTACCCCCACTTTTTGCTTCATGTTACACAGTTTTTGACTAGTCTGACTGGGATCCTGCTAATCAAGACACCAGTCTATCTGCTTTCTCCCTAACCTGTTATGTCATGTCCGTAGGTACACTCCAGATTGGATACTGGGGTACCCTTGTAAGTCTTAAACAAGGAGAGGGACTGAAAAGGCTGTTTAACGAGATCCAGCGTACGTGCCCAAATACTGAAAACAAAGAAGGGTACGCATTTCCCCAGGGGGATGGAGCAATGAGACTGGAGACCAAAGGAGGGGAATCCTCCAAAATGGAACTAGAGTCCTCACACACCCAGCAAGCTAGGTGTCATGCTTCATCATATGGACTCGCTCCTCATCGGGTCGGTGGTGCTATACCCGACGGGCACCCATAAAGGGGCTCTTTAGCGGAGATCTTCTGTTCTTAGCATATGGTGCCGTGGGTGTGAGGGCCATAGGGTTGAGTGTAGATGTTAGTGAGTGATTCTAAAATAGGTTGGATAATCCAAAAGAGAAGTTTAATGGAGTGGTCATCCACCTTATTCAAAATACAGAGAGTCTGATCGCTGGCCAAATGGTCCAGGGGCGCAATGCCCTGCTCTAAAATTGTCGTCGACATGTTTCACGCAGTGTGTTCAAAATGATACTGTGAATTTCATCAGGATCTTTAAAAACTATCTACACACGGTGGTTAGGTGGAGGAGTTGCTACCTACCTCTATTCTTACGTGCAAGCACGTTGTCCTGCCTGATCTAGTGGTAACCTAGACAGGGATGACAAAAGCAAACACAAATGGAAATGGTAATCTGTATGAGTTATTGTGAAGTCATCTTTACAGCCCTACAAAGTAGTCCATAAATTAAGTGCATTGCTTCCTGCTCTGGCGAGGAACTGAAGAAAGGACATCAGAGTAACCTCCCAACTGTCCAGACCCTCCCTTAGGAGGTTCCCCTGAATTTTTCTAACCCTTTCTCATGGGTACAAAAGGGCTTACCTGGCTGTAGCACCCTAGATTTGACGTGGACATGATTCTGCACCAGAAACCACTGAACTTCAACCGTCTGGACACTTTGGAATTTGTGTTGGCCCGACTTTGTCTCCCACTCTGTCAAAAGCATTGCCTCTGCTCGTGCACCATACAGGCTCCATGCAGGACCTGTGGAGCATCAAGGACAACCAAAGACATCTTCCTTGGAATGAAGGAGTCACTCTGCAACCACAGCCACCACATAATTACTGACTGGTCTGTTTCTCCTGAGCTCCAATGGACTCCAAAGGCTCCAGTAACACAGGCAGTAGGTTTCCAAGTTCCTCACGGTCCAAACTGCCCTCTCACTAAGTTTGAGGTCAGAATCCCTTGTGGAGCTGCAATACTTGTACCCATTTGCACTGCATACTTTTGCAAGTGCATATGCCTGTTGACATACCCAAAACAAGTGCACTAGGCTTCAAATAGCCCCAACTTCTGGCACCTTTTCCACCAAAGAACTTTGGCCTCCTCACACCGAGTGCTCCGTGGGTCATTGCTTTGTAAATCTGCTTGAGGTCCCCTTGCGACTTCTGTGTCTCCAGCCTGTGGGTCCTCTTAAGGGTCCTCTATGCTTTTCTTGGGCTCCTCTTGTTGCTCCAGGCTTGCCCTGACTCCCCTATGTTTGGTGAGGTTCCTGTACCTTGCTGGTCTGAACCGTAACCTTTTTTGATCATCTTCATGGGTTGCCGTTGCCAAGGCTTGTTGGTGCTCTAGCCGGGCTTCAACCCCTCAGCACTTGACATCCTTTGTGGGCAGCTTGCATCCGGCTCCTGGTTGTTCTCGATATCGCCTGGTCTGGTGGCTGCAGAGTCAAGAACCCCCTCAATGCACCTTAAGCACCCGACATCGGTGGGCATTTGTCTACCGAGCCCCTGGTCACTCCTGAGTGAGCCAGACTCTGTCCCCTCTGCTTTCAGGTACTCTTCATCTAAAATCCACCTTTGAATTCCATCGGATACTTTTCTTCTTTCCCACAGTGGCATTTCCTTGAAGTCCTCCATTGAGATCGACAACTGTTTCTGACACCACTTCAGCCCTATGCATCCTGCTTCCCTGGGATAGGTAACTCTGCTACTACGTTATCCACAGGTGGGGTGGCTCTTCAACCTCCTATAATCTATAGGGCTTCCACGTAATCCACTGAGAAGGGTCCTTAAACTTTAAAACTGCAACTGCGACTCTCCCATAGAATTTCACAGCGCACGTGTTCGTGTTCCCACACTGCACCCGTCCTCTGTGGGGTCCCTACTTACTCACTTTGGGTGATTTCTTGGGGTCCCAGCAATTCTACATCCTCTAGACACTGTCTTGACTCAAGCCTTGATTCTTATACCACTAGTGTAGTATATGATTTGAACTCTCCCTGGAGCCCACTGTGCACTAGTGCTACTTACGATTGTTTCCGTGCTACAGTATTATGTTCTTTATGTTTATCTGCATGTAGCAGATACTGTGAGGTATTTAGAGTGTGTTATGATAATAAATACATATTTTTGTAACTACCGTATGGTTCTCCTATCATTTGACCAATACAATAAGGTTGCATTCTTGTAAAACAAGCAGGTTAACATTCCTTCAAGACTAGGCCTGAAGGCTGCTTTCCACAGCTACCACGTGGATAGCTTTCTAAGTTTATCTTTGACCTCTTAAATCACAATAAGGGTTGTTTGGACTGGTACAGGGTGGCCACTTTAATTAGTGGACAGCATATATCAGGCCAACTTCTCACACTGAATACATCAACACAACAGTTCAATATCACTGACAGTTATGCATTAGGAAGAAAATAATGACCACCCATGCACATGCTTCTATGTGAAGGAGTGTGATACTTCTCTTTTTGCCCATTAATGAACCACGTGAATTTCACTTTTTCTTCTAATGGTCGACAATTTAGTGCTGATAATAGGTGGCCCATTAAAAAGAGATCCCTTTGCAAGTGTTTAGTTGATATGTTTTTTATGTATGCCCTTAGATCAGCCTTCAACCTATAAGATTCAAAACTAACACCTGTACAGGCAGATCTCAAGGTTTTAGTTAAAATCTACTTTAACACAAAAATATGTCATTTGAGAGCCAGAATTGTGTGCAGTGATCAATTTGATCTGGCTGGACTGGGATGCAGGGCGCGCTACTAAATTCGTTTTATTAATTACATTGTTTACTTACCTTCAATTATCCATACTCCGGTTTTTAGCACCCCCCACCCTGCTCCTCCCCCACCCCGCCTCTCTGCCCTACCGAAACACCCTCCACGGGCCACGGCTGGGGGATAGTAAGTGTGTTAAAGGTCATCTCTTACACACAATGGATAGGCATTTGCTCTGCTTTAGGAGTCCCCAAGTACATCCTCCTGTTACTTACCCACCGGAGATAATATCGTATGCGGGAGCAGAGTAGGTGCTATTCTCCAGAGTGGCATAGAGGCGGGTCACTTGCGCTGAGAGCGATGTAGCATCAAGGTCAGGTAATTTTACACCAATATACATGGGATCGCCAATGTGCAACACTGGCATGTGGTCGGTGTAAGCCACGTCGAAGATGGAATCTGTGTAGGCATGGATTTCCACATTCATAGAGCCATACCCATTTAAATATTGATGACCGGTGCTGAAAAATAAAAATAAATAGGTTGACTTTTTTCTGTTCCCTGATTCTCGTAGATATACCCTCACCCCCAAAGTCATGGTGTTTCTCTAAAGTCTAAAACATACAGTGCCAGCTTTAAACTAAACTCAAAGGATCTAACATGTCTCAGGTGCAAACACCTAGCCAAACAGTGCATACACGATATTAGTATCACGACTCACTGGCTCAGGAAACGGACTCACCAGTAACCTTGGGATATTCTAATGCGATTTATCCTACAGGAATGTTGTCTGTCAGTGGGGCAGGCAAGGACCCAAATTGCACTTTTTATCACTGGGCTGTGCCTTGTTGTCAATTTCATAAGAGACTGTGACTGTGTGATACGGAAGGGCATCTTTACCTTCCTCTTCACTCAGATGAGAGCTGATATAGGCTCCAAGGGCGAGTGCCCTCAGAAATAGCATCGAATGGAAAGATGTCTAGAGTAACCATTCCTTTAGGAAATAAATGTTTTATATGAGTAATGGATTCTGTCAACGAGGAGAATAAAAACTCCACTCTGCCGAAAAACAAACCTTTAACGCTATTGACTTATTTCTTACATTTTCCATGTTGTTTGCATAGAGGCTTTGGCACTCCGAGGGAACCAAGGACTATTTATTTTGCCAGTCTATCTTTTTCAATTTTTAGAAAGCTTTACAAAATAATTAGACAAATACATACCAATTTCAACAGTACCACTTTTTAAAATATATTTCAATGTATAGGTAAAGCATTGTGTGAGCTATAGTTATCCAATGTATGATACCCTATTTCACAATCCTTAATGAAGTGGATACAAACAGGTGATCATTTATTTTTTTTAAAAATACATTACCCCTATTTGAGTAGTTCTTGGGGTGTACAGTTTTTGCCATGAATTACAAGAATATTGTTGAAATAGCAAATCTTGCGAATCGGTGCAGAAAGGCGGAGATGTGTGCGCTCCTTTCAAAGGAAATATTCATGTTTTTTAATCTGCTTCCGAATAAATGAAAAAAATGGTTGATGCTTGAAAAAACTGTCATCCATATAATTCGGCATTAAGAGAATTACCTGCGTGGCAAATTTGAAAAACATGAAGTCATCCCCACAGCGAAAAGAGTGGACCCAGGCATGGGAAGGTAGATAGGCGTATAAACAATTTTTGAGAACATAAACTTCCAACATGAGGTAAACATTTACAGACCAGACATTTTTAACATGAAGTGCATTTCATACATCGATGATATGCTCATGTGCACGTGTACATATTTACAACTCGCTTAATAATACAGAATGTAATTAATTGGTACCCTCTTTCACCACACTGAATGAATAGAAGCAAAATTAACATATTTTTACAGCTAACTGATTAATATCTTAAAGAGTGATTGTTAACCTTTTGCGTGCTCATGACGAGCTCAGCTCGTCATGCAGCACGGTGGCGCTGTGCTGATGACGAGCTGATCTCGTCATGACCTCCGCGGAACACCCACGCATGGGATAATTACCCCGCTGTGCTGGGCGTTCCATTGAGTGGGCGTGGCCATGACGAGCTCAGCTTGTCATCAGCACAGCGCCACCATGCTGCATGACGAGCCGAGCTCGTCATCAGTACCGCGGCACCGCAGCGCTGCGTGCCGCTCCCCTCCCCCCGCGTCACGGGGGAATTAGCCCCGCGGCGATGGGGTTAAGTAACATACGTAGTCCAGAAATGGCGTAAAATGACGTTTAATGGTACGAGAAGTAGCACCACCAGATTAAATCCAATCCAGCCTGTGTCCAGCCACCAACTACCCACAGATAGCACGACACGGACCCAACACTCTAGAATAGAATCAAAGGTCCGTACCGAGAAAATAGTTACAACTCAACACAACACATCTTCCTCCTTTAAACAAAAAAACCCCCCAAAAATAATACAGCATTGAAATATAATACATACATTTTTAGTCAAAAGAGATTTACGTGTACAACTTATCTCTAATGCGAGTAAGAAAATCTGATATCCATATAGGTCTTCTGCGTAGGTGCTTTGTTTCTGAGGTATGAGGTACAGAAGCTTCTGTTTCTGAGAGTTATGTTTGTTAGCATCACCAGAAACAATAGAATTCGGTACTCAAATTTCTTCAGAGCTAACAGCACTCTGTAAATTGTCATCTTCATTATAACAAGTCTCTAAGACATCCTTCCTGAGAGTTTCCTGCTTGGGTATAGCATGTACCTCTTTATACAACTTGTTCTCACACTTAACAACAGCTATTCTACTTGAGTTCCATACTTTACCATTAGAGAGGCTCACAGATTTTTTTAAACATCCCTTATAACAAAAGGTCCCATAAACTGACTTACTCCTTTGCATACTTTCCAAGGTTTTTTTTTTAATTTGACAAGCATTCCTCTCTGAATCAAAGGATCTTTCTTAGATTCTTTCTTCAGATCGAACCTTTTATTGATGACAAAATGATTTCTTTCAATTCCTTTTTTTGATTTTGTTTAAATCAACAGCCCTTTTAGTTGAAGTTATTAACCAAGAAGTATTACTTTTAGTCCTAGGTAATGTGCCTCTAATAATCTCAAAAGGAGAGCATGCAGGCATGGTTCTTACAACTTGAACTTCCCATTTGTCATCGTCCACACCAGCAATTTGTATGGCACCTTTTACTACTCTATTAAACCTCTCAATAATACAATTCCTACTGGGATTATATTGAGAGATAGTGCAATGTGTGACTACAATGCTCTGAAAATAGTCTTTTGCCTTATTAAATAGGAATTGTACTCCATTGTCAGTAATAACTCGTATAGGCAGGCCCTCTTCTGTAAATGATTTATCCAAAAACAATAAGACAACGTAAGTATTTACTCTTTCTACAATTTTCATAATTTGCAACTTGGAAAACACAATGATGGTTGCCACAATATACTTATTCTTAGTACTGATGAGACCCATGATATCCATGACAATGTTCCCCAATATTGAATCTCAAGGTTTTTAATAATTTGTCAGAATTTGCAAAACTAACTAAATCTCTAACTATACGTTCAACAAAAATGTCCAAACCAGGCCACCAAAAGTTTTTTTTAACTGATTGTTTATTCTAACGTTAACATTATGTCCTTCATGCCCATGCCCTCACTTCCTGTAGCTTTGCAGATTCCCGAAGATACACATAGCGGGGGCTTGTCATTGCCAAATCGTTTTTCACCCCTCCTTCAGTTAGAGAACTCTGATTGACTACACACTCATATGGCACTTAAAAACATGATTGC
The DNA here is from genome assembly GCF_964261635.1 of Lissotriton helveticus. Classification (NCBI taxonomy): domain Eukaryota; kingdom Metazoa; phylum Chordata; class Amphibia; order Caudata; family Salamandridae; genus Lissotriton; species Lissotriton helveticus. The sequence goes on from NC_136061.1 coordinate 1,782,720,969, forward strand.
CTCTAACTTAACCAACGGAAATACTTGTAGAAACCTTAGCTGGAATATCGCTGGTAGCAGATCGAAAAGCCAGGATGAGAACTGGGTGGGTTTCGTTACATCCTACGACATAATAGCCCTCCAAGAAACCTGGGACACAGCAAACAGCCTCTCTATGGACGGGTACGTCCACTTTAGCATGCCCGCCAAACCTAGCTTGGCAGGGAGGGCGAAGGGAGGACTAGCACTATTAATCTCATTGAATATGAAAGGTACAGCAAAACAGCTAGAGTCAGGCTCTCCACACTGTTTAGTAGTAGAACTGCTGGTTGCGAATTCCCCCACTGTTTTACTTATTAACTTTTATAATTCAACAGACACTGTCAGTTTAAATCAACACTTAGAATCTCTAGAGGAATTCTTAGATACGTACAGAGCAGCACACAACAGTTTTGAGGTCATCCTTATGGGTGACTTCAATATACACCCATGCTGCTTGGAGTGCACTATGGAAGATAACGGGTTGCCACCTTACTTGCTGCCGACGCACTTTGAACATACGAAACAAGGGGAGGCTTTGGAGAGCCTCCTGGCCTCCTTTAACCTTTATGAATCAGGCTGCTGTGCAGATGGGCCTAGACCCCTTACGTTTAAAGGTAAAGACACAGGATCAGTTATTGATTATATTTTTTATCTTCTCTTGTTTTGTCCACGATTTTAACCGACAGGGTAGAAGACTCTATTTTTAGTGACCATAACCCCGTGACATTAGAGGTTGCTCTAGGGGGGTTACTGGATTTTAAAGACACTCAGGCATCATGTGCCATGGACCTGACAACAAAAGATCAGGGCAGGAAGCTGAAATGGTCCAAAGTGACCCGATCACTTTTCTACAAGATGTTTTGGCCAAGGTTGAAGTGGAGGTTGGTATTTGCCTAGATCACCCTGGCCCCAATACCAGGATAACCAAGGCATTTAATACAATATCTCAACAAGTGAATACTGATTTAATGGTTAAAACCAAACCAGGAGGGCCAAGAGAAAAAAGATGGTTTGATTCAAACTGTACCATGGCACACTCCGCTCTCTTAAAAGCTCTGAAGGAAACACCTAGAAACAGAGCACACATAGTTTTCCTTAGGAAGCAATACAAACAGGCCATTCAGGGTCGCAAAACTCAGATTAAGGAAGAGGCCTGGAGTGACCTGCAATCAGAAGTTTTGCGGGATAGCTCTAAATTTTGGGCGGTCATCAATCAGCATTATTTCTCTGAGGTGGAGAACCAGGGTGTGGAATGCATTATTCCAGATGAGCAGTGGCTTGCCCACTTTGGAAGCATTTATAGCCAGTCAAACCTTGGACCCACACAAGAGTCTTTTTCCTTCCACCATGCAGGGCCAATTTTGGCCTTTGGGGAGGAAGACGTGGAAAAAGCTATAAATGAGACACTTAAAACCAAGGCCCCGGGCCCAGATGGGGTTCCTGCGGATTTATACAAGTGTGCACCAAAATTTTGGGCCAAGATCTTGACCAATGTTTTTAACCCCTCAAGAGAAAACAACTTTCCTTAGTCCTGGGCAAGGTCTACTATTATTCCAATCTTTAAAAAGGGCCAAAGGGGTGATCCTGCCTGTTATAGGCCTATTTCTCTAATAGACTCTGCCATTAAAATCTTGGGCAGAGTCATCTTAGGTAGAATGACAACATGGCTAGAAGGCAGAGTAACCCTGTCTAATGCCCAGTACGGCTTCAGGGCTAAAAGGAGTACATTGGATCAATGTTTAAATTTTCAACTGCTCATCAACAAATATACAACAGTGAAGGAGGGGTCCTTGTACATGGCCTTCATGGACCTCTCGTCAGCATTCGATCTGGTCAACAGGTCGAGGCTGTGGAGGGTCCTCTTGGACATGGGCATCGACCCCCCGCTGGTTGGTTTTTTAGCTGACCTTCACCGCAGATTACAGGCCTCTGTCACAGTCACTCGGGAGGGGAGGTGTACCAGTTACTTCAAATCAGAGAGGGGGGTGCGGCAAGGGTGTATCCTTGCCCCTCCTCTTTACATTATATATAAACGCCCTCCAGCCAGCCTTGGCCATTTCAACAGTGGACGTTCCATGTGCAGGGGAGACTAATATTCCGGTCCTCTTGTACGCGGACGACGCCGTTCTCTTGGCACGCACAGGTGTGGCCCTTAATAGACTATTTGCCTCTTTCGGCGACTTCATGACCTCATTAGATCTGAAAATCAATACTCAAAAATCTCAGGTCATGATTGTCGGATCGACCGGCAGGAAAAAGAAATCAATAACATTTTCTTGCACAGACAAAGAAGTAAAGAGGGTGCCAATCTTTACCTATCTTGGGGTAATTTTTGACGATAGAGGAACCTGGGGTGCCCAATATAAGTCAAAAAGCAACGCAGTAGCAAGATCAGCTGCAGCCCTGTTGAGCTTTGCTAAAAGGATGGGGGCGCGACCAATGGAGGCTATCCTTAAAGTATATAAAGCCAAATGCCTGGCTATAGCCACCTATGGCTCGGCCATCTGGGGGAATACAAAACCTGATAATATCCAGAAGGTGGAAAATAAATTTCTCAGATCTCTGCTCTCTGTTCCCCAGTCCACCCCCACTTTCACAATACACTCAGAGCTAGGCATGGGGTTCGTAACAGACTTAATAAAATCCGCACCTGTCATTTGCTGGTTAAAAACCTGGCTTAACCAGGAAATCTCCTTAAATCATTCGATTCCTAAAGACTGCCTTGCCCTGGATTGAGCTCATTGAATCCCATGGCTGGTTTATGTTAAATTGATGCTTACGAATGTGGGGCGCACTGAGCTCTTTCATTTTCCTGAACGTATTAAAAAAGAGGATGTCATGGCGATAAAATCTGCACTGATAAACCTGTTCACGGCAGAGCGGGAGAAGATAGAGATGAGAAAACCGCTTGTCAGAAGGAACTAGGCACTCACAACTGTCCCAGGCCTTGAATCCTATCTTGTTTTTGTAACTAGACCGTTTCATCGCTTTCTTTTAACTAGATTTCGTTTAAACCTGATACATTTTTTGTTCGGTTCTTATCCTACTTGGGATACTCCAGTTAACGCAAATCCATGCGATTGTGATCACTTTTCCACACAGGACACACTACATTTTACCATGTTTTGTGAACACTATGCACAGATTAGGAAAAAATATTTGTTACCTATTCTGCGGGAGGCGGGCTTTCTACAGGTCAGGCCAGCGCTCCTGTTTTTACAACTTTTATCCTGTGCACGTGTAACATTTCATGTAGCAAGTTTCTTAGTGGCAGGTGTTCGCATAAATAAGAAGCGCTCTAATTTACGGCACAGACATATTACAATCGAATCATGCTAGTAGCTTTGGTGCCTTCTTAAATTTGAAGTTAACTGTTAAATGGAATTTAAAAAAAAATTACTTTTAAAATGTTTTATTGAACCCATCAGATATGTTCATTTTAAACTTGACACGTTATTTATATCCTTTATTTTTTTATAACTAATTGTAATCGTATGTATTGTCGTACTGTATTGGTTGTGATCATTTGTATCTTGTGTCTTTTTCTGATTTTTATTAATCGAATAAAAGTGATTGACTGACTGAGTTCTTTCAATTCATTTTTTGATTTTGTCTAAATCAACAGCCCTTTTAGTTGAAGTTATTAACCAAGAAGTATTACTTTTAGTCCTAGGTAATGTGCCTCTCATAATCTCAAAAGAAGAGCATTCAGGCATGGTTCTTACAACTTGACCTTCCCATTTGTCATCGTCCACACCAGCAGTTTGAATGGCACCTTTTACTACTCTATTAAACCTCTCAATATTACAATTCCTACTGGGATTATATTGAGAAATAGTGCAATGTGTGACTCCAATGCTCTGAAAATAGTCTTTTGCCTTATTAGATATGAATTGTACTCCATTGTCAGTAATAACTCGTATAGGCAGGGCCTCTTCTGTAAATGCTTCATCCAAAACCAATAAGACAACGTAAGTATTTACTCTTTCTACAATTTTCATAATTTGCAACTTGGAAAACGCAATGATGGTTGCCACAATATACTTATTCTTAGTACTGATGAGACCCATGATATCCATGGCAATGTTCCCCAATATTGGGTCTCAAGGTTTTTAATAATTTGTCAGAATTTGCACAACTAACTAAATCTCTAACTATACGTTCAACAAAAATGTCCAAACCAGGCCACCAAAAGTTTTTTTTAACTGATTGTTTATTCTAACGTTAACATTATGTCCTTCATGCCCATGCATTGCCTTGTCTCAGTCCGGTGGGGGGCACAGCTCTATCCCCCCTCCAAATAGTACCATTAATATAGGATAACTCACTTCTCACCTCCCATAAATTCCTAATCTCAGGGGTAAGATTTTTTTGGGAGGGCCAGCCCTCAATTATACACTTCTTGACTTCTTGCAACTTCTCACCTTTTAAATACTCTTCACACCAATTTTCATTTTTGATAGGTATAGCACCTTCATCATGTACTAACGTGAAGTGAAAATCATCCCATATGTTCTGAACACTTTCTTTAAGAGGTCAAGGGCAAGGCCGGACTGGCCATAGCATGAACCAGGTGTTTCCCGGGGGGGGGGGGGGCGGGTTTGGTCCCCTAGGGTTTTTCTTTTTGTTACCAGGGGCTGCTATATAGGCCTTCTGTACCAGAATTGGCCGAAAGCAGCCCTAGCAAACAGTCAGCATCAATTTGTACCTCCACTCCCCCAATCATCATGCCGCAATTATGTTTTTTTTATCGCAGTATTGTCAATGTTCAAAATCACAGGTGAAGTATCTCTAATATTCAACAGAAAAGACCTCTCAAAATCCGCGTCTTTGCTGTCACAATCACTCTCATACGACTCACCCTCTTTAGCACACTTGACCTTGTTGTTATTACCCTTCCTGAAAACTTTTGCAAAATGTCCAATGACACCACACACTGCACACTTTTGTTTAATGGCCGGACAACTTTTGTTGTTCGTCAAGTGGAACTTGCTATCGCACCTGTAACACTTGTGCTTATCCTTGTTAGCTACAGCACTGCGATCTTTAGTATTTCCTGTTTTTTCTTAATGTAGTTATCCAATTTTATGCCAGCACCTCCTAACTTGGCCATTATGCTACACATTTTGCTATTATCTTCCACTATTACTTCTTTATCACTTCTACACAACATTTCAGCCTTTCTTACTATAGCTAAAATATCATCAAGTTTAGAATCTCCATTTACCTACAACCTATCTTGAAAGGCGGGGTCTCTTACATGCATTACCACTTGGTCTCTAATGAAATCCTCTTGTAGCCTCCCAAATTGGCAATCAAGTGATAGTGTTTCTAATGCAGAAACATAACTGTCTATTGACTCATCCACACTTTGCTTTCTTTGGAAAAATGTATACCTTAAGATACCAATACAAACTTTGGGTGAGAAATACCAATAAAAATCATTAATTGCTGCAGAAAACACATTTTGATCCTTACACCCACCAACCTTTTGACATTTGATTAAGGGCTTTAAGGTCCTTAGGACCCACAGAATGTAAAAATAATCTCTTCTTTTGTGCAGGTGACATTTTTCCATGGACATCCATGGTTTCAATGTAGTTCAAATAATACGCTTTCCACTCTGCCCATTTCATACAAGGAGAACTACCAGCAGGCCAGAAGTACTGAGGAGGAGCTAAGCTATAATTTTGTGTAGACATGTTTGCACATATGACATAAACAAAAAGAACCATAATAAATGCTGAAGAAGTACAAAACAATAATGTCTGCCAAAACGATGTAATGTTGAAAAAAGGAAATTGTTCGCTAAGAAAGAATAAAGCGTCCAAACTTCCCCCTTGAGGACGATATATAGTAGACCTCCATTATGAATGCTGATGCAAAATAGATTTACCAAAACGACAAAATATGAAGAAAACTGCCAAAAATAAGTGTGTAAGGTCTCACTGTATGTCCAAAAGTGCGTGTAAATCCGGTTTACAAATCTGTAAAAGGATTCGATTATACACGTACATACCACTTGACGTGTCTTGAAGAGGAAGCGGTTACTACGGGAAAGCTGCCCAAGCAAGATGGCGGCATGTAACCTAGGTGATGACATTGTGCGCTGTGTAAAGATGCAAACGAGACAGAAGTAGGAGCAAGAGTGCCCCTGAATTCTTTACAATACAAACGTAGGAGCATCAGTGCTTGTAACTTTCTGGAGTGGTGATACGTCACTCGGAACACCACCAGGATGAAGGAGAAGTTCTGTGCTTTGAACTGCAGAATCCTCGAAGCGACGGTGAGTCTCCGGTGACATTTTTGAAAAAGGCAGAATGCTGAGTAAGATAGCTGGCACACAAGAGTATTCCAGGGTACAATGACAGAAAAAATCATCCAAGGTGGAGGTGATGAACCCAAAGGTGTAGGCAGGTACCGAAGTAAAAGGGTGATATCCCCAAAATCAGGAAACTAGAAGAAAATAAAAATCCAGTAACGAGAGGCACACATTGATCTGTATGGTGGTGCCGATATCCCAGATCGTCTCCAAATTGTTAAGTAACATAAGTAGTCCCAAAATGGTTTACAATTAAGTTTAATGGTACAAGAAGGAGCACCACCAGATTACATCCAATCCATCCCATCTCCAGCTACCAACTATCCACAGATAGCTTGACAATGACCCAACACTCTTGAATAGAATCAAAGGTCCGTGCCAAGAAAATAGTTAAAACTCACACAACAGCGATGTCAACAAAAATGCATAAAATGGAGATAAAACATAGGCACTGTTGTTTCTTTAGAACTGATCTCTTGGTCACTAGGGCCTTCATTATGAGTTTGTGGGAATAGGGTTCGGTAAATACATCCTGCTCCGAGTTTTAAAAAGAAAATGGGGTGTACTATGCTAATCTGTCTTTAACACATTTATTCCTCTTGTTTGGCCTTTTTTCTGGGCTTTTTCCTACAATAAATGTCAGCAGATTTGACTTGCTGGAACTTACCAGGGGAAAGCTTTGAGTTTGTAATAATCTTTTGAAACGTCCCTGCCGACTACAAGATACGGAGGTATGCCTTTTTCCCCTTTTTTGCCTGATATATTGACGCAATAGAAATATGCCGGTCAGAAGTTAATAAAGGCGTGTTGATTTCTTTCAACAGAAACCTTGGATTGAATATCCAGAATAAATATAATTGCCCGAGTTTTTAAATATTCATTAGATGGACATAAGAGAGGTCTGTGGGTTGGTTTGGGACTGAAGCAATTTCAGTAGTGAAAAAATACGTGTTTTTTAAGATGAACTTTAATGTTCACAAAGGATCATGAATATTGGTCCCGCCAAGAAAGTGAGAGAAACACATGGCCATTGAAAAAAGTGCCGGACATTGGCAGGTACGATCAGATACAGAGATAAAGGGACAAGACAATACATAGAAGGGTCCAGACTTAGAAGTGACAGTTTGTTTTATTTCATTTTTGATTATAGATTTTACCAGTGTGTTGAGAATAAGAAGCCCTGAGGAGAGCCCATTGAGATTCCGTGTGGCTCGAAATGCGTAGGCAATTGCTATTCAGTTGGCAAAAAGTGGATATACAAAAAAGAAATTGAATCAATTCAGGAAAATAATTTAGACTGAATTATCAGAATGTTGAAGGAAATCTCATAGTGTCATTGTGGAGTGCACATGGCGCATTGGTTAATGTAATGTCTAGAGGTTAAATTGTAATTACGTATAATTTGTGTGTTACATTGTGATAAATGTTATTTGAATTGTCGTATATGTAATATGTATATGTTACTATTTATATGTTTCGAGAGAAGTACATAAATTCTTTGCACATGAAATAAGAATCGAGAAAACTGGGTAAATAAATAACCCGATCAATAAAAGAATACAGTGTGGTTGACTCAAATAAATTATAAGGATACCATGTTGTTTTTCCCTTGTTGTACTCATAAATAAGCCCTACCTGGGTCCTGTCTAAATGGGCCTGACCCCTTTTTTGTAACAAAAAAAAAGTTTCTATAGGTGGCATTTTTAGAATTGTGACTTAAAATGTGACTTTACCATTAAATAGGCTTTTAAATTACAATTCGTCTCAGAATAGACTCAGAATTCTTATCTGCTCGCATGTAAAAATTACCACTTATTAAAAGTACTAGCAGCCCGTCCCGACGTTGTCCGGGGCAGAAATAGAATGTGTGGCACATCACTTACAGTCTACTCCCTGTGACATACGTGATTTATAATGAACGTGTGAGCAACTGTGCCTCTGAAAGCCTTTTCATTGTAGTCATTGGAAAAAAGTAAACCGTGAGGTTAGCAGCATTAGGTGAGTATCACAAAATGTAAGATTATTTCGGAGCGTTATTTATCATTGAGCTTACACGTCGTTATGTACCTGTTTATTGAAGTTGGTGCTTGAGCCCCCACCTGAGCACCGGAGCAGTATGCAAAGCTTTGTGGTCCCCGCTGTTAGGCTGAGTGGCTTGAGCCCCCGCGTGAGCACCGTAGCAATGTCGCGGCCCGTGAAGCCTTGCCCATTGGTGTTTGGCCCCGTCCCTCTGACAATGTCCAGGAGGCGCGCTCCGTGAATGCGGCGCCCATTCAGGTTTGGCCACGCACCTCTGAAAGCGGCCTGGCCCACAACGGAGTAATGTGAAGGTTTTTGTTTACAATGCCTTTTTCGCTTTTACCAGTAATGACGGGGAATGGCGCACCCCGCGAATGCCGCGCCTATTGGTGTTTGCTGTTTGTCCATGCCCCTCTCACAATGCCCACGTCCACAAGGGAGTCCTGTGAAGGTTTGTTTGCCGCGCCCTATCGCTGACAGCACAATGCCCACGCCCTCAAGGGACTACTTTACCCCTAAGGTTGTTTTACCTTTGTAATGTATATGGTGGCCACATGTATAGCCTATATTCATCCGCTGCAACTGTCCTTTCTCCAATGCTGTATTGGGTGTTGTGATTGGTGCTGTGGTTCCTGAGATTACCCGCCTCAAAGGTTTGGGCTCTCTCTTTATTATATTAGTATAGATGGGGATGGTTGTTTTATAACTCCTTCTCCTATGCCAGTACTATCCTGTGGCCTACTTAACGTCCGGTCGCTTGTTAAACACCATGTGGAAATCGCTCTTCTGATTGAGTCCTCTCAGTTAGACGTTCTTTTCGTCACTGAAACATGGACCAATTCAGATTGCGCAGTGGAACTCGGGTGGGCCTGTCCCTTGGGCTATCGCATAAAACACTCCCCTCGAACTGAGGGGAGGGGGGGCGGTATTGGCTGTATATACAGGGAGTCAATCTCCATCTTACAGTTGGAGGTAAAGGATGTACCAGGGTTTGAGATCATGGGCTTTTCCATCACAGCCCAGAGTGGTACTCTGATAACTGGACTGCTTTGTTACAGGCCACCCGCCTCAACCACCACGGCCATTCAGTCACTGATTGACCTTATTTATGACCTCTCAAACTCTCACACTAGGTTAGTAGTGTTGGGGGACTTTAACCTCTGGCCGTCGGGCCCTCAAGATCTGGCATATAGAGAGCTTTGCCAAGCCTGCACTAATATACAACTTGCACAGCTGGTTCTAGTACCTACACACATCAAAGGGCATATTTTAGATCTTGTATTTGCCGATAAAGACCTGGTGACAGTAGGGGAGGTCATGAATCAATGCTGGATGGATCACACTCTGGTCCCATTCTCTATTTCCCTGCCCGGTCCATTAAGGACAAATGAGGCAGGTGCTACTAAGCTTGGTAGGCAATGGACTCGTCTATTGAAACATCCGACTAGACCGAATCTGCTGCCCGGCCCATTCACGGTGAAAGAGAGTGTGGAAAAAAGCTATCAGGCTCTCCGCCAGCAGATTGAGATATCTCTGAACGTCTTGGCCCCACTGAGGAAAGTGAGGGATAGACCCAGAAGAACTAATGCCTGGTTCACTGATGAGCTTGGACAGTACAGGCTCCGCTGTAAACAGGCGGAACGATTCTGGAGAAGGGACTATAGGGAGGCTGATAGGATAACCTACAAAGCCGCCTTACAGGAATATAAGATCCAGCTAAAGAAAGCCAAGGCTCAATTCCTGGTAGACATGTTGGCCAAGGCCCCTAATAAATCGCAGGCTTTGTTCAAGGCGGTTGATAATCTAGCTAACCCGCCATGCACTGTACCGGCTATCCCCGTCTCCCAGGAATTGTGCGATGCCGTGGCCTTGGCGTTTGAGGATAAGATTAAGAAAATCTTGAATGGGCTGCAGACGGGCGGCTCGTCCACTGCTTCCCTGCCTCCTCCTGCAGAACCCCATCCTATGGAGACTCAGCTATCCTGTTTTCCTTGCCCTTCTTTGGAGGAGTTCTGTGCCCTGGCAAATGGTGTGTCCTCAGGATCGCCTTTGGATCCTATACCCCATAAGATCTGGAAGGCATTTCAAACAGAGTTGTTTCCTCCGCTCCATGCCATTTGCTGCCAGTCACTGAATACAGCAACAGTGCCAGATAGTTGGAAGATGGCAACTGTCACACCACTGCTTAAAAAGGCCACTTTGGACCCTTTAAGCCCGGCCAACTATAGGCCTATTTCGCTCCTTCCTTTTATTATTAAGGTGGTAGAGAAGTGGGTCACAAAAATACTGTCCAACTTTCTGGAAAGCAACGCTGGCCTGGATATGTCACAGTTCGGCTTTAGGCCAGCTCATGGCACAGAGACTGCGTTGGTTGCCGTGTTGGACGATCTTCGAACGCGTGTCGACATGGGGAAGTCAGCATTTCTAGTGCTGCTTGACATGTCGGCCGCGTTCGACACGGTAAACCATGCAGTACTACTGGACCGCCTCCGGAGTGTAGGAGTCACTGACCTGGCTTTGAGATGGATAACATCTTATCTCAGCGACAGGCAGCAGGCAGTAGCATTACCACCTTTTCGCTCCGCCGTGCAGCATGTGACTCAGGGTGTTCCACAAGGATCGGCGATTAGTCCGATCTTGTTTAATCTATACTTACGCCCCCTGGTTGCCCTGGTAAAGTCATTCGGCATTTCTGTCATCAATTATGCCGATGACACCCAATTGATATTTTCCTTTGAGGGTACCAGGGCAATATCGAGTGACATTTTCCATCGCTGCATGTCGGCTACTGCGGAATGGCTACGAGTCAACTCGCTCCAATTCAATGGCTCCAAAACAGAGGTCCTCCATTGCTCTTTAGATCGAACCCCCCGCCCGCTCCCGGATGATTTCTGGCCGACATCTATTCAAGGTACGGTGGAGGCGGCTAAATCGGCCCGAAATCTGGGAGTCATATTCGAACCCAATCTGCAGCTTGATGCCTCGGTGAATAGAACTATAGCGGGCTGTATGGGCTTACTTCGTGCCCTACGCAAGATCCTACCACTTCTTCCTGAAGAGGTAAGGGCAGAAGTAGTGCGCAGTTCTATTCTTAGTCGATTAGATTACTGCAATGCACTACTCCTGGGAGCCCCAAAAACACTGATCCGAAAGCTGCAGAGGGTTCAAAATATGGCAGCTAAATTGGCCCTATCCCGCCCTCGCTCTGCCTCCTCTTCGGGTGCTCTAGCAGACCTTCACTGGCTGCCCATCCAAGAGAGAATTTGTTTCTCAAGGCTCTCTGTCTTGTCTTTAAGGCTTTGTATAGACAGGGGCCAATTTTGCTTCAAAACCTTTTTTCCTGGTATTGTGCTGCCAGACCTTTAAGATCTGCCTCGGCGTTCCTAGTCACAGTTCCCAGGGTCAATAGAGTGAGGATGGGTGGCCGTGCATTTAGTTTCGCGGCTGCGACACTCTGGAACTCTCTCCCGCTGGCGCTGAGGGGTGTACAAGATCTTACCTCTTTTAGAAAGAATCTCAAAACTTTTCTATTCCCTAAAACTTAGGTAGTGATAGTTCGCCAGCAGGACAGTTGCAGTCTCAGCACCAGGATACCCTTGGGGTGACAGCCGCGCTTAATAAGTAAATAAAACATAAACATAAACATAAACATAAAGGCAACCCAGTGCTATCCTATGGAAGAGGGAAACCTTGCAGTAGTGAAAAATGAATGTAAGAGTTTTTCACTACCAGGACATTTGAACGTTAAAGGTACATGTCCAACTTTTTAAATACACTGCATCCTGCTCTATGGGCTGTGTAGGGCCCGCCCTAGGGGTGACCTATCTGTTTAAAAAAGGAACGATTAGTCCTGGAAAAAGGTTTATTTTGCCAGGTCGAAATGGAAGTTTAAGGTGCACACACAGGCTGCAATGGCAGGGCTGGGACTTATTTGAAGGGCTACTTGAGTTGGTGGCACAATGAGTGCTGAAGGCCCACTACTAGCATTTGATTTAAAGGCCCTGGGTACATCTATTACCACTTTACTGGGGACTTATAATTAAATTAAATGTGCCAATTGGGTGTAAGTCAATTTCAACTAGAGGAGAGACCAAGCACTGGTTCGCCGTAATAAAGTGCACAGAGCCCTAAAAGCCAACAAAAACGTGTTTAGAAAACAGAAGGGTTAAGTCAAAAAGTTTACGAATGACCCCTCAGAACCAATGAAAAATAAAAGTAAAGAAAACAATGACCTTTATAAAAAACAAGTAGGTATATGAAAGAATTTCTGACACAAGACTAGCAACTAAAAAATGAAACAGAGTAAAATATTTGCCGTTGCAAAAACTACAGTTTTCACTGAGTCCCTCATAATGGCGAAACTTCATTTGGAAGCATTAAAGATGGAGAATGATAGGTTACAGCATCAACTAAAGGAGTTACGCGTGTAGGTGGGCAGCCTAGCTTCTGCCATGGTCTGACATATACCTCTACACCATCCTAAGTCTGAAAAGCACTGCCATTATCTACTGAGAAGCAATGCTCACTGTTCGGAGGAGATACTAAATTGAGGTCAATGCTCTAATCAGCTCAAAGATCAGGTCAACTAGAATGACTAGAATTATACTCAGTGGATAACTTTGTCAATCCAACTTGTGTATATTGCATGGCTTTATCCATGCATAATCATGTTTATCCAGCTGAAACAGAGTTTTACATGGAAGTATATCTTGTCCGAAACAAGCTACTTCTGAGCCAATAAGAATGAAAGCACCAAGAGAAGATGATTTTCAATTTATGCCTCCACCTTTGAAATCATTCTTGTAGTGGATTGACTGATCTTTCAGAATATGTTGATAGATTGATCTGTTCCTTATGTGTTCTGGGGAGACAACAGTAGTATTCATTCAGTAAATTCACTATGAGATGTATGATGGTATAATCTTCTATATTTCCATTCAATGTAGTGATGCAAATTCAAGTATGCTGGTCGCAGCTCCCAATGAATGAATGTCAACATTCTACACACACTAATATAAATATACAGAACCTAGAATGTAGAGTGTTCACATGACTCCACAAGTATAACATTCTACATAGACTAACACACAGCAAATACAATGTAATAAATACTTACTACACATATACTACAACAACCTTCTGTTAACAGCAGTGTTAGGCAGCACGTAGATCACAGAAATCATGTGCAACAAAGACACACTTAACACCCTGGTTCACCTCTTCATCAGCAGCTACAGCCCTTCCTGACATCTGCCAAGAATACAGAAAAGTCAACAGCAAACTAGATGAGTATTTGCAATATAATTCTCGAGAAATTGTTAGCTAGGATGAATTGAAAATACCTTTTCAAATTCAATTGGACTATTCTGAGTAGTGTGTCACACATTCTGGGCATTGTACTGTCCAATGAACATTTCAGCAGTTAAGCAGTGAAATGTTCCAGGACTTGGTTGAAAAGATTTCCATTGTTTTGGCATACTCAATTTTTCAGACCTACCTTCTGATCAAATTAAAGGCATGCTATTTTCAGCAGCCTGAAATAAAACTCCCAGGAATATCAAATAAGAGCCGATGGCATTGCCATAAATAAACAGGTAGTCCAAGCTCTTCTTCATTGACAAGTACTTGTGTCTCTTGTATAACTGCATTAATGTTATAAACTTATTAAGAAATTGTGTTAAAGCTACATTCTCTTGTTTCATTAAAACTTCAACTCTGATAGTCCTAAAAAGAATGACATATGATATTATGAACAAATGTTCGATAGGCCTAGTATTGGTATAGCTAACTAAAACTGCTCTATCATTGCAGATGCTGATGTATCTCACACTGATATTAGTATACTAAAACTACAAAGATACAAAACTGGCACTGATTATCCTCATGCTTAAGTATCTAAAGAGGCTTACCTCTGCTGGATTTTATAAGATGTGATTATGGAATCTAAAAAATAATATCTAAAAAATTATTACTCCTTATTACAACTGCCTTTTGTGAATAGGATCTCGAACAATGGGAAACCCAGTAAACACTTGGAGGCTTGGGCAATTAAATGAGCAGGTATGTGTGCCTACAAGGGATTGGTTCAATAATGTCTAATTATAGCAATTGACAAATTACAATTGAGTAAGCTCTGTAACAGTCCCTTACAGTTAGTTTACTCCATAAACAATTGGGTTACTTAGTCAATGAATCAAACACTATCATAGTGAAAGAGATAAGAACAACACGGGTGTAGATATTCTAAAACCTAATTTTATATTTATAGAAAATCATTGATTGTAAAGGGTACAGAAATCAAGAAATCAGCACAATGTAACCAGAAGTGAAACAATACCTAAGATTAAATAATCTTCATAGTTACAATTGTGAACACCTTTTCACAGAGTATTAGTAGGCAATCTCAAATGTTTACACAATGCCAAAATTGCCCCTAGTACAATAAAATAGAAAATAGGTGTAAAAGTCGACGTTTTGGTCTAATATTGTCTTTATCCATTAGACCATCCTCGGGACTTTGCTTTTGTTGATAAAAATGACCCTTCGCACTGGGAAAAGTCAATGTTTGAGACAACTAGTCCACCAATTGAGTTTCTTGTCAAGCAAAAAAATGGTTGTTCCTGCTTTGTTCAAAGACCCCAGTCAATGTGGGTGCTGGCATCCAGAAAGGGAAAGCAGATTCTGTATTTGAAGCGTTCTTTTGCTTCAAATACAGAAACTGCATTCCCTGGGGTCTTCAAACGAAGCAGGAACAGCCATTTCTTTGCTTGACAAGAAATTCAATTGGTGGACTAGTTGTCTCAATCGTTGAATTTTCCTAGTGCGAAGGGTAATTTTTATCAACAAAAGCAAAGTCCTGAAGATGTTCTAATGGATAAAGACAGTATTAGACCGAAACGTTGACTTTCACACCTATTCTCTATTTTATTGTCCAAGAGGCAATTTTGGCATTGTGTAAACATTTCAGATTGCCTACAAATACTTTGTGAAAAGGTGTTCACAATTGTAACTATGAAGATTATTTAATCTTATGTATTTTTTCACTTCTGGTTACATTGTGTTGATTTCTTGCTTTCTATACCCTTTAAAATCAATGATTTTCTACAAATATAAAATTAGGTTATAGAATACCTACACCTGTGTTGTTCTTATCTCTTTCTCAATGATAATGTTTGATTCATTGACTAAGTAACCGAATTGTGTATGGAGTAAACTAACTGTAAGTGACTGTTACAGAGCTTACTCAATGTATTTTCTCAATTGCTATAATTAGACATTATTGAACAAATCCCTTGTAGGCACACACACCTGCTAATTTTGTGACATATTTTGGAAGACTCTAACAACCCCAAAAAACTCCTAGAGGATCATACGAAACTGCAGCATTGTTTTGGGACTTTTTTTAATGAGGCAAACTGAGTCCTCGGACAGAAACTTTCATCAGATTAGTGGATAATTAAACTATCCACAGCATAATAGCACCACCTTAAATCTTTATTCCTGGGTAAATTTCAGTTGGGTTTCCTTCCATTGTTCTACTTACTCTAAAACTTTAAAAGAGAACTTCTTGAAAAACATTTGCGTAAGAGGATATATGAGAATGCATCCCAGTTGTATTGAAATTCAAGATTGCATATTGTTAGACCAACAATGAATGTTGCCCTGAATGCAGAAGAAGGCAGGGTATTGTGCGGGTGTTATGATCACAGTAATTCGGATAGTTCCTAAAAAAAGGCCCCAATCACTCTATGTGTTTCCTCATGCTTGAAATAGGCCCAGTGGGCCTGGGTGGAACTCGCAGAATTTCATTTTGAGTAATCACAAAGGGTTACATAAAAATTCAGGGCCCGATTCACAGAACTAACTTAAGACAAAATTCTACATTTACTACCATTTTGGTATTCACAGAAGGCACTTACTTACTCATTTTGAGTAACATTACTGATTTTGAGTAACTTACTCATTTTGGTATTCACAGAAGGCACTTACTCATTGATGAATAAGTGACTTCTGTGAATACCAAAATAAGTAAGTTACTCAAAATCAGTAAGTTACTCAAAATGAATAAGTTACTCATTTTGGTATTCACAGAAGACACTGACTCATCAATGAGTAAGTGCCTTCTGTGAATACCAAAATGAGTAAGTTACTCAAAATGAGTAAGTACCTTCTGTGAATACCAAAATGAGTAAGTGCCTTCTGTGAATACCAAAATGAGTAAGTGCCTTCTGTGAATACCAAAATGGTAGTAAGTTTCAGATTTTGTCTTAAGTTAGGTCTGTGAATCGGCCCTCAGTGAGACTCTGTGAAGTTCCACACAAGAGCAGAAATGCATATTGTCCTGCTCGTGCTCTGTGTTTGGTGCCGTAAAGCGTTTTCCGTCTGAAAACTCAGTATGAATGGCGCCAAGCCATTTTGAGTAGATTTTGCTACCGCCTGAGTAAAAAACATCTACTCAAGAAGCAGCGCTCTAACCAAACTGCCCGCATTGGTAAAACCTCTATATCTCACTGTTAGTCTTGGCGACTGGAAAACCCTCTAGGGGATGCCAAACCTTGCTCATGCTCGCCAGCTGTCATTCTGAAGACTCGTATTGTTCCCGTTGACATTGCGTTGCTCTCAGCAGCAGCTAACACTGATCGCGGTGGCAAAGCAGGTGAGGGGAGGAAGAAGGGAAATGCACAAAAACTGGTAAAATACTCACTTACCATATTGCCGCATCTCAGGTGTCTCCTCCATCTCTGCTCCACATTGGAACGCGAACCAAGAGGCACACCCAGGCTACCTGACCAAGTCTGAGGGCTGTGCTTCTGCACTCAATGATTCATGCACTCTTGGAGTGGGCAAACCACTCCTCCCCTGCCCTGCCCTGCTCCGAGAGCACAGCAACCCCTCTTGCCCCTGCCCACAAAGCAGCTGGAACAAATAAAATGATAATTCAATTAAGTTATTGTCATTTATTTTTCCTTTGTTACACTGCTTAAAAGCAGTGGGGCGATGCTCCTCCGCCTTAGGGGAGGAGCTGCCACTGGTTGCTCTAAAAAGAATGAAATTCCGCCATAAGGTGATTGGCAAATTTTTGCTGGAACTCCGTCTTACAAGAGCAATATGGAGTTTGAAAATTCTCCAATTCTGCTCACAGAATTTAAATAGCACCCGCACTGAATGCTCAGAATAAATCATTCACACAGGAAAAATGTGGGCAGCTAGTGAAAGTGTCCTATCCTTAAAGACCATCTGCACACATTTCAGTGAACTTCACAAGGCAGCTGGTTATTTCATGTTTGACGGGCAGCCCATCATTATGCCAGGATGGCAGAGGTTATAATATCCGCCTTTCTGATTCCCACCCGATGGATGACCATCTGTCATATTTAGAGATCATTGCCCCTTTGAAGGAGCCATAGACACAGTGACTCCTACCAAAGCAAGGTTGTTGTACTGAACACATTCCATGTTTCATGAGGCAGCTCAGGAAAAAAAAATTTGTTTCAAAAATAGCTTTCTCAGGAGGAGTTTGTATCAAGAAAAACAAAAAGAAGTGGCCCAGACATTTGGGAGTTTTTTCCCATGGTGTAGGGGATGATATTTTTTTCTGCTCAGGATCACCAGGCCAATAGTCTGAGGAACTTCCACTGATGGCCCAATGGCTGTGGACTAATTCGTCTCTGCCAGCAAGCGCCCTGCTGGTGGAGAGCTATTTGTTCACCTGATTGTTAATCGAGCGGTTAGACCATTACTTTGGCCGACAGGCTACTCAGCCAGGTTTGTAGTGGAGAATCCTGTCTACCAAATAATAAAGGAACAACACAAAAAAAATAACTACTGTTAAATTACAGTTCGGCTTAAGAAGATAGGGTCATCAAAAGATATTTGAAAGGTTGGCTCACCCTTAATACATAAAGGCATGCTTCATTATTGGCGACCTCTAGCTGGGGTAGGAACAATGGCACTCCAGCAGGCTCAACCAAGAATATATGCCCTGGGTGTCTAAATAAATCTTGTTTCAGGACAAATACTTAGGTCCTGTTTGAAGCAAATCTAGTTAGAAATACCATGGGGTATGCCCACATTTTCATTTAATAACAGTAAAAATGGTCATATGATGAAGAACCGAAACAGCCCTCCTGGCCACAACAGACGACATCGGCTTCCTACTGGACAAGGGAGAGACGGCGACACGCATCCTACTCGACCTCTCGGCGGCTTTCGACACAGTCTCCCATCACACCCTGGTAAGAATCTGATAAGAAGACTCCATGAAGCTGGCATCAGAGACAAGGCCCTCGACTGGATCCAATCCTTTTTCTCGGGCCGAACAAAATGAGTGAGACTTACTCACCCCCTTCCTCGCAGATCCCACACCCACCACCTGCGGAGTGCTCCAGGGATTCTCCCTCAGCCCCACGCTGTTCAACGTCTACATGGCCCCGCTAGCCACCATCATCAGAAGCTACCGAATAAACATCATCTCCTACGCCATCCAACTCATCTTCTCCCTCTCCAACGAACCAGATAAGGCCAGACACAACTTCCACAAAGGCATGAAAGCAGTTGCTGACTGGATGAGAGACAGCTGTTTTCAACTCAACACAGACAAGACAGAAGTACTCATCATGGGCTCTCAACCGAATGCTTGGAGCAGCTCCTGCTGGTCTCCAATCCTCAGAAACCCACCCACCCCCACCAACTAAGTCCACAACCTTGGAGTCCTCCTGGACCCCGACCTCAGCATGAACGATCAGATCAACTCAGTTACCCCCACCTGCTTCCGCACCCTCCGCCTCCTACGCAAGACCTTAAAATGGATCCCACCCGAACATTGAAAGACCATCACACACGCCGTCAACACCAGCAGACTGGACTACGGCAATGCACTCTACGCTGGAATCAACAAAAACCTCTTCCGCAAACTTCAAAAAATCCAGAACGCCGCCGCCAGAAAGATCCTTGACCTAACCCCACACTGCCACATTTTGCAAAACCTACATACACTGCACTGGCTCCTCATAGAGAAAAGAATGACTTTCAAGATCCTCACACACGCACACAAAGCCCTCCACAACAACGGACCAGCCTACCTAAACCAGCGACTAAACCTTCACGTACCCCAGAGGGCCCTTCGCTCATCCCAGCTCTCTCTCGCCGAAGTACCCTGCATTAGGAAAACCAGAACAGGAGGACGCTCCTTCTCCTACCTCCCAGCCACCGCCTGGAATGCCCTACCCATCCACATCAGACAAATCACCTCCCTCCCCAGCTTCACGAAGGAACTGAAGACTTGGCTTTTTTAATCCACCTCACTGGCACAAGCTACACCCCCCCTCCCAGCGCCTTCAGACCCTAACGGGTGAGTAGCTGCGCTTTATAAACCCTGATTGATTGATTGATTGATTGATGAAATACAATGATTCACCTGGCCATCATGAATCCATAAAGTACCAAAATGTTTTCAATCTATAACAAAAAGCCAACAAAATCTGAGGCCTTCTTAAGGGTCTAAGGACTCCCTAGCTATGCTATCCACTCAAACTATGCAAAAGAAAGAAAATTATTAAAACCCTATTGGGCCCTCCCTTGGATTGCTTGAACCAGGGTCATTTTAAACTATAGGCATCATGGTTCAGTGTGGGTAATGTCTCCTTTGTAGTCACACATTTGTGAGAAGGGAGATGTTGCCACTGAATCTAGTGAGGCCCCTCTCCATTGCCTTATTGTTGCCTGGTGATCTGGTAAACTACTCCGTTGCCTTGACAGATTTCCCTGTATTTAGAGATGCCCTGCATACATCTCTAGTCATTGGCAGGAACCACCTTCAGAGGGGCTCCTGTCAATGTGTTAACAATTTGACGGATAATGCAGTCAAATCAAAAGACTTTTGTAAAACTTTTAACATGCTTTTGTTTTTTCTATAACACACTTCCAAAGCGATAGATTGCTTAAAAAAATAAAAAACGAATAGCCCCTACACCATGGGAGTTGTCTCACATGGTATTGGTGGTCATTAAAAATTTTTGACTGACCCATACCAACAGGTTTTACCTGGTGATGTCTTTCAGTGGAAACTGGCCCTTCAACCACTGACTCTACATCGAACAAGCTATCAGAGCACTAAGTCAACAAGACACTGAAAATCCGCCCACCTGTAAAGCAGACAGACAGAACCATAGTTTGGCAGAGAGGGTACACCTTTACAATTGCGACAGAGTACCATATATGCCAAATTCTAAATCAGGCCCTAAATACCAACCTTAAATATTTAAATTCCAATGTTATATATGTGAGAAAGTCATCCTTTTTTACCCTTATCACCCCCATTTTTTAATTGGTACTGGTAGTAACTGACTCTGATTGTGCCCTGGGCTGTGCTTACCAGACCCAGGGAAAATTATCTGCTTTAAAGGTATATGGTGGTTAGGTATAATTACAATTGGCAATGACAGACCCAGTGTAAGTCCCTAGTACATAATTATGCTAGGGAATTCAGACTACCCATTACTTATTTTCTGTAAGCCAAAATCCTGCCTTCCAGCTACACTGTCCTGAGCTATCCTTTGCCAGGCTGAGCCAAGCTGTATTAATGAGGTGTGGAGTAGCCTGACAGACTCACAATGGATTTCCTGTTGGAGGAGAACTACAGCAGGAAGTAGAAGGTACAGGCAGGAAGGGGGTGGAGTGGCCAAACTGGTCTTCAGAAGGAGAATGACACTTTGGAACAGCACAGGCTCACCCCCACATCCTGCAGCCCCAACCACTCAGGAGCCCCTATATGTAAATAGATTAGGGAGGGAGAGTGTTAGGGAATCTTAGTGGGTTGGCTTATCTTGATCTAACCTGCAAGAAGAGACTTTCTGACTTTTGGATTTTGGGAGAATGAAGCATTCTGGGATACGAATATGTCACACTTTGGAGGAAGTGTTCATACCTGAGGGTGGCACCGTGCATCCCATTGGTCAGGTGTGCCCCCCTGCTTGACGCTCAGAAACACCATGGAATATGGAAGAGTTGCCAAGCAACTCAGATCTGCTGCCTGAAACTACAAGGAGAAGAAGGACTGCCCTGCTGGAAACCTGATCTGCACCCCAAAGGTTTGGACTCTGAAGGACTGCACCTGCTGTGCATTCTGGAACTACAACTTTGCTCGATGTTGAGAGAAAAAGCCCCATAAAACAACTAAGTGCAAAACAAAATTTTGACCGAGCTCTTCCCCTCAGTGTATTCAACCAGGGCACTATAATGGTCGCCCTCAAACTTTGACATTGTCCCGGTCAAGGGCGGCCGGATGTCCCAATTTGGCACTATATGTTTTTAAGCACTACAAAGTATTTGTTCTTTGAAAATTCAGATCTCCAGTTCTCTTCATTGGATTTTCGTTGTTTTGGTGTATATTTATTCATGAAAATGTAACCTATGTTTATAAATTGTATTTTTATTGTGTGTTGTGTCTTACTCATTTAATGCAGTGGTGTTTTTAAAAGCTTTCCACATCTGTGTCCTAAGTTACACCTGCCTGCTCATTGCCAGCTACCATGGGTTGAGTAAGGAAATCATTTATTGAGACCTTGACTGACTCGTTTATTGTGCTTGTGGCCTTATTACTAGTGGTAAGTGACTACTTGTCCTTAATAATCCACTTTCCAAGAATATGATAATCACATGTGTTGTGGACTATACAAGAAATTAAAACAAGATATCCCTTGGTTATTGCTCAAACAATGGAAAACACTTAACTTGTATTAAGGCCACAAATTCCTTTTTTAATAAAATTCTTTTATTTTTTTTTATTGTCAGAACCAGATATGACAGAGGTTATAAGACATTAGAAATTTCAAGATTAAATTTGATTATACAATTATACAAGGGAATAAAACAGGAAAGTACATATATACATACACATATTTTAGAAAATCGCAGTCTTGTAGCTCGTATTGCTAAAGAAAATAGGTTACATTTGTATAACAGGGAAAAAAGAAAAAAGAAAAAGAAAAGAAAAGACAGATAAGATCATAGCTATGGTGTGAAAGACCTAACCCCTATACTCCACGTCGTTATGGGTAGCCAGATCTTATTGCCCCGTCTGGCAGCTTGTCTTCCACTAGTGGCATAAATAGCACTCTCCGGGTAAATACCCCCAGAAGGCGAGCCAGCCATGTTTGGAAGCTCGGCGGGTCTGAGTCTTTCCAGCGCGCTGCTAGAATAATTCTGTACACAGCAGTACCAATAAATAACATTGTTTCTTCCTCCGTTTTCAGGTCAAGTGTACAGTCAAAACCAAGCATATAGAGGGTGGGTGAGTCAGCTATTTTATGACCAAACACCTCTTCCCAAAAATCGAGCATAATTTTTTTGATTAAAGTTAATTTATTACATTCTCTAAACATATGTATAAGCGTAGCTGGACCAGATAGGCATCTGGGGCACTCGTCGTTTACCTTTTTCCCCAGGCATGTAGTTTTGCAGGAGTGAAATATAGATTATAGATGGTTTTGTATGTCTGGGCTTTTAAGCTAGACGATATGAGCAAAAGTGATGATAAAGATAAACTCATATTGATTTCTACATTTGGATTAGCTAATTTGTCAGCCCAGGCTGCTTCTGTTTGCTCCATATCGTCCTGTAATTTATATAAAAGCAGTCCGTATATTGGACCGATTCTGGTGGCTTTTTTAGTAATAATTTCTATATTTTCAGTTCTATCTAAATTAATGTTAGGAGCTTTTATCTTTAGTATAGTATAAACCTGAATAAACTTAAAGTAATCGCCATTAGATAAGTGACATTTTCTCTGTAAATCTATAAATGTGGTAGTTATATCCTCCCCCAGGAAATCCCCTACTGTAGTGATTCCTATATTTTCCCATGTTTTCTAAATGTCATCATTAGCTAGTTTGGGGAGTAAGGTGGAGTGCCATATGGGGGGTATAGCGATTTATTTTCGATATTTGCATGTGCTTAGCCGTTCTCTAACAGATTGTCGAGGCATTAGAGATGACTTTGAACTTAATCTTCTTGTAATAGCTTGGTTCTACTTGTCTTAGGAAAAGAGCTTTAGCTTTCAACCCTATTGACAACTCATAAATAGATGGTACTACTGTGTCCCCTATATCATCAGTAGAGGGGGTAGAATAAAGAAGTGGAGCCATTTGTTGGAGAAAAGCTGCCCAGAAGTAAAATTGCATGTTGGGGATTGCAAATTCACCTCTGTGCTGTGGGAGCGAGAGGAATTTAACTGATCTCCTAATCTTACCATACTGCCACATAAATTTAGACAATTGTGATTCTAGTGCTTTTAAAATATTTTCTTCAATGATCAACGGATTTGCTCGAAAAAGGTATAGTACCCTGGAGAGAATATTCATCTTCAGAAAATTTCCCCTGCCGATAATTGACAACTGAAGCCTGTTGACTCGGTCTAGATCATTTCGTATAATATTCATTAATGGCTCATAATTAAGCTTGGGGATGGATTTAACATCTGAGCTTATGATTACTCCAAGGTACATAGCTTTTTCGGCTTTTCTGGGATCATTAAGTTCAATATTGTCGGTATATAGCATGATTGTTTTATACTTATTAAGGGAATAGCCAGAATAGTATCCATATGTTTGTGTAGTTGCCTCTATTTCAGAAATAGGTTCAGCGGGATTAGGTGTAAGGACAGCAATGTCATTGGCGTAGGCCAATACTTTAGTTTCATATCAGCAAGTCACCATGGGTTTGATTGTTTGATTGTCTAACAGTTTCAGAATAAAGGGGTTTATATATAGAGCAAATAATATTGGGGAACAGGGGCACCCTTGCCTTGTACCTCTTGAGATTTTGAATATATTTGATTCGGAGCCCATTATCTGTAGTTTAGATTTGGGATCAAGGTACATCACCATTATGGATTTTACAAATTTAGGGCCGAAATTATTGTAGTTCAATACTGCCCAAAGGAAATTCCATGACACACGGTCGAAGGCCTTCTCGGTGTCCAAGAGGATCATTGACATCTGGCCCCCCGTTGCAGACATGATGTCAAATAGGGAGATAACCCTTCGAGTATGGTCAGTTGTGCCTTTACCAGGAATTAATCTGTGTTGCCATGGGGAGACCAGATGCTCAACAACCCTCCCAAGCCGAATGGCCATAATTTTAGCATATAATTTGGAGTTTATTAGGGAGATTGGGCGATATGATGATAATTGATCTGGGGCTTTTCCCTTTTTAGGAAAGATGATTATATTTGTTTCCTTCCAGGACTCTGGAGGGGTCCCACTCCATTGAATCCCAAGGAATAGATCAAGAAGGAGAGGGCCCAAAAAATGATTCAGAATTTTATATACCTCAAGAGGAATTTTGTCCGGGCCTGCCGCCTTCCCAGGGGCAAGAGCAGAGAGGGCCAGTTGTAATTCTGTGTAAGTAATTTCTTTCTCGAGGTCCTCTCGGGTAATAGCATCTATATTCCTGCTCATCTCCAGGTTGTTTAAAAAGTTACTTAGAAATGTGTTGGACTCAACCCTATTGGCTATACTATCATTCTGGTATAGGTTCTGATAGTATTGTTGGAATGCATTAATTATATCTGATGTTTGTGTAAGTGTCTGTTCTCCTGATTGTATAGCTGTGATGGCATCATAGGAGGTTGTCTGGCGAGTATGCAATGCGAGCTGCTTGCCTACCCTTTCACCATTCTCATAGATGTCTTCCTGGTGTGTTTTATAGATCTCTGAAGCTTTCTGAGTCAAACCAGAGTTTAAATCTGTTTTCAACACCAGCATACGACAGAGCACTTTTACTACAAGAGGGGGTCAGGCTAGATCTAGTAACACAGACTGAGGAGTTCTTTAGGCTAAACAATGGCTCAACAAGTAAGCAGATAATATGGGAAACATTCAAGGCCTTTATTAGAGGCTCGCTGAGTGCCCTGACGATCAAGAGAAATAAATTGACGAGGGAAAAGAAAGAAGAACGCCTTCAGAAGCTTAAATTAAAAGAACAGGAACTTCAGAGAGCGTCAAAGGACGAGCCAGATACTAGGCCCAATTTACAAAAAGAACTGGATATCTTACGGGCTGAGTACCAAGCAGATCTAGACAAAAACTTAAAAGACAGATGGGATGTGAGCAGGCTCCAACATTTTTCATATGGAGAGAAGTGTGGTTGCCTACTCGCATGGAAATCCCGAGCGGACAGAACGAGGAACCAGATCAGCAGTTTATTTCAAGCTAGTACTGGGGTAATCACGCATGACGATGAACTTATTAGAGAGGAGGTCAAGGCCTACACGCAAAACCTGTATAAAAATAACTCATGCTCCAGTAGACAACGAGTGGAAAACTGGTTAGATAAGATACAGCTTCCCAGTCTGTCAGAAGAGGATAGATCCTTCCTCAGTTCTGAGATTAGAGAAGGCGAGGTAAGAGATCAAATCTTCAAAATGGCCAGTGGAAAAGCAGCGGGTCCCGATGACCTTCCTGTGGAACTGTACAGGATTGTCTCAGACCAAATAATTTTTGATTTAACGTTACTGTTTAATGGAATTTTTCTACAGGGAGAGCAGGCCCCAAAGTCGTGGTTGGAAGCAACTGTCACTTTAATACTGAAGCCGAACAAAGATCCAGCAAGGATCGAGTCTTACAGACCGATTTCACTATTAAATGTGGACTACAAAATCTTCGCAGGTGTACTAGCGGCAAGATTGGCCAGGGTAGTCAAAACTATTGTCCACTGCGATCGGAGGGGCTTTATCCCGGACAGACAACTCAATGAGTTAACCTTTCAAGTTATGGCTGCAATAGACGTTGCTGTAGAGAATAAATTGCCTTTGACCTTGGTAGCGGTTGACGCTGCCAAGGCATTCGATTAGGTAGATTGGTTATATTTATGGACAGCCTTGGCTAGCTTTGGTCTCCCAAATAATTTTATAACAGCTATTAAATCTCTATATATATTTTTTTTTTTTTTTTTTTTTTTTACATTTCTAGAGCGCACTGTTACCCGGAGGTGTCCTGGCACTAGCAGAATGAACTGGTGTGTGTGGATCAGTACTTTAATGTGTGAAGAGCCATGTCTTCAATGTCTTTCTGTAGGATAGGAGATCGGGCGATTGGAGGGGAAGCTTGTTCCAGGCTACTGCGGCTCCTAGGGAGAAGCTCCTACCTCCCCATCTAGCTTTCTTTACTCTCGGGACCGACACTAATGCCTGCTGACCAGATCTGAGAGATCTTGCCGGTTTGTACCAGAGGAATAGTTCCTTCATGCACCTAGGGCCCAGGTCGTGCACTGCTTTAAAGACCACACAGAGTGCCTTAAAGGTGATTCGTTTCCGCACTGGCAACCAGTGAAGTATTGCCAGGTCCTGAGCCGCCGATGCGCTGCCCAGATTAATACATTTAGCAGAAACCTTCGGAGAAATTTCTGGTTATACAGTTAATAAAGACAAGACAGAGATTATGGAATGGAACCAAGAGGTAGTGACAACAGGTTCTAAGACAAGAATGAGGTATCTGGGGGTACATCTGGCTAAAAAGATCGAGGAGGTACCAAAAATTAATCTAGACAGAGTCATTAAAGATGTCTGTACCCTACTTCACCGATGGTCATCTCTTCCTTTAAATATATTCGGAAGAGTCAACTTAATTAAGATGATTATCCTTCCGAGGATCATGTTCCTATTTAATTCCATACCTTTATCTTTCCCCAAATTAAAAAGTTACAAGGGAAACTAGGATCTTTTATCTGGAATTCAAAAGCTCCACGAATTACCTGGAAAAAACTCAGGAGAAGTTTAAGAACAGGAGGGCTGGCATTTCCGGATCTATTGCCACGCATTTCATTTTAAACACTTCAGATTAATGGCTGGTAAAATCGATCAATCTTCTTTGGGACTACTATTTTCAGTACTATTGCAGGACATCCCACAGGGACAAGACTTTTTTCTCTTTAAGTTTGGGGACCCACATTTTTTTTAAAAAGTGAGACTTAAGATTCTGGGGACAGCCCTAAGAAATTGGGCATATGTTAGGAAAAGGCTCAATATACCATAGTACACAATGAAGGCCCTGATATGGGACTCCCCAGGGACCCCAGCTTGCCTTGATGATCAATTATCAAAGCCCTTGAGGTTGGCACGGCTAGAATATTGGTGAGACCTACAGGAAGATGCACAGCTTTTGAGCTGGGAAGTGTTCTCCAATCTGACTGGGGGAACACTCACCAGATTTAAATATTATCAGCTATCAGGATGGTGGTCAACCAGAACTCAAGTCAACAATAATCCGAATCCGAAATTTGATGCAGTGACCAGGCGTGGAAGGTGGAAGAGTCAAATCGCATACTGGTATTCAGCTATGCTTGAGGTTGAGGATGTGACAGAGCCAGAGATACAAAAAATTTGGAGCAACATCGCAATTCCGAATAGTAGAAACCTCAAGGACTTGTGGTTTGATTCTTTTGCCATCCTGCAATCAGTAGTCAAGCCTGCAACGCTAAAAAGAAATCATTTGTACACCATATATAGGGTTTATATAACCCCGAAAAAATTGGCTAAAATTACCAACTCAGAATACCATTGTCCGAGATGTAGGTTACCCGATGCGGACGATGTCCATATGTTCGCTGACTGCCCAGAAATAAAAGACTACTGGACAAAAATTCGAGACCTTTTGGAAGACGTCCTTCAACTGCCCCTGGTGGTAAATACAAGTACCATACTATCTGGTCTGTGCATAGATTACAATTTAAATGATCTCCATACAAAATGTGTATTCTATGTTATGCTCCTTGCAAGGCGCGAAATTTGCAGAGCCTGGAAGGACCCAGCCCCCCCCACCTTTCCGAACTGTCTGAGGCATATTGTCCTTACCAGCAAATCAGACATGGCATGCGATCCTACAAGTTTGGGTAAAATCTGGGCGGCCCTTGTGACATGGAAAGACAAATGATTGGTTTTCCAATGATTTATCTGGGGCCTTGCTGGTTCCCTTGACTTCAAAGTAGCACGGGGCGCCAACTAGAGTGTGAAATGGAGTAGAGCTGGGAAAGCAGTGGCTTCTTGAGGGATCAGGCCTACCACTTCGCTATTGGCCGACAAAAACCAGGGCTGGATCAGGATGACCAAATGCGTTGAGGTTGCCAGTTTCCCATCAAGACTTCCAATTATGGTATATGAGGAATACCAAGAAAAAAAAATACAAGAAAAAAAACACGATACATAATGTGTTTCCAATCCTCTCCTTGAGTTATTTGTGCAATGTGCTCTTCTTCTACCCTAGCTAGCTCATGTATCTTCTGGTTATAATCCCTACTGTGTTGTTTTCTGGCTCTGGCTATATGGCTCGTCGTTTCCCCTCCAAGAGCTGCCTTAAAGCAGTCCCAGACTACACATCTTGGGGCGCTATAACGATTGATATCAAAAAAATTCTTGGGCCCAACTAGTAATGTAGTTGATGTACTCCTTGTTGACCAACAGTTTCCTATCAAAGATCCAACTCCTACATTGTCTACTAGAGGTTGTTACGTTAACTGTGAGGGTTATTGCTTTGTGACCAGAAATTATTTTAGGGTGTTTAGTGATTGTAGCTTGTTTAGAGAGATCCATTGTTGTAAATATATAATCAATTCTAACGTATTTGTTGTGGGGGCAAGAGAAGTATGTGAACCCAGGGTCTGGCTGATTTTTTGCACCCCAAATGTCGACCAAGCCCAAACTATCTCGGAGCCGGCTGATTGCCTTGAACACACGCGGTTTGCGGCCCATATATTTTTGTTGTGTCTGATTATGGAATAGGGGTCTGAGCGAGATGTTTAAATCGCCACAAAAGACAAGTGGGCCCGACCATGATGCAAGCTCAAGCTCAAGTTTCTCAAAGACAGCTGGGTCATCTTGATTGGATCCATAGACCAAGCATACATCTGCCCTGAGGATCTACTATCTTGCGGGTAGCTTGGCCTAGGAAGGTTTTAGCCAGTATTGCTACCTCACGGGTGTTAGACGTTTGGGTAGTGCACGACAATAAATTATACCCCCTAATTTTTAATAATTCCCTTTTATCCCAAGGCAGATGAGTCTCTTGGAGACACACTATATCTAAAGGATTTTGGTACATTATCTCGTTCAGTCACCGGTGCTTATCTTTGTCAAGGAGCCCTGCAACCTTCCAAGTATTTAGGGTTAATCTCCCCATAGGAGCAAGTTTATTATTTCGGTGTCGATCTGTACATTCAATATCAGGCAAGAGAATATGGCGGGAGGCAAGATGGCGGTTTGTCACTGACCGCAATGCACGCACAGCACCAGAGCTCCGAGTCACGATCGGAAGATACCGGCCCTATGTCGCCCAAACCCTGGCTTAAACCCCGATTATCTTGACGATGCTGAGGGAGTGCCAGAAGGCAAGCAGTCTCGATTCGAAACACCTAACGTCTCTCTACACCCTGATCGAATGGGCCGTCCTTAAAGTCTTCTGGAATTCGCCACCCCGACTCCGTAACGAGTCTGATCTCCCCACATACCTGGCAGATCCTACTGAAGGGATCACGATTGCAGCGATGCCTCCGAAAATCACTGCAGCCCCGCTGTCCGCCGCAGCTCGAGCAAGAAAATTCAGAGCGCCAGGTTCAGATCAGTGCTGGAAAAGCTCAGACGCCCGCCGTGAAAGAGAAGAATGAGATGGCCCCTCCTGATGCCGCAGACAATAACCCACCGAGGCAGGACTCCGTGTCAGCTCGAAAGAAAATCGGCAAGAAGGACGCAGCTGGCTCCATTGGCCCCGCTGGCTCTACCGTAATGGACCTTTGGCCGGAGGACTCACTGAGCACTTCCGGAGCGCGAGAAGAAGCGCCCGACAGCATCCTCAAGCGATGCTGCAGAGACTACAGAGACTGCCCCTGCCCCCAGATGGACCATACATGGGAGAGGCAGAATGAGACACGGGGGTAAGCATTGAGGGCTCTAACACCGAAATTACAAAAGGGGAAAAAGGGTTCCTCCGCCTTGGTACATCCAGCACAAACGGCAGAAACGGCAGAAACAGTACAATCACCGCCTACAAACGTGAGTACTACGGGGGCGAAAGCTAAGTCTGGCCTTACCAAAACTAGCATAATCCCTGATTCTGAAACTGTAGAAGCCATCGATCTCTTGGCAGAAGCTAATGTTTCTAATCTCGCTAATCTCGCTCTGAATGGAGTTCAGGTTCAGGCTCAGGAAACGCATAATGCGCAACAGACCGTTTTAGCCGTGGTTGACTGTGAGGCAATTCAAGATAGTATCTTAGGGGCAACTGGAGAACATAGGCTGTCTAGCGCAGTCAATGAGCAGGTGCAAGGCAATACCGACCATAAATTGGACCATAACTTGGATGGGCAAAGAGACTTGAGCAATATTGATAATGATCACAACCCTGTTGCCTGAAAAAGAGGCGAGCGATTTCTTCTCCTTCTCCGATGAAACAGGGGTCGAAGGCGAATGAACGGACGACTCTATATCATACCTGATGGATGAGAGTAGTAGTAGCAATGTAAAGAAAGCAGAGATTAGCACCATCAAGTCTAAACCTGCCCAAAAAAAGAAAAAGAAGTGGCATTGTGGAGGGGACCTTGCTTGGGACTATACTCCCACCAACCAACTCACTCCCCCCTTATGCAGTGCCAAAACAACACAGCAGCCCGCCTACTCCCTGGCCGGGGGGCCCCCTTCAACAACACTAGATACTGTATTACAAGCCATAGCGGCCCACCGCGAGGAAACTTCACAAGACGGGCGGAGGGCGCAAACAGCACTGTGCAAGGTACAAGGGGTTGTACGCAAGTTAACTAACACTTGTAGCTCTTTTGGAGACAGAATCACAGAGATCGAATCCAGGGTGCTCTCTAATGAAACCAAGCTTGCCACGAACCAGGAATGAATTGAGTCCCATGAGTCTGAGCTGGCGGACGTCAAGTGGAAGTTAGAGGACTTCGAAAACCGCCAACGAAGGAACAACCTCCGCGTGCTTGGTGTTCCCGAGGCGGCAGAAGGGGATGATATCCGTTCTTTTGTGGCTAACCTATTCAGAGATTCGTTGCCTGAGCTATCAAACTGGGACTGGGACACTGAGATCCAGCGAGTGCATCGTATGCCCTATAAACTACCAGCAAAACCTGGGACCTATCCCTGGGCCATTTTGGTATATTTCGGTAACTTTCTGCTTCGACAAGCAATCTTTGAAAAAGCGAGACCTGAAACTAAGCGCACCAGCAAGGGTATCTCCTATTTTGTCCGCCCGACTTTTGCCACACCACAGTGGAAAGAAGGTGGAGGCTGCACATGTTAATCAAGCCATTCCAAGAAAAAAAAGCACAAGCATATCTAAACAATCATTTATGGAGGACAAACAAAGTTTTTTCTCTCAGAAATTAAAGCTAAAGAGTACTTGGACGAAATAAAATGAGTTAGCCATAACAGTCTCTACGCTTGTTAATATGTTACACATTTGATTGTTTTGTCTTATGTAGTATATATGCTAGATTTGAATGATTTAGGACAAGTCTCTACTCGCTGGTGTGAGGTGGGTTCACTAGGGGATTTGGGTGATATAGGTTTTTAATGATTTTGGGCTGTCTTTTTTTTTTTCTCTTTTTTTCTCTGCAACAGTTACAGGTCGGTATCCTCCTGAAATGTATTAAGTGAGGTTTACTGCTTATACTCTATTGCTGTGATGCATCACCATCAACCCAGACTCTTATGGAGTCTGTATGCCTTATTTTGGGCTTGAATTGGGAGGGGGTAGGGGGGCACGGGGGAGCGGGTGGGGGGTGAAGCATCAAAAAAAAAAAATGATCCAGATATAAGACCGGAGTTATCAATACTTTTACTTTCTTTTCACCAATTCTAGAAAATACACTAATAAAACCTGAGGCAGTTCAAACAGGTCCGTAAATACCTTAATACAAGTAAAGTGTTTTGGTATTGTTTGAGCAATAACCAAGGGATATCTTGTTTTTAATTGTTAGTAGTACCCTATTCCCTTGGTGTGGCATAAGGGGTCCCTCTCCTATTTTTCACATATAGACTATACAAGAAAAACAGTACATTTTAGTCATACTGAAACCCTTTCAGCTACAAATGTAACAGCCCTCTTATAGTACTATGGCATATTTCAATATTGCTGATTACTTAAGAAGATCAAAACAGACAAGAGTTTCACTGCCATGCACAGACAGAAGGGCAAATAGAGAGAGTAATTTGATTATTGGAACTATATCACAGTTCGTCTATGTTAGACCTGGCATCCTTGGCGTGGTTTCCCCCTATCTTTTTGCCTCTACCTACTGTATTTTTGATGCTGTGCTGGATTTCGTTTTTGCTGGTTTAGATGCTTTGGGCACTTTGCCACTGCTGTTCAGTGTCCAAGTGCAAGTGCTCCTCGGTAAATTGTTATTGTGATTGGTTATCCATGATTGGCATATTTGTGTCACCAAGATGTCCCTAGTAAAGTGCACTGAGTGTGCCAGGG
The DNA here is from genome assembly GCF_964261635.1 of Lissotriton helveticus. NCBI lineage: Eukaryota > Metazoa > Chordata > Amphibia > Caudata > Salamandridae > Lissotriton > Lissotriton helveticus. The sequence continues at coordinate 1,782,753,813 of NC_136061.1, forward strand.
CTGGTGATAACAAATGCTACTAGTGAGCATGCAGAACTGATTGTGCCACCCACATGAGTAGCCCTAAAATGGTGTCTCAGGCCTGCCACCGTAGTGCCTGTGTGCAGTCTGTGAACTGCCATGTCCTCCTGGTCAGTGTCCCCACTGACCAGGCCTAACCCTTCCCTTTCTGTACACATTGGTCACCCCTATGGAAGGTCCAGGGTACCCCCTTGTGCAGGGTGCAGTGCATATGAAAGGTAGAGCATGTACTGGTGCAGGTGACATGCTCTCTTAGTGAATTACAGCCACTTTCGTTTTTCACTATTTTAAGGCTATCTTGCCCCATAGGCTATCATGGGGAATGATGGCTACAGTGGCTACCAGCATATCTTCCCATAGGAGCAAGATAGGACATAAATGTATGGTAGCCCTAAACTCAGAAATTAATAACACATCTTTTAGGAAAGGTTGTTTAAATCCTGTGTTTGAGAACAGCACTTTTGGAAAGTTGCTGTTCTCTTGTCTGACCTTTCTGTGTGCCTTGGCCTGTTTGTAAATTGACTGTCTGGTTTGAGAGTGACAGAGGCTCGGAGCCCCCAGGAGGCTGGCTGAGTCAGCCCTAGGCTGAATGACTGCATCTGCATCTTGAGTGGTGGGAGGGGATAGCACCTGGACCTGAATAGGACTGTGACTGCCTTACACAATGCTGGCTCCACCTCCTGTTGGGCGGCTGATGACCCTGACCCTCTCCCTGAAGGGAAAAGAGAGGCCAGGAAATCAAAGTTCTCAAGGAACACACAGAACTGGTTCAGACCTGGCTCAGAGCCCTCCGGCACAAAGAGAACAAAGACTTTTAGGGGTATAAGTACAGGACCTCAGACTACAGAAAATTATATCATCCTGGAATCAAGACGGAACCTCTGCCAAGAAGAAAGCTGAAACTGAAGAAGGAAAACTGTTCTGCTGTTGCTCTGCTGGATTGACCTGCTGTTGCTTTGCTGCCAAGGAGAGGGGAAGGACTTTGCTTGTGCTGTGTCCCTTTGCTTGAAGGAATCTCCAAGGGCCTGAGAAGAGCTGGCTCCCTGTTAAGAAGTCCCAGGAACAAAAGAACTTCACCCCCAGCTTCCCTGAACTCTGCTGAGAGAGATCTGTCCTTCCTAGAGTGCGTGGGCCAGTTGTGGTGCCTCTGGAAGTTGTACCTGTGTTGGGAACCTGGAAACCAAGATTTTAAAGACTTTCTGCAAGTTTTATCGCATCGCTCGTTTGCGGAGGGCATCCCCGTCAGTGCGACAAAATTCCCGCCGCTACAAAGGCTGAGATCATCGCAGCGCCTGTTTCCGCTGCCAGAGTCGTCGCATCCTTCGTTTTTTGGGGGACGCACCAGTCCGGTGCGTCGCAGAGCCTGTTGTCACTGGGTGAGATCGTCGCACCGCTTGCTTGCGGACCGCATCATGTCGCTGCGAACATCGTCTCAGAGCCATCACATCGAGGAGCTGCAAGAGGAAGATCGCCGCTGGACCGCGCTTCGTCGCCCCAGAGATAGTCGCAGCCCTCAAAAGATCATCACATCGTGCCTTTGCGAGCTTTTTCACTACGGAACCTCCGCACCGGAATCCATACAAGGTATCTCCTCCCTCCCCATACAGACCGGATTCGTCGCAACACGCCCGCTACATCCATCGGGGTTGTTGCATCGCCTCCCCAAGGTCTCAAAAGTGACGCATTGCTTGTTTTTCACTGCTCCAGCCTCTATTTTGGAACTTTGTCGCATTTAAAGGTACGGTTGGCTAAACGTGACACAACTGTGAACTTTTCACGCAATTGTGGATTACTTTATCGCAACTTTAAGAACTCTTTTTGGAACCATAATCTTGAACTGTGTATGTTGGATTTTTGTCATTTTGGTCTTGTGTAGTTTAGATTAAATACCTTTATTTTTCTAAACTGTTGTGGAGTCAGTTTGTGGTGTTTTCACTGTGTTACTGTGAGTGTTGGTACAAATACTTTACATATTGCCTTTGATAAGCCTTGACTGCTCGTGCCAAGCTACCAAGGGGGTGAGCAGGGGTTATCTCAAAGGGTTTCCTCCTTACCCTGACTAGAAGCAAGGGTCACTATTTGGACAGTGGTACCTACCTCTGCCAACTAGAGACCCCCAGTTCTAACAGTCTACCAACAGCTAATATGGAAATTGGTATAACCATATCACAACTGCATAGTTTGCCTACAACAACTCATTTCTCTGCTCATATGGAATCAATCTGCTTTGCTGTTTCAATGGATATCACAATCAGTATCTGTTCACCTCCCATGTGTTATCTACAATAGTTGAAGAAATATAGAATATTCAAGAAAAAAACATTACATTTACAGAAAGGAAAACACGGTTACATGAAAAGGCTAATCAACACTGTTGCATTGTGATGTTGTTTTGTTTCCTATTAAAGTGTAAAAAAACCTTGCTACAACATCTCTGCGTCACAACCAGGGGCATCATTGTGACAAAATGTATCCATAAAGAGAAAATGTGTCTCACTGATTCTATCACTCACACCATGGACGGTGCAGGTAATACAGTTATCATTGAGCCTGATACCCTCACCAAGACAGAGGAAGCATGGTTATTGTGAGGAAACAGAGTTTTTGCAGCTGTTCCCCCACTTTTTGCCCCCATTTTTGCCTGATATTGGTGTTTTCTGACTCTGATTGTGCCTTCGGCTCTGCTAACTAGGCCCAGGGCCAGTGCTCTGAGTAAAATGTAATGGTAATTCGGTGTAATTACAATTTCAATTGGCATGATAATCTACCAGTTAGCTCCTAGTATATGGAAGCCATATAGGTTTAGAGGCCCAGTAGATTTAATGTACTTGAGTGTGCAATGCTGTAGTGCCAGCTCTCATTTTAAAAGCTTTTAAAATAAATCTATGTCCAAATTCGACTTTGAAATGAAAAGTTCTTCCAAAGTCTTAAACTACCTTCTTCTTTACATATAAGTCACCCCTAAGGTCTACGCTAGTTGCCCCAATGGTAGGGTGCATTGTTAAAATAAGCAGGGGCATTATAAAATATGTTTTATATGCCCTGGTGAGGGAAAAACTGACAATTTCCTGTTTCCCCATTGTAGTACATTAGCTCCGTAGGCTAACATGGGAAGGCTTTATTTAACTTTAATACATTCTAACATTTGACAGGAGTGAGCTAAAATAATACTTCAAAGCATGAAAATAATAGTTATAAATCCACCAGCTTGCCAAGGTTGGATCTATTATAACTATTGCAGGAAATTAGTTTTTGAACTTCTTTCCCAACATTACCTAAAATCAGCCCCGTAGCAGCCTCTACGGATTGGCTAGCCCTTGAAAGGCTGAGCCAAGCTGCCACAATCAGGTGTGAAGTGGCCTGGGCAGAGACAAAGGAGGCATCTGGTGGGAGGAGATCTGCTGCCTGCAGATGTCAGGACAGGAAGGGGACTGGGCAGCCAAACTGGTCTTCAAAGAGAGAAAGACAGTTGGTACAGGTCAGACCCACCCCCACTTCCTGCAACTCCAGTCAGATGGGAGCCCCTGTAATTGCATTAGAAGAGGAGCTGGAAAGAGGGTGTAGGGAAAAAAGTGCCTCACCTTAAGGTTGGCTAGAGCTGAACCTCCAGGAGAGATTTTCTAAATTTTGGATTTTTGGAAACAGTGCTTTCTGGGGAAAATTTGCCACACTTCTCAGGAAGTTGTCATCACAGAAGGTGGCACCCTGCACCCCATTTGTTTGTGGTACCCCTTCCTGCCATTCCAAAAACATTGATAAATATGGGAGACTGCCCTGCTGAATCCCTGGTCCGCACCACAAGAAGACTGCACTCATAAGGATGGCACCTGCTAGACATTTTGGGCTTCACAAAAGAGGACTTTGCCTGACGTTAAAAGGGTTAAGGAGTGGACTCCCTGAAAGCAACAGCTTCAAAAGAGCTTAAAGAAGTCACCATCATTGACTCCATCAGACAAGCCCAGCCAATCAGCTTTACCTGTACTTTGAAGGATTAGAAGAGGTGCATTGTGGAAATTGTAGTCCCAAACCTCCAAGAGGCAAATCCAAGCTTCTGGACCCTTGGCTGGTGTCATGGTCCCTCAAAGACCCAAATGAAACATCTGGAAAAGAAGGACTGCGCTGCTTGACCCTTGGACTGCACCAAAGCGGACTGCACTCATAAGGATTGCATCTGCTGCACTCACAAGGCTTCACAACAAAACGACTTACCTTTTCTTAAAGGATTAGTGGACTCCCTGTTCAACAACAGGTACGAAAGTGGTGGAAAGGCTGCCTGAAACATCAACAACAGGGACAACTCCAACTGACAAGCTTCACCTGGATTTTACTTGAATTGACCAGGTGCATTGTAAGCGTTGTAGTCACAGACCCCAAGAGGCAAAACGGAGCTTTTGAACCCTTGGCTGGTGCTTTGGACCACTTTCCTGCATCAAGAAATACTTCTGGAACTGTAAAAGTGTTATATCACATGCGGCCAGCTGGATCCTTTTATCCCTTTGAGCGCTATTTGTTTCAAAGTGCTAGTTTTACTTTTGAAATTAAAAATTCATAACTCAGGTTCACCACATTGGATTTTGTCATTTTGGTTTCATTTAAATCATAGAAATATTTCCTATTTGTATAAATTGGTGTTGCATTTTTATTTTGTGCTGGTCTTACTTATTTACTATTATCAGTGTTTTTAAATGCTTTAGACAACTGTCTTTTAAGTTAATCCTGACTGCTCATGAGCCAAGCTATGAAGGGCTGAGATAGGATTAATTTTTTGAGACTTTACTGGGACTTATTTGTAATTGTGGTGTTATTACTTGCTGTAGGTACCTACCTGCACCTACTAATAAACCAACTTCCAACAGTTACGGGTTAGACAAAGGTATGGTCACTGAGACTGTCCTGCAGACCATCAAATATGAAGAAGACCTCCATCATTCATGAAACCCAGGAAATAACTAAAGATCTGAGACTGTCACTCAGCGGGCAGCTATTTCGGAGCCCAGGTTAATCTGCAAGAAGAGGAATATGACTAACAACTTTATCTTTTGCTGAGACTGGGGCTTTCACAAAAAAATATGGCTGTCATTTTGAGCACGAGCTATTACTCAGGGCAAGGCTTTCACCAAAGCCAACAACAGTCACTTATACAAGATTTATCACTGAGAACCACTCTGAAAGGTAGTCTGTTGTATGCACTGAATGACTTCTCAGTGTTTTGACCATCAAGAGTAGTCCTCGATCTTACATTTATGGCGTGACTTTCCCGACGGGTACTCATCTATCACATTCTCAGAATGACACTCAAGGGAGTGGCTCCAGCTACCAACAAGAGAGTTACTCAAGATATCACACTCACTGAGTGACTGCACACTCACTAATTGATCATTTCAAAGCCACCCACTCTTTCAGACCCATTCAGTGACCACCAAGAAACTTGCTCTCACAATTACATGAACTGAGTGATCCCTGTGAGGAATGTTCAGCCTATTGTGCTCTCTGATTGACAAATCCAAAGTGGTACTCACAAATTTTCTGAATGTATTCCTATTTGTAAAGCAGCTGTCAGTTGAAGAGGATACGAGCAGGAAAAAGTAAAGACGACATCATTCCTTGCACGGACTTGATTGGAATAAATCTTCCCCGGGACAGTGACATTATTGGTATATATCAGATAGAAGTCACTCGTCTGGAAGGAAAGAAAAAAAAACAGCAAGCATCAGACATCTAACAGAATGTTTCCAGTGAGAGTTTTCACTGCCTTACACCCTACTGGTGGTCAGCATATAAAGAATGAAGGGTGGTCCTATTGCCAGCATTGTCCAACTACAACCACGGAAAATATCCTCATCAGTGCCCTTCCTTGAATATAACAAATAAGGTTCATTATATTTATTTGATTTTCATGTAGCATACAGACCCAAGGGTGTCAGGTTGCTGTACAAGCAATCACACTTATATGGGGCACTTTTATAAACAACATCACTTCCAAAGAGTGCATAACAATAAACCATATAAAGAAGAACAGTTGGTCAATGAAAATAGAAAACACAGCAACATTGGGTACAGGAGGATCCAAGAGAACATTCACAAGGGGGATGGGAGATGTTGAAGGCGAGCAAACAGGCAAGGCATCGGGTATGACAGATTGAGAAGAGAGCCAAGAAAGGACAGAAGAAATAAAATTAGTTAAAGGGGATATATATGCAGGAGAAATACCAGGAAAAAGCAGAAAACAATTTTTTACTGGATTAAGAGATACGATCAGTTGATGAGTTGGTTTGATTAAGTGGGTTTGGAGTGTCTTTCAAAAGCTCATCAGATGTTAAGAATGTTGCAGGTGTATAAGCAAAGAGTTTCAAGTAAAGATGTAACCCAAGCCGTCTGTGGAGTTGCTCCCAAGAAGGCTCGAGATGCAGCTTTACTTGTTCTGCATATATGTGTTCTGATTATTTTAGGCTGAAACTCGACATTTTCAAGACTTCTTAGTTTTAAATTGGAGTCTTAATACAACATCTGAGATAATCCTTTTGTTACATGTGGAGTACTTTATATGTGAGGCTGGCCAATTTAAATTGTATCCTGTCTATGATGTGAGCATATTTGTAAGGACTGGTATAGCATAGTCATATCTTCTGGTGCCCATGTGAGGAACACCACTGTAAAACGGAGGACTGCTTTTAAAGGAGCTAGCGAGTTTGAGGGTATCTCGACAGAAGAGAGTTCCTAACGTTAAGAGATGTTGAAACAAATGGTACTACATTGTGAAATTCATTTGAATCAAGGTGATTTTAGTTTTTCATGGTTTTAACTTTCTTGGTTGTGAGTTCAGTATATATTATCATGGATAAGTGGGGTCAATTTACAAGCCTCTAGATTTCACTGATTTAGCTTGAGCCAGAGTAAAATGAGCAAAACCATTACTGTGAAAAAAGTAAGTGAATCATTGTAGGGTTTGGTATTCCAAAGTAAACACACCAAAATTAACTCCTTTTTCTGGATTTAGGGTCCGATTTATAGTTTCGAAGAGAGGGTACTCCGTCGCAATAATGGTGACAGACTACTCTCTCTGCCAAACTGAAGGATGTATGACGTTACAACGCATGCTTTTACCACGCATGCTGTTACAACGCAGTTTTTACAACGCAAACCTTTACAACACATAGCGATTTGGGGTGCTGGATAGTGAATAGTTTAATTTACTATTCCAACTCCAGTCCCCGTGGACACTAGGGAAGGTGTTGGATAGTAAATTAAATCTATTCCCTATCCTAGAGCGCCCCCCAGTGCAATGTGTTGTAATGGTTTTTGTTGTAAAACCTGCGTTGTAAAAGCACTGTGTTGTAAAAGTTTTGTTGTAAAGGATGTTTCCCAAACTGAAGATCCACCCTCCCCATTAAATGCCAGTCAGACCTTCAGTATGTCGACGGCAGAGACTTAGCCATCTCTGCCGCTGACATACACCTCCAAGGGGCTGACAGAGTAAGGGCTTTTGGAGGGTTGGCCATTTGTTTGCTATACAGAGTGGGCTGACAAATGGCCAGTTTTCACTGTAATCCTCGCCAGGTAAAACCTGGCAGTAAGAGACAGTGAATACTGGAAAATGACCCCATGTCAAGGTGGTCAATGTTTTTTTTTAACTTCAAAAATAAAATCCGACTTTACTCATTTATGGCCGATCCACCTCCAGGTGCTTATGCCAACAAACCCCTACTACAAGGCCCACAGCGAATGGAATTCGGAAAAATTGTATTTCACCAAGGTGCCATCTACTTGACCCTAAAAAATTGCATGGCAGGCATACAACTAAAGGGCATTTTAACAAGGAATAGCGATATTTATCGCAAAATGACTTAGCGCATTTTGTTTTATCGCCGCCTATTGCTGGATATGTTAGCGGAGAACACATGCTATTAGCAACGTTTTTCTCTATTGTGCTAAAATATCCAGCGATAGTGGCGAAATGCATGAATATCGCTGGAAATCTGGCGATATTCACACATTACCGCCAATGGGGACTTAACCTGACAATCCACCTCCATTGGATAAATAGGTAAGTCATGTTTCTAGCAGGCGTTAGATTATAGCGATAATCGCGCTTAGGGCGATTTTTTTTATCACTTTGCCTGCCTTAATAATATTCGCTAGCTGTGTTAGAGACTGCTTTCAATCGCTAACAGTTTGGGTACGCCCACTTTGCATGTCATTAGCGATAAATATCGCTGACATGCAAAGCGGGCCCGAAACCGGTGGCTATCGCCTGAAAGCTGTCGCTAACTACTGTTAGCGACAGCTTGCTGATAGGGCGATAAAAATATCGCCGCTTTAGCATCAAAAAGTGCTGCTAAAGCGGCAATATGGCCCTTGCTAATATGCCCCTAGTTTTTAGAGTGACATGGCAATTGTGGCGCTGTTCCTCAAAATTGCTTTTTCAAGTTCAAGATATGTAATTATTAAGAAAGTCAGTTCTTGCCTTAGCTCATTTTTGGCATTGATTAGGGAGAAATTGTGGTATTTTATTCTTATTTTGATTATTGAACCAGTCATTCTCAACTGTAATGTCTGTTCATATACATGCACAAAAAGAAGTGTTCGGCTTGGGAAAAACAGGGACAGCTGTGGCATCGTGACAGTCCACAAGAGATATGCCTGAAGGCTGCATGCTGCCTCCAGACATTCCCTTCTATAGATCGATGGACTGAATGTAGTGATCCAGCATGCAGCTAATGACATATCACTCAGGGCTGGTCCCTAAATTCCTGCACTGCAGGATGCTGATAATACCATGTTACCCCCTGAACACAAAATAGCCGAGGAAGATAAATCTTGCCTCTATTGGAAATCTATGTCTTCTGTGGCAGCACATGCCTTGTCTTAGGCTTGGTCTGGGTACTCCTAAGCAGTGCATAATATGGAGGATAGCTGCACCCTGGGACACAACAGTACCCAGGAGGACCATGCCGCCGAATACCGAGGAGTGGAAGAAGGATGTTGAGAGGATCAGCTCTCATCACCTCACCATGGAGCTGGGAGCACCTGAGCGCGGGCACATGCCAACCTTACCCGTGTGATATATATCTATAATTGGGAAAAGCACTTGTCATGGCATGGTGCAATAATAATCTAAAAGACCAATACACCAACTGGCATGCAATCTGGATAAGCCACTTCTCAGGGACGTTCACATGTTATCCAGGACTGGGATTCCAGGAAGGAAATATTGCATTAGGAAATTCTGGCACTGATCTTGGGAATGGAAACCTCGCAGTAACCCAGAGTTGCTTTGGCTTGGTGACTCTGCACTAACTTTTAAGTATCATGGGTTGTGCAAGGGAATTCGTTCACTTACTGAATAATTTAGTAATTTGCCCTTTTATCGTCATCTTCGATCTCACTGGCTTGTGTTCTGTCTATTCCTACAAATGTGCTGAACTGTCAAAGTAAGTTTATTGTTTGTAGTTAATTAAAACCTTTACAATTTTGTTGCATAAAAACAAATGATTTAGAGGTAAAATGCGCAAACTAGCAGGGTGGTTAAAATAAAAATTTCTGTAATAACTATGTGAGTAATATTATTCTGAATAAAATTGCAATGTCTCAGTTCATAGCACTTCACACTTCGGTTTTGTGCCTTTTTCTCTCCTTTTTCTCAGTGTTCACGATTAACTGTGATGCCTTTTGACAAAATCTGGCGGCCCTGCAAGCTGTTTGCAGCTGGTGGCTGTTCAGTGCTAGCATGACGGCCTGACTGCATGATCTAATTTGAAAGAGACGGAATATGTGGAGTAGATAATTACGTCTCAAAGTCCTCAAAGACGGACAAATACACAATATATGCATCAGTGATTCTTCCATTTGGCCACATAATCTACAGGCAGAAGTGGCCATGTTTGTTTCCATGCGGGTGTCTGGTCTTTTAAAATGAAGGATCCCAGCCGTAAACTTAGTAATGTTTTTTTAGTAGCTGGAGTTATATGGTTGACTAAGTAAGGTTGAGGCTCCATTTTCTCATACGTGGCCAGCACCGTCCAACCATGTTTTTTCTTCGCTAATGCGGCTTTGTCTGTTGTCCAAGATCTTTGCTTTGCAGCCCCATTGGCTGCTTTTTTGAAGGCCACAAACGTTTGGTTGGTATTCCATGCCTTTTCCATTTTGAGGTTTGGCACTGCATCCTCCAATACTGTTTTCCAGGCGTTTTTCGCCTTTGTCTGTTTTTTCATCTCAGTCCAACAGAGGCCCATGAGCAAGTCCTCTTGTGCTGCCCTTAATTTCCAGCCTGTTTTTAGTGCGGCCGCTTGTCTGACTTGGTGCTGATTTTGTAGACCAAATTCCAAGCGTATCTGCGCTTGGGATACGAATCTCGGGATCCGAAAAATGTATTTAAACAACTCTGATTGTTGTGTGTTCAGGAAATTTGCGTCTTTTCCTTTATACAATTCCGACCTGTATGTAAGAGATGGTAAGAACTTTGCCGCGATTACCTTCAACAGGTGTGAATTAGATGGGCATTTCAATTTCGTTTTTAATAAATTTAGAGCGAACCGTAGTTTGTTTGCCTGCGCCTTTCTATATGATTGATGCTCTTTCAGACTCCACCTGGCGTCGACTACTACTCCCAGGTATTTATAGGAGGTGGTCTGCTCTATTGTGTTGCCTCTGATGTGCCAGTTGGGGGATTTCCTCCCTGCCCGTGAAGCGAAACAGACGATCTTCGTTTTTTTGTAGTTAATTTGTAAGCCTTGTGCAACGATATACTCATGGAGCTTCGAGATGGAACGTTGTAGGCCCAACGCGGTCTGACTACAAAGTACGATGTCATCTACATACTGTATGCTCCTACTTTTGTGGTGGGCCAGTTTCGGTGGATCACTTTGTGTCTCTGCGATGCACTTGTCCAAGTCTGCGGTAAAGATGTTGAAAAGAGTTGGTGCCAGAACACAGCCCTGCTTGAGGCCTACATGGGTGGGGATTTTTTCTGTTGTTTTGTTGCCTTTGCCTAGTTTTATTCTCACCCAGGTAGATGTATATAGGTTTTTGATGGCCCGCAACAGCTTTGATGGTATTCCCCAGTTGGCCATCTTTTGCCATAGTGCCTCCCTCGGGACTGTGTCGAACGCCTCTTTGAGGTCTACAAAGCACGTATACAGCTTAGTTGACTTTTCCCGTGCTTTATCCACCAAGAGGTTTAGCGCCAGCAGGTTGCATGATGTATTTGTTCCCGGCCTAAAACCCGTCTGCGTGATCGGCAGGATCTTGTTTGCGCTAACCCAGTCTTCCAAGGCCCTCAGAAGGTTCAAAGCATAAATTTTGGCCTCGACGTCTATAAGCGCAATAAGGTGGTAATTTGCTGGATCAGACCTTATACATGCCTTGAAGATAGGATGCAAAATGCTACCTCTCCATGACTGGGGAATACTCCCGGTCTGGAATACATTGTTGTATAGTGGGGTAAGATATTCTGCCCAAAAATCTTGATCTTGTTTAAAAAGTCTGTTCAGTAAACCGTTTGGGCCTGGTGCACCTTTGGTCCTCCAGTTTTTAAGTACCATAGCTACTTGGGATTGCGTTATCAAGTTTTCATCGAATTGTGGGTCATATTCTTGCTTTTTATTTGGATGAGTGGACTGCTGATGTGGCGTCCATGCTGGAGTATTGTTGCCTTGTGATTTCTCTAAATGCTGAATCCACTCTTTCTCAAATATGTTTGCATTGAAGGTCTGGGCCGCTACATTTGCAACTTTGTTTATTTCTGCCCAAAAGTTCCTGTTGTTATTTAATTTACTGGAAGCTAGTAATGATTGCCAGATGTCTGTTTGGTGTTGGGATTTTTCCGACCAAACGTCTTTTTTTATATTTTTGCCTTAGCTTATAGATTTGTCTGGCCGTGTCTTCTCCATTTATCTTGGCTGTTGCTTGTAACTTTCTGATTTCTTGATTTAGGATCCTTTTTTTCCTCGCTATGGGACCCAGAAACGCTTGAGGAGCTTTACATGTTTTCCTTTTGTGACTATAGGTTCGATGGCCAAATCTCTCAGTTAATCTTATAGTCAATCTTTCCCAATTTTCCTGGTAGGTGGATAAGTCTTCACCCTTCGCTTCTGTATGGATGCTTTTCAAATACGTCATTATTTCTTTGATGTTATTTCAATTCCATGCTAGTCTCTTGAGGTTATAAAGACTTGGAGATTCTGTCAGGGTTTTGCAAGTTGGGGCCTTTGTGTGTTGGATACTAAATTCGAAAGCTTGAAAACTGTGATCACTCTCCAATTTGTGGATTATTTTGTAGGCAGTAATGGTTTGTAAAATCTCTAGATCCACGAGGGTATAGGCGAGCACTGATTTGGCCAGATTGGCTATCCTAGTTGCGGATGCTGGTTGATCTTGTGGAAAACGGCCGTTCAAGGCGATCATTCCAACCTCAGCAAACATTAGAGCACACTGTAGACCGATCTTATCCTTTTTTTGCAGATTTGTTATAATCCTCGGGATAGGTTGGCCATTCCGTTTATTTTGATACATTATATGTGCGTGGTCCTTTTGAAGCAAGAACATATTCAGGTCACCCGACACAACTAGCCCCGCCTGCGGGTAGATGGATTTCATTGATTTAATGAGGGCTTTTAAGGTCAGAATTTTCTCCACTTTTTCCTTGGGATCTGGATGTAAGTATATATTACAGATTATCATTGACAAAGGGTCCTGCGCTCCCTGCGGTCCATTGCCCGGGTCTTGCATCAACTCAATTTTGATACACTGGATCCATTGTTGTCCTGTGTCGATGGTAACGTAGGTCCAAAGGATACCAGTGTTCAGATAGATCGATAGACCTCCGGCTGCCCTTCCCGAAGGCCCTTTTTTGTTGGCGTGTAGTTGGATTTCCTTAAAACCGTCTATCTGCTGGGAAGACATTAACCAGGTTTCTTGTAGTAGAATAATGTCGAATTGTTTTAGGAATGACATTAATTCTGCATCGTTAGTTTTACCCCCCCCAGACGGTTGATATTCCACGAACAGGCTTTCAGAGTCGGTTTTCATGCTTCCACCATCCTTGCATCCAATGTGTTTTGCATTGGGGGTAGTATTTTCTGGCATTCTTTGAAACCCCCTGACTGGCCTTGATGGATGATACGTAGATTGGCCCATCCCCCCTTAACGGTGTCCATGCATCCAATGGCTCCCCGGAGAATTCCGACTTCTAATTTAGGTGTTTTTCCTGCCAACATGGATAATGGGCCGGGGTATCTTTCTGGCGGCACAGGTCTGATTTCAATGCACCAAATGGCGAACTCTTCTCTGTGTTGCCAAACTTCTTTGGCTGTTTCGGGGTCCTTCCAAGTTGCCACTGTCATTTCTTTCCCGTTTGTGTTGGTAATTATTTTGAATTTAATGCTTTCTATGTGGGCTGAGTTCACATGTTTTAACAACTCAAACAGGTTAGAGAGTTTGATTATGGCACTCTGGTTGAGAATGTCATGCTTCCCCCTTGAGTTGTAGTGCGGTATTATTTCTTGCGTTATGGATCCCACTGGATAGGGAGCTTCTGGCTTCTCTTCCTGATTTGTGAACCAGATATGATTATTTGCATTTGATGATCTAGCCGGGCTGCCCTGGTTTTGGACATTCGCCTGAATTGCTGGCTCGATTACAAAGACAGCCTGCTGAGATCTAGAATCCGTCAGAGCTTGTGAAGTGGGTCTCTGTTGGTGCTTCATTGCAGGGAAAGTTTCTTTTGGTGCCGTCACCATTTTCGGAAAGTAATGTGAGATGTTTTTCTGTTGTACGTGCAGCTTCTGCCCAGGAGGGCCAACCACCGGTTGCGTGGTCATTTGGGCTTGTGTTAAAATTGGGGCGTTTTGGCTCTTTATGTTGACTGTTGGTTTTACATCAAAGGGCGGAAACATGGTTGGGGATATGAGCCCACAATCCACTTGTTCTGCCGTGTCCGCCTTTGGCATCTCTTTGCGATTCGGCCCTTGCGATGTTGTTCCTGTGATTGTATTTTGGTTGATAATTTTTATAGGATCTTTTTTTCCCTGGTGTTTATTGTGTCTAGATTTCCTCTGTCTCCTGCGTTCATGCTTTGTCAGTGGGATGAACTGAGTTTGTGGCCCGTTGGAAGTTAACCCCGGATCTTGCCTCCCCAGGTTTTCCGGCTCGTCCATGGCTCTGTTGGATTGATTCCCGTTAATTTGGGTAACTTCTTTTCCTGTGTTGGCTGGCTCCAGAATACCTTTTCGGGGATATGTAGTGGCATCGGTGATTTCTGTCCGGGTGGGCGAGGGATGATGTATTGGACTATCGGCCGTTTGGTCAACCCTTATGTCCTCAGTATATGATACAGCACTGCCGGTTGAGCTTGATGAGCTTTCGGGATAAGTGCCTATACCTAGAATTTCAGAGGAATTATGGGCAGCATTTGGTTTATTTTGTACCTCTGCCAGAATGTCTGTTAAGATGGCCGGTAACACTTTGAGCTGGTTCATTGTTTCAAAGCACTGACATTCGTGGTACGTTGTATGCGGGTCTTTCTGTACCCGTTCAATGACAGAATTTAACTGAAGGATCTTTTTATTTATTCCCACCACGTGTGAGGCTAAGGTTTGCAGAATATCTATCTGTAAATCCAGCTTTTCAGAGTGTTGGAGTAGTGCTGGTTTCCATGATGTTTAAGAACGGCGGCCACAGTGGTGCATAAGCTGGTAAACTATCTTCTGCTGGGTGTCTCTTTTCTTGGGGACTGCTCCGATCTTTGTCCCTTAGTTTGTGTCTTGCTGAGCCTAGAGCTCGTGGGACTCGTGAGTCTAGCAGATCTCGTCGGTCTCCACCCAGACCCGTATCTGGGATAGGTGTTTGATTAGCCATTCTGTTCCTTTGCTCAAGGGACTTTGGCGAACCTGTATTACTTGATGGGGAAATGTTGAATTGCAGAGGAAAAAGCCCAGACGGGCGATTTGATGTTTTTCTATTGATCATTTGGCTGGATGTTGTAAGACAGGCGCCGGAGGAGATGAATACCTCCTGCGAGTCTAGACTTACAGTGATTTTTGGCGTGATGGTATACTTTTTATATGAATCTGTGTCTGGCGAGCCACCCTTTGGCTGAGTTTGGCTGTTGGTTGGCTTCTTTTCGTCTATAGACTTGTCCTTGTTGTCTTTTTCTGTTACGACCTTGTCCGGAAGATCCTTGTTGTCCGTTCTCAGAGCTAATCGAGTGACGCCCCCGTCATCAAAAACCACCTGTATGAGCCTAGGCTTAAAGAGCGCCGTGTATCTGGTGCAATTGGTGCCTTGGGTGTTTCCATTATACCCTCGGTACGCTCAACACTTGGCGCAATGTCAGAGTTGGTCTTGCTATCTTCCTCCCTCGTATTTATTTGGGACTTCACCTTCACCGTATGTTGATTTGTCCTGTTATTTGAATATTTTTGGAGATTTTCCCAGGGATGGTGTCTAGTCTCTTGAGGATTGTTGCTCTGTGTGCTATTCTGGAGCTGTCGGGCTTTGGTCGGTGAAGTCGCCGACTGAGACATTTTTTTAGTACTGACAACGGTCTTTGAATTCGGTTCATGTGTCGCTGACGGCGCAGATGGTGTGGCTAAGATTAAAAAGTCTGTGATCTTGGCGTTTCTAGTGCCGACGGTCTTCAGTGGCGTTTTGATGGTGGAGGCGCTGGCTGTGGAGTCTGGCGCCTCTGAAGTGTCCTCTGGTGTCTCCTCGTCGGATGAGTGGGTGAGTTCCTCACTCATTTTCCTGCGAAGTGGTTTCCTTATGCTTGCTTTGGGTGAGGGGACTGTTCTAAGTCTCCCTGATCTCATAATGAGATATAGGGTATTTTATGGAAAACCCTCCCCCCTCTCCTTTCGGCCTCGCGAAACCCTGGGTACGTGCGTGCACCAGGGTGGGCAGGAGTGAGCAGGGCTGTGCTCTGTGCTCAGAGTGCTGAATTGTTTTTAGATTTTAGAGGAGTATTTGCACCGGAGCCAATGAGCCAAAACTTGGTGGACAATAAACCAGTCCCAGCCGGGACGCAAGTATCAATAATAGTTAGTCTGCCCTGCTACAAACATCAACTTTGTTTAATCATGAGCTCAGCAGAGGCAAAGTAAGATGGGAAGATGGAAAGATGCTGTGAAAAACTGATGGATTACTATTAAGTCACTGGCAGCTTCAAGAAGTTCCAAACCAAGTCATTCAATGTTTACAGAGTAATAACAAAGTTATTCGAGAGGAGAGCGCCTTTACGCGCAGTCTCCGACTCTCGAGAAATGTAAATGAAATACCTGCAGAGGTGCAAAGATGCAGTGCCGCAAGATGACCTCCGCACCACCATAAGGAAGTGCCTTCTGTATACCGGAAAATCCCCTCAAGAGGAGAGCGCCTTCTGCTGCCTTCACCAACTCTCGAGAGTGCTTAGGGGGATCGTGTGCAGCGTTGTGCAGCGTTGCGCTAGCTGGCCAGTTGTCGCGACTCCGGAGCTGCCGCGTCTTTCCAGCAGCGGTTGCAGCGTTTCACTGGCGTTCACTGGCATTTCGCTAGCGGCAGCTCTCCGTACTCTCCGTGCTCGCTTTAGCCGGGAATGATGAATCCACAACGGCTAAATTGTTCTGTGGGCACTCGGGCTGGCTGAACAGATCCCCCTGGTCGTAGCCGTTCGGCGTTCGGCTATATGGTAGCACTAATCCTTCACACATGCGCAGACCGCACGCTCGCTAAACCTTCCAAACAATGTTCGAAAGCCTTGGATGTGCTGAACTGGTTAATTTCTTAAAGCGTAAGACATTAACAATGCATTTCTTATCTAACGTTGTCCACTTCTCTTTCATAGAAAGCATCCGTCTACTGCTGACGGTCATTTGCATGTTCACGCAATTTTTTTTCAGTTGTACCAACACATCCCTTTCCACCTTGACAAAAATGTCTGTCTGAGAATACATTAGGGACTATTGTCAGGTGCCATGAGAACAGAAACTGTACAATGGGCCTCCTTGAGACGAAGAAAGGATTCTGAATGCCAATGGTATCATTGACAGTCCTGAGTTGTCTATTTGAGGTCAGTTGTATAGGTTGTGCTACAATTTCCTATACTCGTTTGCAAACATTTGGTAGAACTAAGGGAGTTGCAAGACCTATAACTAGCCTATTGGATCTGTAAGAA
The DNA here is from genome assembly GCF_964261635.1 of Lissotriton helveticus. Taxonomy (NCBI): domain Eukaryota; kingdom Metazoa; phylum Chordata; class Amphibia; order Caudata; family Salamandridae; genus Lissotriton; species Lissotriton helveticus. Next base: position 1,782,770,980 of record NC_136061.1, read on the forward strand.
ATGTAGTCCCTTAGCTCCATTAACCATCATGGAGGTTGAACTTTGCAACATCTGCATCTTGAACAAGGTATGTCACACAATGTTGCTCTATTTTGTACTTATCAGCCTAAATAGTAAGACTTGCTTCTACAGTGGCTGCGGAACGTATCTGATGTTAAGCCTTGCCAACACCTTCTGCCAGTGTCCCTTGCCATACGCTTCTCATCCTATGGCCATGCAGCTGGAGTAGAACAATGGAGGCATTCTACACTGAGAGAGCCCAAGCTTCCCAATCTGGCATTAGACAATGTACAAGGCCCAGCTACTCACCCGAGTGAGTGAGGCCGGCAAATTCACTACTTCGGAGTAGCCTATGATAACTGCCACAACTCTAATGTGGGGCGGATGAATCAGATATACCGCACCTTTTCCAACCATTACTTAGAGTTTTTTTAGGCTACTCTGACCTGTATTCCTTATGCCAATGGCCATAAGGTGTAACTAGTGTCCGTTTCCTTTTTGATAACCTAGTAACTAACCTTGGGGAATGAAACGGAGATCTCGATCCCTTATCCCTCCTTCTGATTAATTGGGATACAGGTCTAGTCAATACATGGCCTGCTGTTTACCGTTCCATACTGAGGTGCAGGTTTTCACGAGATCCTGCAGGAAGATATCAAATATTTAATGAGGCCACACCCGATGCTAAATGGCATTTATTGTTTGGAAGAAGTTGGAGTGCTGTAGTACGGTGGCCTGAGCCTTGCCGCGTACGGCTCTGGATTGCAGAACTAAGCCTTATTTCTTAGATATTGTTTGCATGCAAGGATGGACTGGTCATTCCAGGCATTGGGCGTTTCCCCGGGAGCTGGAGGGGCAGTAGGTCTGTCTTTGTCATCGGGCCGGTTTTGTAGCAGTGTAGCAGTTCTAAAAGCACTGCAGAGTTCCTTGTGTATCCAAAAGTTTTCAGGCAACAATAAAAGCACCAAGATTACCCTGGTGATTGATGCACCTGCTGGAGACTCATCTAAAGTAGCACTGAGGGTTAATATGCCCGGTCCTGGAAGTGCCGCGCACATCGGGTTATGGTAAGGCAATTTAAGTTAAGTTCCCACATCACCCCATGAGCGGTTATTTCTCAAGCAAACAAGATGAGACAGCTAAGCGGAATATCTCTAATTCCCTTCGTTGTTGTGGGTGGTTATACTCTATTTAATTAGCTATCAGACAGGGAAACCGAGTGGCAGCGAGCTCCGTTGGTCAGAACATCTGTAAGAGTTCTCCTGACACATGGGTAAGCCTTACACAAGCACCTGAGAAGAGGGCCCGACAAGGCCTGAGAGTGTTCCAAAAATATGTTGCAGCTGCTAGTAAGAGTAGTGGGCCGAGTAGATGGGCTTGCTTAACACTTGCTGACTTTAGTGCATGCATTGCAAAATAAAGCCAATGCTTTGATGTTTGCAGGTCCAATTTGCATATTTGAAATTCTTCCACCGGCAGGTGGGAAATGCCATTGAATGAGAAAAACGATTAATATTTTTTGCGGGGCTTGTGTTTTGCAGGTGAGGCAGTGGTTGCCAAGTGGCCTTCCCTTATATGATTTACACGTTCTGCCAGTCCTGACTTTGTAGTCCGACTGATTACATATTAACTGTGTCAGTTGGCTACATTAAATGCTGGTCTAGACTAAGTCACTGCATGAGATCACATACCTTATTAGTGTGAATTAATATAAACATGTTTTAAAACAGTCTTGTGAACTACATCAATGTGCAGGAGCTGGTATATCCCACACTACAGTTAATAAATGTTGGCCCATCATAGGCATAACAACACAACATAGCTGAGCTGCACTTAGATTCATTCTGTGCACGGGGTGGTGCTAGGAGCATGCACTCATTAAATGGGCAAAACTATTTGACTATAGTCACCTTAAAACATCACTGTGTCACACAAATGGCAATCAAATGTCACACACAAAAAATCAAATGTCACAGTGATAGAAACATAAAACTAGGCATCTATGCCATGCTACTATTAAGTGTGGGTGACATTATACCTTTCACGAGGAAGTGTCACTAAAAGTTGTTGAATGTTTCTGCTAATTACACTGAAAGTATGGAAATGACACTCATAAGAAATCTGAAACCCTGGCAGCAATGTATACCTGCTGCAAAGAGCATATACTATGCAGATCACAGAACAATATTTTATGTGCATAGCTCAGTGGGTTACTGCTTTTGTTACATAGATCCGTTTGTCACTGTGCAGTTCATAAATTAACGTAATCTCAGTTAGAAAGTTATGTTTTTCCCAGTCTTTCGTAACCCTAATTTTGCTAAAAAAAGTTTGTGCTTATGCAGACTAAGGGCCCTTAAAAAACAAAAAGGCCTACCGGTATGGATGAAGTGTGAATCACAAACCTTGTAGTCCCCCTTATCTTATGTAACTTTTTCTATGCACTAATTTACATATGTATGATTTATTGTCTCTATGTGTGAGTGATGTAAAATGCTCGTATACCTTACACTGGTATCAAAAGCGCTAAAAAACAAATGAAATACATGTTAGAGAGGGGCTATGGGGAGATGAGAGGCCTTGTTGGAGGGTGATAGTGAGTGAATCATTGGAAAGCCCCAATAAAGATTTCCCTATCCTGGTGCACTGTTATGTCATAATTTACTATGCTTTAAAAACAAATATAATTGAATTTATAATAAAAAATGTGTAGTACAATGCACCCTTTTCTCCCAAACTTTCTTGAGGGGAGAAACCAGACACCCCCCTCAACCCTCTTGTAGTGGTCAGGCCCACTTGCTGTGCCCGCTCGCTCTGCACCGGTTGGGGTCTGGTCTGCCAAAATATGCCAGGGCTGCTTTGGGTTCCCAGTCCGGCCCTGTTCGTATGAGAAATGTTGGTACCTTCAAGGTGGCAATCTGAAGCTTATTACCAGCTTCAACTTGATTTCTTTGTGAGCGCAGGGAGCTATAAGCCTACTCCTGATAAAACTTTTAGACTCAAAGTGCAATAACTCTTCCCTTGCTGAAGCAACCTGGAAATAACAGTACATCCTTAGCCAAGGTTAACTTTGTTAAAAATTCACAGGATCATTTCCTCTTCCTGTCCTAAAAAATGAATCATCTACATAACAATAGAGCCAAAGACAATTCTCAACAGCATTTACTGGGGTCGAGCCTGCTTGCTTGAACTAAGGAGCTCAGTTGATCTGAGGCAAAACCTCCTCGTCAAGCTCTCTATAAACAATGCTGATGAGACTAAAAAGAGAAAAAGACTCCTGGACTCCTGTTAACAGTGGTGATTTTCCTGTAAAGTAGGGTGTAATTACATGCATGGTGTTGATGTTTCTTGGCTGGAGGTAATCACTGTTTGTCGTTCCAGGTGGTGAAAGCAACACAACCAATCAATCCTAATACCTCCTTCCAACCTTCCAACTCTAGGGGTGGAGCGTTCCCAAAATAACTTGTACAGATCCACAGTCTTCTTTTCAGGTAGGAGAGGTAAATAGTATTACGGATTCATCCAAACCCACTGGGCCTGATTCACATAGGTAACTGAGACTTTTGAGTAACTGACACTTTCGAGTAGGTTTACAAATTTTCGGAATCCACAAACACTGAGAGAAAAAGTACTGTAAGAGGTAAGTTACTGGTCTCCATCCCATATGTAAGGCAATTGGCTTACTATTGCCTGGGTAGGCTTCTATGACATATGGGTCTGATCTACAACTCGCAAAATAGCGTCTTGCAAATTGCGATTTTTTTGCGACTTGCAAGGCACTATTTGAGATGTACAACAGTGTGCATCACACTGTTTGCAATTCCCAATGAGGTTGCAAATAGTGAGCTTCATGAAAATTAATAAGACTCTCGCAATTTGCGACCCCATTGGGAATGTCAGGCACTCCCAGGTATGGTGGCCTGCTGGGCTCAGCAGACCACCATGCCTGGGACTGCTTTTAAATCAAGCAGTATTTTTTATGCAGCCCGTTTACCCTAAAGAAAAACGGGATGCATTTTAAAAAGAAAAAAATTCAACTTTTTTGTTTCATTTTTTAAGGGCAGGTAGTGGTCGCTGAGACCACTGCCTGCCCTTAAAAAATATTTTCCCTTGCATTTGCAAAGGGGAAGGGGTCCCATTGGGACCCCTTCCTTTTTGCGAGTGCATTACAATCCTCTTGAAGATAGTGGTAATTTGCAAGTGTTTTGCGATCACAATTGCAAAACATTCATACATGGCCTCGCGCTCGCTATTAGGACGGGACCGCGCCTTCCGAATAGCGAGTTGCAAAACCTATTTAGCAAGTCGTAAATAAATTGTGACTCGCTAAATAGGCTGTGTACATGGCCCATGCTGTTTTTGTATGAGCAAATGCAAAAACGGTAGTTAATCTGGCCCCATGGTGCATTACTGTCCTCTAAAACTGCGCTGCCACATAAATGGCTGCCTAGCACAAACCTAGGCGCCCTTGCACCATTGCAGAAGGGTGCCTGTGTTGAAATCAGGTTGTTTTTGTGCGGAAGGGACACCTTCCTTCACAAAAACAACTGTTACATCACCCTTGGGGAGGTGCAGGGTTTTGACACATTCCCATATTTGCGCTATGTTGTAAATCTGGGAATCTGTCAAAATCTGTCAAAAACCATGGGAGTTGAGTGGGAACACCAACTGCAATGTACATGGCATGCCTTCTAGAGGCAATATGAGGCAACGCAGCGACTTCCATTGCCTTACACCATATCTACAAGGCCATGAAAAGCCACACAGGGTGGCTTTCCGTGGCTTTGTAGGTATGGGTCTGCACCGTGTGCCTCCGGATTGAAAAAAAGTGATGTTTCGGCAGTGTACTGGGCTGGTAAATAGGCCCCTGTCAATTTAAAAGCCTTTTAAAAGAAATAACTCACAAGGTGGGGAAAGGAAAGATGGCCAAATTTGCATACTCCTACTCTTGTCATCTTTTGGCCTTGAGTGATAGATGCAGGAGCCATTACAGCCAATGGAATTACAATTTCTATCGCCCACCCTGAGTCCTATGTGTATATCCTGCTGTAGTCAGAGAAGGATACTCGCAGTGTCAGCTCTCACCGTCATGATGGTTCCACAGGATGATGATGTTTCTAATTCAAGAACAATCTCAGCGTTGCTTGCATTCTTCCGGACCCCGACACAGCTGCTGTCTAAAAGGTACAGGTTGGATGAGTCGTATCCACTCCTCTCCAATTGGCATTTACTCACGGTGATCTTTATCTGGCCTGACAAACACTGCAGATCCGGGGTAGGAGGCATAGCTGTAGGGAGACAGGGACAGCATCTCAGAATCATGAGAAGAAACATCAGACAGAACATCTCAGAGACTGCATGCAACTCTATCACAGTTGAAACAGCACTTTAGTGATATAACATATCCATTACATCGCCTACTATTATGAGTTAAATAAACATGTACTCTTCTTAACTCCACATCCACGTATCTAGTCATACTGTGCAGTGCTGTCGATATAGTGGATCAACTTAATTTGTGATATTGTGGTAAGGTCGATAAGTCGCTATAATTACTTTGCAATGCTGTGGAAAAGTATTTATAGGGGATGGACTTGCTTTGCAATGTTTTCGTACGGTCAACATAGTGGATGGACTTACTGGCAATGGTGTGGTAATGTCAATATATTGGATACAATATTTTTGTAGTTGATATCTCAACTATGGAATTTTGGTAGACCCCCATCTCAGACAAGAGACATTAGGAAAAGATCAGAAAATGCCAGCACAAAAAAACTATACAAGCTTAGGGGAAGAAGTTGTTGCATTGACCCTCCTTTCACTCCAGTGAAATCACAAGATTTATGCGTTTAAAAGTATACAAGCTTAGGGGGAGGAGTTGTTGCATTGAGCCTCCTCTGACAGCAGTGAAATCACAAGATGTATGCGTATTTTCATCCATAAACCCTCAAGAGCCTCTTGCATGTTACAGTGAGGCTAGGAGGAAGGAAGGAGTCGAAATTCTAGAAAGTAAACATCGCTATTATGGCTGTGTTTACATTCTCTTACTGTTGTTTTTTTCACAAGCCTGGAGAAGAAGGACAACAAAGGCAGAGCCACAGTAACCACGCGTCAAGACCAGGATAGCTGGCTACCTTCAACTGATGTCAAGGTGTACAAGTATTCAGAGGGCACTGTGGTTTTGGTTGTTGCATTTTATGAAATTTGTTTTTGCCTTTGGCTTTTTGGTGGGTCTGCCTCCTGAGATTCTTGGACCTCTGAAGCCTGAGTATCATCCAGCTTAGTTTCAGGGAAAGAAACCACAGTGTAGATTGACACTTTTTAGATTGTGGTAGGTCAGATAGTTTTTTAAAGCCTGAAAAATAAATATGTTTCTGCCTCGGGATCAGTGTCTTCCAGGTTGGGCCACATTTTTTACCATGTCGACTG